>NC_060890.1:8813154-9135654 GCF_014805685.1 Silurus meridionalis | reverse complement strand
AGTATTACTTTTAGGACTGTAACAGCAACAGTTTCCTAAAAAAAAAAAAAAGGAATAAAAGGTAAAAGTTCTGATATCAACAAGTCTCTAATAGTAATTCTTGTAATGTTTCAGCAGAAACAGCAAATATAAAAAATACTTTCCTAGTTTATTGAATCCATTGTTGATCAAGTCCCAAATACCTAAAGACATCAAACCAATACATGAATAAGAAGTGACCTGCATCAAGACTGAACCCTGAACAACCTACATTAAAGTAAAAACAAACAAAAAAAAACAAAAAAAAAAAAAAAACAGTATTTGTACAGTTGTCGGTTTCTCGGCACAGTTATAACGATTATTTCTCAGCGGGGACTAAAGACTACAGACAATTTACAGGAATGAATGAATCACTCCTTTAGAATAAGCCTGAGCACATACTGTTTAGTAAAAGACACATTCACTATCACAGACAGGTTTTCCAAAGGTTTTAAAAATACTGAAGGAAATATGTGAGTAACAGTGCACCAAAATCAAAATTACATTACTTTCATTTTTCTCCCAAAAAAAAGAGATCCTTTCAAGCTAAGGTGAAGAATTAAAAAAAAAACACATTATGTGTTTTGACCTTTCTAATAGTCTGTTATGAAAAACTATACTGAAAAGGCACTACTTTTATTTGTTCACTAAATCACTATAATGATTATTTGCTTTTGTTTTTACGTAAACCACCATAATGAACAGAAGTTCAGCGTTATCAAGGGTGCGCTTTACTTAGCGTCAGTGTGTGTGTGTGTGTGTGTGTGTGTGTGTGTGTGTGTGTGTGTGTTTGAGAGAGAGGGGAATGGACACTGGGCAGTTGAGTAAAGTGATCCAGTGAAGTAAATAAACAAACATATGCACATACAAATGCACACAAATATACACACAAACTAGATGATAAATGCATCCTCCATGACGTTACTTTTCACAAACTATTTAATTACCTTATTGCCCTGAAATCTAGCAACTGATTGATGCCACGGTATTCCAAAAAACCCATAAGCCCTACTTTTAAAATAATTATGGGTTGGCATAGAACAAATTGGCTATAAAAGAAGCCACATCCTTATTCAACAGACTGATTGGACACCAAAAGCAAAGTTTGCATAACAATTTGCTGAAATTTGCATTTTAATTAATGTTCCTTCTTAGAGATCCCATCAGCGCCTCCCTCCCAGCGTCAACCGATGAGGGTGTGAAAGATCAGGGCAGCACATCTAAAAACAGACCTGGCTCCTGTCACTTGCTTTTATCTCATTCGTTCATTGACAGTAAATGGCATCGCACCTCAGACGTGACTTAGCGCACTAATCCAGCGCTAATGGAGCGCAACCATGTGGATCCTTCCAGCACTCGGGGTCACATGATGCAAACAGCTAGCAGCTGTCAAAAACATGCTCAGATGAAAGGGTGGGATGAGGTGGAAGTGCCACGAGCATGTTTGGCAATAGATTTACAAGACAAATCTGGACCAGAGTTCATTTTATTTCAAAATGATAAATGCCGATGCTTTCAATTCCAGTTAATTGGCATCATATTTTGTATTAACATGACCAAACCATTAATATAGAATATTATCTTTTTTTTTTCCCAAAAGCAAGTAATGTTAATGTAGCTACATGTTTTTGAATAAAACCAAATAAGCCAAATAATGTACAATGAACAAATAATAGGCATGATCTCTTTAATGAGAAGGAAAAAAATTTTAATTCTGTGAATCTGATATGCTGTAATTTACTTTTTGCTAATAATGTGAAGTAATGTTTACTCATGCATCGAAGAAACATTGTACTGTATGTAACAAGGTGTGTTTAGTTTACATTCAAAGTACTCTCAATGAACACACCTTTCTTGCTTCATTAGCATTATCTGGTGTTCACAAGGACATGAATTACATTTGACTATGATGTTTTTACCAATGAGTGTCAAAAGTAATAGACGTAATAGAAATAACTAGCAAACTAGTACTTTGATCCTGCTGACATCCTTGAACATGAGCGACTGCACAGCCATTGAGCGCATTTATATATATATATATATATATATATATATATATATATATATATATATATATATATATATATATATGGTGTGTGTGTGTGTGTGTGTGTGTATTAATAATATAAATGTATTTGAATTATGTTTGAAATACAAACTCGATTCCAATAAAGTTGGGACACTGTACAAATAAAAACAGAATGTAATGATGTGGAAGTTTTAAATTTCAATATTTTATTCAGAATACAACATAGATGACATATCAAATGTTTAAACTGAGAAAATGTATCATTTTAAGGGAAAAATAAGTTGATTTTTAATTTCATGGCATCAACACATCTCAAAAAAGTTGGGAAAAGGCCATGTTTACCACTGTGTGGCATCCACTCTTCTTTTTTATAACAGTCTGCAAACATCTGGGGACTGAGGAGACAAGTTGCTCAAGTTTAGGAATAGGAATGTTGTCCCATTCTTGTCTAATACAGGCTTCTAGTTACTCAACTGTTGTTAGGTCTTCTTTGTCGCATCTTCCTCTTTATGATGCGCCAAATGTTTTCTATGGGTGAAAGATTTCCTATTCTGCAGGCTGGCCATTTCAGTACCCGGATCGTTCTTCTACGCAGCCATGATGTTGTAATTGATGCAGTATGTGGTCTGGCATTGTCAAAGAGACGACGTCTGGATGGGAGCATATGTTGTTCTAGAACTTGGATATACCTTTCAGCATTGATGGTGCCTTTCCAGATGTGTAAGCTGCCCATGCAACACGCACTCATGCAACCCCATACTATCAGAGATGCAGGCTTCTAAACTGAGCGCTGATAACAACTTGAGTTGTCCTTATCCTCTTTAGTCTGGATGATATGTCGTCCCAGTTTTCCCAAAAGAACTTCAAATTTTGATTCGTCTGACCACAGAACAGTTTTTCACTTTGCCACAGTCCATCTTAAATGAGCCTTGGCCAGAGAAAACGCCTGCGCTTCTGGATCATGTTTAGATATGTCTTCTTTTTTTTACCTATAGAGTTGTAACCGGCCACAGGAATGGCACGGTGGATTGTGTTCACCGACAAGGTTTTCTGAAAGTATTCCTGAGTCCATGTTGTGATTTCCATTACAGTAGCATTCCTGTATGTGATGCAGTGCCGTCTAAGGGCCCGAAGATCACCGGCATCCAGTATGGTTTTCCGGCCTTGACCCTTATGCACAGAGATTGTTCCAGATTCTCTGAATCTTTGGATGATATTATGCACTGTAGATGATGATAACTTCAAACTCTTTGCAATTTTTCTCTGAGAAACTCCTTTCTGATATTGCTCCACTATTTTTCGCCACAGCATTTGGTGATCCTCTGCCCATCTTGACTTCTGAGAGACACTGCCACTCTGAGAGGCTCTTTTTATACCTAATCATGTTGCCAATTGACCTAATATGTAGCAAATTGGTCCTCCAGCTGTTCCTTATATGTACATTTAACTTTTCCGGCCTCTTATTGCTACCTGTCCCAACTTTTCTGGAATGTGTAGCTGTCATGAAATCCAAAATGAGCCAATATTTGGCACGACATTTCAAAATGTCTCACTCTCAACATTTAATATGTTATCTATATTCTATTGTGAATAAAATATAAGCAATTGCATTCCTTTTTTATTCACAATTTGAACAGTTTTCCAACTTTTTTGGAATTGGGTTTATATATTCCAATTGATATTAAAAGAAAATATCTTACACACATTTATATAGAGACATAACAATGGAAAAAAACAAAACCCTTATTAGGGTAGTTATACTCTTTGTCCTGTTTTGTCCTGCTGTTGCTGGACTCTGTCAGGCCTGGAAAATATAACTGAAGAAAACCAATCAGAAAATAATTGATTGATTTTCTTCAGTTATCATAACCTTTATATAATTTTTATGGTCATGTGTAGGGGTGTGCTCAGAAATGTTTTTTTTTAATCCCACTTCAGCCCACCACCCAAACGATTTTTAATCAATCTCATGTACTGGATGTATTTTTGTGCCTTTTATAGCTAAATAAAATGTTTGTGACTAGTACTCCATGCAGTTAGTTTAAAGCCCAGCTGACACAGATCGCTCCAGAATTGTTTTGAGTTCCTACTAAGGTGGAGTGAAACACAGCGTTTTGACTTCTTAGATACTGTCAGCCTGAAACAAAAACTCCCAGGCGTTGCTATAGCATCCTCCATGCAAGGACCGTAGTTCATAAATTACAAGGAGCTTGCTAATGATGGACATGAGTTTCTATGCTGTGCAGTTTCTGTTTCAGAATCAACCATTACAGATGAACTACATCATACATGACTGCATTTGTAAATAATATTTAAGTAGATTATTGAATTACATTGCTGTGCAAGTCACAACATATCAAAGAACATAAATACATTTCATTTTTTAACAAAGGTCTTGTTTAAGCAATCATCTTGTTAACCTAGGTACAGTATACGTGTTGCTGCATACACCTTACAAACGTGCAGAAAACACTGAAAAACATGAGGCTTCTAATAAATGCGTTCATTGCTATGATCAAAATGGCTCAATCAATGGATTTTGATAATGAACATCACATTTTGGCACGCTACAAGAGTATTTACCAGAAATGGCTTTAGTCATTACTGGCATAGGGCTGGCCCAGATTCAATTTGTATTTGGAGTTTTAAAAATCACACACATAATTACCAGGAAATTGAACCAGATTAAATATTTGCCATTAAGTACAATATTCACAGTAAAAACAAGAATGTTCCAGCATTCCAAAGCCGGTTTTTAAGTCACACACCAACCTAGATGACTTTAGCTATGCAGTAAGCGCTCTGATAAATCTCCAGGAGAATGAGCTCATAGTTAAGGCTATATAAGCAGTTAGCTGCAAAGACATATGATGTAATGACTCAAGTGCAGCTCCAAAATTCTCAAAAGTAATTTGATCCTGCATTTTGAATACATTCATTTTTGTTTTCTCTCATTTAACAGTAGTTTTTTTTTATTTCTTATTTGCCTGAATTTAACCAGGCCTCATTTATTTTGGGGTGAAACTGATGAATATTATTCAATGGCCTGTGTGTTTAAAAGAATTTATTGGCTAAATCTGAAAAAAGGGCAGATTAAATCTAATATGGATCTTTAATGTCCTATTTAAAAACAGCAAGAAAAATTTTGATAAAAAAAAAAAAAAAAAAATCAGAATAAGGTTCCAGGAAACGCCTCTTAAACAAAGAATTGCAGATGGATTAGCCTATATGTTGCTTAATTTCCCATTTTGTTGATAGATACATCAATAAACTCCTTTATTTCTGCAAAAAAATTAAAAAGGTACATGGGCTGCATTTTAATGCTGTTATATTGCCCAGATTTTGAGGATGCTGAAGTCGTGCAGCATTCACTGATGCTGCTCGGTGGAAGCTGCAGTAATATTGGCTGTTGCACAGCCACTGCACAAGGACATTCTGTATTCAAGGCCTGCAGTTATTTTCAGCTATTATGCTTAGTAACATACCTACTGTAGTCTGTGTTCTGGAGAACAGAACATGTCTGTACACACAGTCCTTTCAAATGCATAGAGGATAACTAGAGCCTGCAGAATGCAATCCTTACTTTTATAAATCATTAAACAGGTCACTGTATAGCTTCCTTCCAATCTAACAAAAGCAACACATGGTCTGTACAGATAACGCTTGAATTTTATACATTGTGTGTTTCCCGACTGGGATCAATAAAGCTATATATCGGTGTCTGTCGGTTTGTCTGTCTAGAAGGCGCAGGATGATGCAATCAACGGTCATTAAATTATAATTTCCATATCAAACTGTGTTACATGAGATTTATCAGTGTGGAAAAAGTAATAAATTAAAGTTTATGTCTTATAGAAAGAGGCACCACAAACTATTAAAAGCTTTACAAAAAGTCACACCAGCTATCTTGAATACATGAATCAGTGGAACATGAAGGAAATTAGTGGAATAACTGACTTTCACTTGTAAATCTACGCTAAAAGGCAAGTTTAAAATTGCCAGCTTAATTCGTTTTGCCATTGGATTTCTGATCGGAAGTTTAAGAGTTGAAACCCCAGCACCCTGGTTTGGAATAGAAAAAGATGCCACTGCGATCTCTGGGTCAGAGTCAAATACAGCAACTGGTTGTTCTCTGTAACAATGGTACTTTTGCTTGCTCTTGCAATGCTAAAGACAGTAAGCAATTATCATTGTCAGTAAGCCCATGTATGGGGAAAAGGAAAGATAAAGCTTTCCTGAGAGTATGTTCAGCTCAGCTGTGATAGTGCAGTTCGAAAAGGCTTTAATGTGTCAAAGGAAGAATGTGCACAATCAAGGGATACCTTTAGAAATTTCATGTATTGAAAAATCTGATTCAAAAACTACACCACAATGGCTACAAATCAGGTACATCTGTCCAGTTTTTTTTCTTGTAGATTGCACTTTAGGCAATAAGCAACACTGAATGTGTTGTATGCACCAAACTGCTTTCCAACCCTTTTTATAGTAGACAAATGTTTATTATGTGGAACATTCACTTCAGTTTTTATTCGCTGGTTTAGTGAATATATAATGCAAACAGCAGTACCGACCATCATATTATTAAAAATAGGCATAGTCACTGTAACCACAACATGGGTTAATCCAATAAGACAACCTTTAACTCAAACAATCTCAAGAAGTTTGGATTTGAACAGATGTCAGATTGTGTACTGCTGCAGTAGGAATTCTGGCTGAGTATCAACCTGACATTCAGTAAAGCTTTTGCTATGTAGTTGAAGGAAAATGTGATATTTGATAACACCACATTAAAGGCACTTTTCTTACTTGACATATTTTTTACCTGAATATCTGCACAATAAATTAAGTGAAAGGCACATACAAGTTTTCAAAAACAGAAGGTCCCATTCAAACACATGCTCTAACACAAAACCTTTACATGGTCAATTCTAAATACTTCACCTCAATTAGTTTGAACGCCTGGGCTTTTTCAGAACTGACTAAACACTGACAAACAATCTGGACTAAAGGTAAGGCAGCAGAGTTTATGCTTGATCTAACAGAGCTACAGCGACATAGCTAGCACTCGTAGGAAGGTAATAAGCTTCTTCTCAGCCTGTAAATATGTTAGCATTGAAATCCTGCACCTGTGGCTCCAAAGGCTACAGTAGAGAAAGAAGTGCCCCATAATGACGATCATTATAACGGAATTAATGTATTTAATTATATAGCAGGTTCACAAAGGCATAAAACACAACACCAAAGAAACATCACAAAAATACACAACAAAACAGGCACAATGCACTTGATTCCTTTCTAAATGAGTTTCAAATTGCATGCAATAAAGCAATTCTTTTGTTGCATTCTTTTGTTGTACTCCAGAAGAACAAACCTTTTTTTTTTATTGTTTTAAACAGTTCACAACAGGGCAAAAAAAAAGTGTGATCAGAATAGATTTTTCTAGCATTGACCCTTCACATAAATGTACAAATAAAACTGAGAGAGAAACATTTCAGAAAGACCAAGTGTGAAGTGGTCTGTCGAAATACACACTTACAAACCTAAACAAACCTACATTCTAGCAGAGGCAGTCTATAGCAGGAGAGGTAAATAGCTGAATAGAAATTCACCAACATAGATATAAAGCAATTTATAATATTTCTTATTAAAATCAAGTCTCCTGAAAGAGGTTTCTGCCCCACTTTTATGTCAGTACACCTGACATGAGGTGCAGAGCACCACTGAGGCATGGATGAAAGATAAGTGCTTGGGACTGGCACCTACTTGACAGACCAAACACACAATAAAACTGAATGCTCACAATAAGAACAAGAGCTTTCTAACAATATATATAAAAAAAAAAAAAGAAATAGCAAACAAAAAAAAACAAAGAAGAAATGCCAACTGTGTCACTGTGAGCAAAATCAAACAACTATTGCTGACAAGAGCAACAATGCAAGGGTTTGTTCCCACAATTCAAGTGAGTCACTAGGGGACTTTAAACTGGTCAATGAACAGCACATGTAACAATGATTGCTGAGAGTGTGGCCCATTTTTTTCTGTCAGACAAAAATGTGATAAAGTCTTGGGTTCAGCCCCTAAAGTCATAAAATACACAGTGTAAACAAATGGCATTTGCATAGAATCTGGACTATACAGTACTACAGTACTGTACATTACAGTACAGTTTTCATTTTAAATTTTACTTTGTGTAGTTTGCATTGAAAAAATAATCTGAAAAATAAATAAATAAATAGATAGATAAAATGAGTCTCAAATATAACAAAAATAAACAGCTAAAACAAAGCAAAGCTTTACTTACGAAGCCAAACCAGATTTGGTCTTTTGTCAGCAAAATCGTCTACAAATCCAGCTACATTTGCAAAAACACTAGTGGGTATCTTTCGGAGCTGATGCTTAAAGAGAGCTGAAGCACACATAGACAAACATGACCACACACACACACACACACACACACACACACACACACACACACACACACACACACACACACACCTACACACCTACACACCTACACACACAGGTTCTTAATCTCCTGTTGAATTTCACAATAGACTGTCTCACTAGAGCCCCAGAGTGTACATATACACACTCTACACAGTCTAGCATGGAAACTAAAAGTTAAGGAAAACTCAACAAGCACGCACATGGTGTTTGTGATGCTCACACTCGGAAAAGTCAAGAAGGCCATGGGAAAACAAAACAAACAGAGTTGCAGGAGAGTGCGGGAAAGATACAGAGTTTAATTCGGAGGAATCAGAGGGCGGAACATGGAGCCGAGAGTGACAGAGCAAACCTGGAACCCATTAAAGGAAAAAGTGTTAGGGCAAGTGGAAGACACAGAGGAAGATACTGTTTTCTCATGATGTCACGATGTATTAAATCACTACTTTATCAACCGAAAAACTGAATCTATGCTTAATTTTCACAGAATACAAAACAATTTTTATAAGAGGGTTTATATTATTATTTAATATTATTTACTATTATTATCATAATAATCATCCTAATGCAGGTAGTCCCTGACTTATGATGAAGATGCTTTCTGATGACCACATCATAGTAAGTCAATACATGGCCTAGCCTTAAAAAATGTATGGGGTAGAATACTGTAATTTGTTAATAATTTAACAAATTAGTACATAATTTAGCAGAACAAAACAGAGCAATTTAATATGTATGTGGCAGCAGACGCGTGGACAAGGAGCTGCATACATCCCGCAGTGTCCCATCATATCATATGTTTGCCTGCTGAGTGAAACTTATTTTGTGGCATCTTTATTGTCATTGTAAGATCGAAAATTGTATGTCGAACCATCTTGACTCTTGTACTACCTGTATTATAACAATATATTATATCAATTATATATTATCACATATAATAAATAATTATAATCAGCATTTTAATGTTTATATAATGTCTATGAAGCCAGTGGACTATAAGTACTATAAGTAGTACTATAATTTAATACAAAACATGAACTTGAGTTTGAACCAGGCCTGAAATTTAAACACAACCCAAGAACCATGTAAGAGCACCTAAACACAAGATTCTAAACAAAATTACAGTAATGCCAAATCTAAACAATGCCTAGCAAAGATCTGGCATCCAATCATAGCATATGTGATTAGAACACTCACCAGATATTCTGATTCATTTCACTCCAACTCCATGGCACCTGAGCATGACCGATAACCAACAAACACTTGCTCAAACCCGAGTGACACTGAGGTAACTGGTCAGGTCCTGTCAAGTACAGACCACTATCTGATGCTCTAAATCGCACACACACACATATACAACACACTGATGGATAACAAGCTAAAAGTAAGTTAACAACAGTCAGTAAAGTGTGCTAGGATGCTTTTAACCAGAAACTGTTACTACATACATACTGTAGAAAATAATACAGATAATACAAGATATAACTTGGAGGAAATGAGACTCTTTGACAAATTATATTTGACCAAACAGCTTATTGCTGCATTTCTAATTAATAACGAAGAATAACCAATACCTCAGATCTGTGGTTAAGGGCAAAGCAGTTGTTTATATTAAATTATTTTAGTACTTACTATGTTTAGCCATCAGTATGCAGGCCATAAACTGCAGTATAGAGCTCAGTAGTGTAGTCTCTTAGTGTTCCTCCTCTAGGAGTGAAGATATGTCAATTGCAGAGGCCGGGGGAGTGAAGCAGAGGAGGGACTTGGGGGAGCTCTTAGTCTAGCTTTTGGGCGGGCTCCCCTTATTTGGCTATGAGGCAATCATACAGGGGAGATGCAATCTTGCCCAGGAGTAATCTCTAGACGGCCTCTCTGTGGCCTTTTTCAACGTTCACATTCATCTAACTTTATCAGCAAAAAAAATTTAAATGGCTGAAAAATTTGGCCATGACAGCTTTCCTTAAACATATTATAAGGACATGTCCCAAAACCTGTCTGAATAAGAGTGTTAGGTTTCAGAAGATAGAGTGCTGGTTATAAACCTGACTATATTTAAATCTGTGACAAATAAACCATTCTTCTTATGTGCATGAACTCCTTGGTTAGTTGCCTTATGATCACATTAATTTTTGCTTTATTATGGCTTAATTAAGGGATTAGACAAGTGAGAATTACAGATGAGGACAGCAGCCTGATCCACATCGTTAGCTGTGTCAATCCTTGCTGTTGCCATGCCGGTCATAAGTATAATGAGTAAAGATAAACCTCGCTAATACTCAGTGTTATATAATATCTTCACTTACTTTTTACAGTTTCATTGCATTTGTAAAGACCTGTTTGTCTTTTCAACAAAACACATTTTGTATATCATAAAGAACTTTAAATTCGAGTCAACATGCAACAGTATATTTTTATACAGATTATTTTGTTGGTTTACCCTATCACACCAGAGCTAGAGGTCTGAAGTACATTTGACTGTACACGAGCAAATTACATAAAGAAGCCAAACCCCAACCACCACCACCACCACCACCACCACCACACACACACACACACACACACACACACACACACACACACAAATCATTTAGAAAAGCAACAGCACTCATGAAGAGAATTTAATGAGTAGGACTATTACAAATGCAAAAGACACTGCAGTAAAATCAAAATGATGGCGACAGACAGAGAAGGTTAGCTCAAAACAGGAAGAGCTGTTATATATATATATATATATATATATATATACACACAAATCACATTTGTATCCAATTTAGACATTATTTTACAAGAAAGCTATTACAAGGAATTGCATTTGTCATTTCTTCCTTACTAACTAATTTGTATTCCTCAAAAACAACTAAAATACACAGGAAGCTATAGTGGGGGGTGGTGGGGGTGGTAACCTTGACTCTGTTTGGATCAATTCCTAAATTGAATCAGTTCATCAGCTGGTTGCAGATCATAATTCCATAGAAATCCTAAAAACATTGAACCAATCATTCTTATTAAATCATACTAACAAAAATCTCTCAGACAACACAAAAGCATAGTGCCTCCACCACCCAATGGCCTAAGCACAAAATATGTGTTTATTATTAATGTGAAAGTTTCCTGTGGGTTCTCCAGTTTCCCTTCACCTCCCTATAAAATAAATATAAGTTGACTAGCTATGCTCTGGGCTTTAAAAAATGTGTGAATGGGTGTGTGAATGTTGTAAGTAAAAAAGTCTTGCTCTGAGAATATAAATAAGATACAAAGTGCTCATGAAGTTTGTAACTGCTATTGGGAGACACAGTGACTCAGCGGTTAATACATCGGCCTTTGGCTTTCTGAACGGAAGGTCATGAGTTCAAATCTCAGCATCAACAAGCTGCCACTTCTCCTTAGTTGTATAAATAAGATCATTGTAAGTCATTTTGAATAAATATACATGCACTGTACCACATTGCCTCCTACTGGGACAAAAAAAAACCTGCAGCCTAAATGTTCTATGATCTTTGCTAAAAACAGCACTGTTTCTGGAACATTCTCTACTTTTTTATCTAAAGAGTAATCACTCACTTTAGCCCAACAAGTGATAGGTGTTCTCACAGTAAAGGTAATATTGGTATTAAATCTGTAATAACTAATACACTAAGAATGCATGTTTACATTCTTGTTAAAAAAAAAATTCCATGCGTTTCAAACCTTCTTGCCACTTACAAATAACTAATATAAGAAACAACACATAGTATAACTAATAATGCTGTTCTCCAATATAAATGTGCCACCATAAAGTATAAAGATATTTGGAAAAGAATCTAGAGTTTCGAGGAGTGACAAAATCACATCCTTGTGAAACGATAATATAAATACTTTCATAGTGAATGAGCCAAGTGCTGTTGCTTATTCACCATCAAAGCATAACTGGCATTTCCTGGTTTTCGTGTGAAACAGTAGGTTATCAAAAAAATGCAGAGATTTTTATCTATCACTAGTATCAACATCTTCGTGTCAGGAATGTTTTAATTTAATCACCTGAGATGGTTCACATTAATTGCATCCCTACATTTTCAGTGTTGCTGTGGGTTCCCCATTCTAGCACATGGGGAAGGCCACTGAGAAACAATCAACCCATTGTCATGATAACGAAAACCCTTTGAGACAACTTTCGCCCTGTAGGCATGAGTAGGTGTACAGATTTCTTGAGCACATTCTTAGACGAACACACACGTACTCAGATACTTTACATTAAGTAGATGCCAACTCTTCATTCCTTATTCAGGATGCAGCAAAAGGATCTGTAGATATATAAACTAGATACCAGATATCCCTGACATCCTTTGAGTCTATGGAATCTGGAAAAGCTCCAGCTGTGTAGACAGATCAAACGCTTGGAATACCAACCATTCCTCAGCAGCTTTTTAGAGTCTGAGAGACTAATGTGTAACATGAGATCGAAAGGGGGCAGAACTGAGCAGCATTTACAGTTCTTTAAGGATTATTTATTTCTTTACTATGCAGGTCTTTACATTATGTTACTGTTAAATCAGATATAATAATCTGAGATGAGCTCATTAAAGTGTAAATAGAGAACAAGTAACATTACAACTATGTTTACCTTGTTATTGCACTAATGGACTGTTTACACAAAACTATGCTCATTTGCACACTGCTCTTCTTTGTATTGCTGCTCACCATTACCTTATTACCATTGTGTGCGTGTGTGTATATATTACATACATACACACACACACACACACACACACACACATACATACACACACACCTTTTTTTTGTTTATAGTAATAGTATTATGTTCACTGTTCACATCCTTCTGCAAATTTCTGCTTATAGTAATACGCATCTGTATATCATGTTCATAGTACATATATACTCATCTGTATATTATTGTTCATAGTACATATATATTCATCTGTATATTATATTTATAGTACATATACATCTGTAAATTACTGTTTATAGTCCTATATTACCATTCTATTTAACTTATGCAAATCATGTAAACACTGTATATCCAGCATTTGCTGATATTGCACTCTGGTTAGACCCAAACTGCATTTCGTTGCCTTGTACTTGTACATGTTTAATGGCAATAAAAGTTGACTCTAATCTAATCTAATCTAATGTTCACTCAGGAGGACTCGTCTGTTTGAACAGACCACAGTATAATATTTTAGAATAAGCCTGAAAAGATTTGCTCCGCCATGCCAGTAATATCGTCTATCCTAAAATGATTTTCAAATAATTTACAGCATTATATGTATCTTATATTACATATATAACCATTTGGAAGATCCACTTGTTTCATTACAGCCTCAGATGCCCTCAGTTAAGGCTGGTGATGAGGAATTTATATTAGTTCTTAATGATTAAATTGTGTTTTTACAATGGTTAATTTATAATAAAATGTCACACAGGCCTAATAAACAACAGTACATACAGTACATTAATAATCATCTCTTATTCAGTTGCTGTTGTGACGTTAATCAAACTCAAAGATCAATCAATATCAATATCAAAATCAATATCATCTCCGTTGTGAGACAGTAGTCAGCAGTCTGTCAGCTTGAATATGATGACATTGCATGATTGATTGCACAAGTGCCTGGTTTATTATATTAAGTTCATCTGCTTATTTAATCTGGATGTTTGTTTATCATGTATCTATATAAATCGAGGACAACACAGCAGTAACAAATAGTTGTACATCACAGAACAACTCATTTACCATTACAGCCTACAGCATATAAATAAATACATTAAAACATCTTGTAATTTTGCTTATAACAATTTAGCTATTTTATGACATTTTATTAATAAAGTGCTTTTTATTATTTTTTTATATACTGTATGGGAACCAATTAGCCATTAGGGTTGCACAAGCCAGTGCACTCTTAGTGCCGGTCCCAAGCCCGGATTAATGGGGAGGGTTGCGTTAGGAAGGGCATCCAGCGTAAAAACATGTACCAAATCAAACATGCGGATCATGAATACGGATGATCCGCTGTGGCGACCCCTAACGGGAGAAGCCGAAAGAAAGTTTTATAAAACTTTTGCCATATGGCACTTGGAACAAAGGGCAAATTATTTAACAGAACTTTCATCCAGGTATACATACTGTGCAATTAGGAATGCAATAAATACATCTACAAAGATATTTTCACACACACACAATTTTACTGTAATGTGTATGTTTTGTGTGCATTTGTACAAATTTGCATTCTTGTACCCTACATTAGGTATAAAATAATCTTAAAATTATTCACTCATAAAAGCCTTGTGAATCTGAACCCTGTATGGCATGTTTTACAAACCCACACTGACTCAGACATGACATATTAACTAGATGATTAGTTGGATTATAGCAGGAGTGATTTGTAGCAGGGAAAACAACATATGCTAAGAAGGGATATCTGGGTTAGAATTTACTAGCCTAGTCCTAAATTTGTTACATGGTTTAGAATTGGAGTTTTTATGTTTAAAATTATGGTTTTAAAATATTATTACTAATAAGAATGACGATTATGATCATAATGATTATTATTGTTTAAATAACCACATCGTAGATGACAAATGTCACATAATTTCAGTGCATTTTAAATAGGACAGAATATATGACGACACTCATTTTTATATTCAGTCATGTTCAATAACTACTTTTTTCCTGGTCAGTTTTCCCGAAATTAGTGGGCATATAATTACACTGAATGGCATTATCAAGGATCTACACTACATGCTTAATACATATAGGCGTAATGATCATCTTTTTTTTACTTAATGCTGTCACGTTAATCACAAGGTATATACAGTGTATATGTTCAAAAAGGCTTGATTTTGATTGTTTAGATTACTTTCACAACCTGTACAGCAACTAATGTGTTATACAAAGATGTACTATATAGCAGATATACCACAGTAATGATTTTAAGATACATTTAAATATACATTAAGATAACTATCTAATACAAACAAGGTCCTACACAATAATCCATGAAATACCATACAAATAAACAGGTAAATTAGCAGCACATAGCAAAAATAAATAGTGAGGTCGTATTCATTGTGTGATTTACTGTTAGGCCTATCACTGTGAGATCTGGCTGCACGATTTGGGGAAAATGTCATGTTGCGATTATTGTGGTCAATATTGCGATAACGATATAATAAACAGTATAATGACTGGTTATCAAGAAAAGTGCACACAGATTGGTGATAATGCTGAAATGTGTATTTGTAAAACTAAAGGTTTTCAAAATAAAAAGATTTTCACAAAATGAAATGAAATTTGCATTATTGTAAACATTCTTAACCTCCAAATGTACAGCTGAATTAAATAAAATAAATAAAAACATACATTTTCATAAAAAAAAAAAAAAAAAAAAGATATTTGAAACATTATGCCCAAACAAACAGGTAATTCCCTGCCACTGTCCATCCCCATTTCAATTATTAACATGATTTTCTGCTGAAGTTTAAGATGCAGTATATGTTTTCATACTTGATTTTAGGCAATTTTGCAATCATTATTATTAAATATGTTTAACCTTTTTTTATGGAAGATTGTTATTGACGTGTATAGTGTGGGAGTGGAGAATTGTGGTGGGATGGCAGAGCCATGGGGGAGCCATGACAATAGGAATCTTGCCCAGGGTTCAAAAAGGCTAGAAACGGCCCTGTTTACGCAGGATGTAATAGACACCGGAGAGAGAGAGAGAGAGAGAGAGAGAGAGAGAGAGAGAGAGAGAGAGCGAGCGAGAGCGAGAGAAAGAATGAGCAGAACTGACAGCGCGTATGTCGATGTGTGTGGGAAAGCGGAGGTTGCCAGGTTAAGGCGCGCCATTTCCCAAATGTGTGCACAGGTTACAAGTGGGTGCGTGTTCCGGCGTGAGTACATTCAAGTGAAAGCGGCAGGGCAAAAGTGAATGAATAATAAAAGAAAGCTTTGTCTGTTGAACCATCGCCTGTCGTCTCTTTCTTCCAACCTGAATCAGTGAGATCTGTTACAGATTTGTCATATTGCCACGTGATGTATCAACTTGAATTGAGCAAATCTTGCAGAGTTCCTCTCTCTGCTCAGTGTTGGTGATCTTAAAGCTAAAATATCGCCGTATAACAGAGGTAGCGTTTTTGGGGCGCCAGTTCAGTGTCGGTCTGCTCAGCATCCACCTTCACCTGGTCTCCGCTCTGTGCGCCAGAATGTCACGTGACCACACACCACACGTGCACTGCCTAAACCGAGACTATCTGATCTTTGTTGTTGTTATCGGTGCGGAAAATCTGCAAACTGTTCTCAGAAAGTATGTGTCCAAACATGCACTTGTTTATTTTATTAAATCGCAACTTTTGCCGTCATATAATCGCATAAGCTGACATCACGATTGCGATACAATTAATCGTGCAGCACTATGTTCAGAAAAATTTAATGACAATTCCTGGCTGTACCCCCGTAGTACAAACCTCTACTGATCCCTTTTGACTGGCCATGTTGTTCTTAACACATGCTCCATTAGCTAAAAAGCGTAGAAAATTTCACTCGTCTTCCAAAAACAGTGCATTGTCTTACAGAGCATAAGAAAAGTTTTGTGCTTTAAAAAAAATATTATTATGAAATTCCATCAAGTACCAATAAAACTACATGTAGTTTGTAGAAGCAGATTTTTTAACAGATAAAGCTCAAGGGTGTGCTACGTATTGCTGTTGATTTGAATTGAATAAACAGCTCATTTTGGCTTCATTGGTGACCTAATGTAATCTCTAATGCTGTTTGCTTTCTGTGACACATGAACACACATCCCAGAGAAACCACTTCTGGGAATACTCCATGCCTCAAGGGAATTCGGCAGGGATGTTGCTCTGAACCCTTTGCCTTTTCCCAGGATCCTAGACCTAACCGTGCTCAAACACCATCCTCAAACACTCAAATATCAAAGGCAGAAAACATAGTTTCCTTCACTGCAATGCATTTCTATCTTACTCTTATTAGGCATGTGAGGCCAAAAGTGATTAAAAAGGTCTGAAGCACATTCGGCTGACTACTAGGCAAGTAAACAAATTAGGACATTCAATATTTCCCACATGGTGGCATTATGTTTATGTAAAAGCTTCTGTAGCGTTTAAAAGACTCCCTGCTTTTGGTTTGTCTGTTTAGGAGGTTATTGTCTTTCCAGAGGATTTTGTGAAAAGCAGCCGGCTAGGCACATTCCTCGACATTCACCACCCTGCACAATAATGCTCATTAGACAACAGTGTCTGAAGTGCTGTTGATTTTAACCAGCTATTCCCATGAGCCCATGCTCGGCATATTTCTGTGATGCCGCTGTATTAACTCACTTGATTTGCTTCATCAGCTAATTTTTAAGCTCTCCAAAAATAAAGATGAATGCCATTTCAATATAGAAGTAACAATTTAAGCTACACAAAAGCTGCTTCCCTATTGTTAAATTATATATTGTTTTAACATGTCATGAGAGGACATGTCTGTTCTTGATGGTAGCAAAATAAAAAACAGATTTCAGCATACCTGATTGAGCCACTCAGCGTCTGGAGAAGCGCCTGAATATCAAATCCAGGTGTGTTCAATTGGTTTGGAACTGCAAACCTTCAGGATGGTACGCTCCCATGAGCAGGGATAATCCTTGGCAACTCTTTTTTTTCCATTTTAACATTAAATGTTCTCCCTTCATTATTTTGTTGTTCTCGACTGCATTATCACTTCTTATTAAGATGACAGTTAATTATTTATGAGGCGATCCCTAAAAAAGATGCAAGCAGCACTTGTATCATTATATTAGTCCCGCAAGCCATCAGGCTCCTCAATACACAGAACTGAAATGGAACTCTCACACACACATAACTGTGTGTTACCGAACTGTACAACCTGAATTTAGCACACACTCATTACTCATCTCATTCCATTCCACCACCACTTATTTATTATATTTATACTTAACCATATCACACTGTTTACATGCTGTTTTTGCACTTCATTGTGTTTGTTTACATATAATTCTTGGTTATAGTTTTTATAGTCCTCTTTGCACAGTATCAAAGTATACAGTAGGTTTACTGGTCTTTCTGTCTGTACTGTTTTTCGTCTGCACTGTTTGCACTAGGTTGCGCGCGATGCACTTTATGTAGCTTTGTGTTGTAGCTCTATGTTGTTTAGTGTAGCAACTGGGTTTCTGGAGGAACGTTGTCTCGTTTTTACTGTGTAATGTGTACCACTGTGTATAGTTGAAATGACAATAAAAGCTTCCTGACTTGACTTAGTCATTCATTCGTTTATTTAATATACGATTTTTCGGGTTGAGTTTGGGTCAATTCAGCACGTTTACAGCTCTCCCTGGAGGATCCTAAGACATTTACAAGGCAACTGTGAGATATAATCTCTGCAGTAGGCCTTGGGTCTGTTTTGGGGTCCTCATCCAGCTAAGAGCCAAACAGGTAGCATACCCAAACAACCTCAACTGGGGCAACAAGTCTGCCAAAAAGTTCTCCCGGATTGCCAAGCTTCTCACGTTACACACCTTAAATGTACAGGTTAAACTGGTGTGTTTTGTATTTCATTATTCTTATATCTGTGGTGTCTCCAATGCTGACACACAGTGCCCTCAGCTCATAAGGCACCTGAAAGTCCATATAAACAATGCCTTTCCTATTTACAAATTATTGAAAGCAGCTTTTCAAAGAGACATCTGAGTCTGCTCTTCTCATTACCATTCTACCAAATAAACAGTGGTTAATCTCTGCTAGAAAAAAATTTAACAGCAGCACAAGAAATGGGATGGAGACACGTCTGGCTCCACAAGACCCTTCCAAGAGCACTAGAAAGCTACTGGTTTTTAAAGGATTCTACCCTTTTGATCCATTTTTACCCCTTAATTTGTTATCTTGGCAAGAGAACTAGCTTTTCAATCACTTCATCACTCAACCAGATACATGAACTGGCATGCCTTCTCTTTTCAGAATTGTGTATAATCGGTGCTGTCCTGCCACGTTGACATCCACTCACACATCTGACACACCTCACGTGTGTTTTACATCGTAGCGGATATTTCCCACCGTTTACTAGAATTGAGTCATAGTCTTTCAGTAATGTATTGTTTTAGGGTATTTTCAGATTTGTCATAGAGAGATTTGTTTGGTTGCACACTTCACTTGCCATACAGTGCATGCACAGTTTCCAGGCCAATCATATATAGGGAAAAGAAACAAGTTAAAGTAGAGCATAGATATATTTACCTTTGTTCATGCTTCTACAAAAAATCCAACTAATATACTTCTGTTAAGATGAACTTTCATACATTACT
Source organism: Silurus meridionalis (assembly GCF_014805685.1). Taxonomy (NCBI): domain Eukaryota; kingdom Metazoa; phylum Chordata; class Actinopteri; order Siluriformes; family Siluridae; genus Silurus; species Silurus meridionalis. Next base: position 9,115,851 of record NC_060890.1, on the reverse strand, counting down.
CACACTCTGTTGAAATGTGCATTGCTGCAGAATTACTTGTATCAGAAAAGGCCAGGAAAGTAATATAGGAACAGCCATTTATATGTTCCATTGACCATAAATATATCAGCCTGTGTTGAATATAAATATTTGCAAATGATCTCGTCAAAAGTCCATTTGTGAATTGAGCAGAAGTACACATTTAGTGTGGTCATTACATCACAACACAAGTATACAAAATCTCAAAGTCATCACCTGAACCATCTTTAAGCAAGCCAATGATGACCTGTGGATGGAAGCAAGGAGAGCAAGAAACTTTGAGGAGGAACTTTTGTAGAAATCTGCAAGTAATGATATATCGTATAGTTTAATATTTCTGCTGCAGCTATTGATTATTTTAGTATTCTACCGATTAGTCTATCGATTAATCGAGCAATCGGATAAGAACTACCTTTTTCTTTATTAAAGAGCAATACTAAATAAACAAGAGAAAATACGTCAGGTCTCTTAAAATGAACACGTAATTCATATCTTTTTTTTTTTTTTTAACAATTTTCATTTTTATTGCCAAAATTGCAATATGTGAATAATAAACCCATTTTGTGCATTTAATTGCCATATTACATCTAAATGCAAATACAAATATATAAATATATAAAAATCTATTTCAAATGACTTTAAAAAGGGTAAACACAATGTGTGGTGTTTTCTGTATGTTTTAGTTTAAAATGATCCCAAACTTTCTGTTGTGTACTTTGGCCTGAATCTTCTCCTCACACCTCGCTGTTTTCTCCCCATTCATCCATTTTTCATTCTGCAGCGTCTCCTGTGTTTACCTGTCTAGTGGCGTACGCACGTTTTCAGCCTCGTTTTGTGCGTATGACATTGTTCAGGTAAACACAGAAGACAGAAGAGACTTTCGTGTGTGCCACGTTCCACGCAAAGGTTGTGCACGCAGTGACAAGTTTAATAAGGATACCCAAGAGTGGTCCAGAGTTAAGCGGGTGGTGCGTCAGTAATAATGGTCCGTGGAGAGATACAGTGCTTAATGTGTACATTTTATATAGACTAAACAAAGCAGGCTTTTTTTGTATTCGAATTATTCGAGCAATCGTTTCAACCCTAATTTCTAAGTTTTATAAAAAATAATTCAGTGCCAATTTAAAACTTAGTTCCCAAGCCTGGTCCTGGAGTACCATCATCCTTTATATTTAATTGTATTGTCGCTGCTTGCAACTAATCAGCTAATTAACACTGAACTGAGAAGGCTGTGCCTTAGAGCAGGGGAAATATTTAAATGTTCAGGAAAGTGGGTAATCTAGAACAAGGTTTAGGAAACTAATGCAGGTAAAGCAAACATGGTAGTCAAAGAGGGTTACAGATATCAGTTCATGAGTTTACTGATCTCAAAAGTAGGATCTACTTATAAGCATGAGCTACAGTATAAAGGAGAAAAGTTCAAGGGAGACAAAGCATACTCTGTTAATGGATATTGTGGTCCCCACGGTGCCCCCTGTCCTGTCAAATATTGTGTTTGGCACAGAGGTAGCAATGATAGTTGTGTACCCTAGTTCAAATAAGATCAGTCTTATCAACACAGGATGTGACATGGCTCAAGCTGGCAGGTCTGTGAAATTCAAACTGTCGATTATCATATAGTGAGGGATTTGAAAGTGCTGGAATAGTAAAGAAAGTTAAAGGAGCAAATGATGTTACGTCTTACCTGAATAAATCGTGATTTCACAAATAAAAAGATCATTTAAATACAACCTCCAGTTTTAAAAACTAAGACGGTTCACACCCCTCAAAAGTACCAGAGACAGCACAGATCATGTAGATGAGTTCAAGTGTGTAAGTTAATCTCAATTCACAACAAAATATTCTGGATTTGTGTCACCTCCTGGGTTTCAGTTTTAATCAGCATTTCTACACACAGGAACTTACTTAGACAAACAACTGAAAAAAATTCCCCAAATCATCCTGCTGCATTTTTATAATTATACCAAGTCCATTTTTTTCACATGCACAAACACCTGAACTAAGACTATTGTTATAATTTAAGTCAATTTGATATAATGTATATACTGTTTTAACATCAAGCACTGTCACAAAACAGCTGTACAAAACACAGTCAACAAGAAAAACTTCCTGAGACAACATTGAGGAACCCATCCTTATCTTTGGGATACCAGATATTCTGATTAGGAACTAGAAGATCTTACTGCCATAAGGCAAAAAGGAACACAAATGTGCAGTTTGTTTAAGTATATATTTTTAACAAGCTGTAATAGCTGGCCCCACCCCCATGTTTTACTAACTCACAGGAAAAGCCAAAGGCCTGGACATCTGCTCAGATAGGTCATAGATGTAGCATGTATATGAATTCTGGGTTATGGACAATTTTGGGGGTCATGTATTACAATAATAATGTAACTTTTTTTAATTTCTCAACCTCTTACTAAAAAGTTTAAATTAAGGCGAGTTTCCATTAAGTCAAAAGAAAACTTTGATAATACTGCATTGTAAAATATGCATTGAATATCTTAAAGAGCAATTTTGAAAAAATGTATCTTCTCTGAATTGACAGTTATTAATAAATTTCTAATGTTTCTATTTATATTAGATTTCTTAAGCATACACATGTTGATAGAAACCCTATAACCGAATAGCTAACAACTGTACTATAGTTTGAAATAGCGGTTCATGACCTTCCATTGTTGACCATTGTTCATCAATGCCCTAAGTTACTGTTAGCATTAAAACTCTTCAACTACCATCACGATCAGCGGCTGCTGATGACGATAAAAAAAAACTCTTATCATGCCAGTCATTACTCATTACCTGTTTGGAGAACTATGTCAACGCTGCCACTGTATAACAGTCACTAATCAGGGAATCGCATACCACTGCTTCGCCTGGGCTGTATTTATCTTCCTGCACTCATTTCCTCTGATGACAAGGAAAGTTACAGAGGTCACCATTCGGCAGTTGTTTCAGTTCACCCATACTATTACAATGAAGTAAACCATTAGCTACAATCCAGTCGCAGAATACGAGGATTGTTTTGGCATTGTGTTGCCTTGGCTAATTCTAGTCCTTGTAGTCCCATAAGCCCTGCCAAGAAAGCAGGAGAGAAAAAGAATCCCCATGCATCTTGCTCTGTGCTCCGCTGGGAATGTAGAATGGAGAGCCAAGGGCAGGATAGGTCTAGGCTTGAACTCTGTACTTCCTTTCCTATGGCTACTTTATGAGATAGACAATTAGCAGACGCTTCTCAGTTGTGTGTCAAAGGACTTCCCGTTAACACTGAGCCGGAGAGGAGGAGGGAGGTTTGGAGTTGGCAAACATCTGCTGACGGCCAAGTCAATTACTGAGAGCAAACCATGGAGTGGACTAGGCAAACATCTCATGGCCAAATTGAAAGGATGGTTGTCAAGCTAATTGGACGAAGAGCTCTGGGGTTTCATTAAAATGCCAGGTGTGCAATAGTTGAAGAGGTGAGTAAAGTAAGTGTGTGTGTGTGTTTGAGAAAGAGAGAGAGAGAGAGAGAGAGAGAGAGAGAGAGAGAGAGAGAGAGAGAGACTGACCTGGACCATCCTCACCAATTAAATCACTTAATAAAAGGCAAGATAAGGCCAAAACCGGGGTAGCTGTAGAATCACTATTTGTTCTTCTACCAGGCAGGAACAGCAAACAAGCCTATAATTAAATTGCACATAACATAAGAGAGGCCACATAAATAACAATGTGTCTCACATTTATTCTCCAGTTAAAGGTGATCTGCAAAAACCAACAGGCCAAATCATGTCAACAAGAGCACACAAAGAACCACATTATGGAAAAGCAGCCCGCATAATTTCGGCTGCCCATTAAATTATGTGAATTATTCTGGCCTGGAAACAGCAGGGCTTGTGCGCAATACAACCACCCTAAGCTCACATGGAAAGAATGCTGGCTTGTGTGCACCTTCACTATTGAACTGGAGTCTCTGGAGGCTTCGCATTGGCCTAGTGGAACAGAGCAAATCTCTTTTTCCTTTGGCACTTCCCCATTTCTATCTCTCCCTTTTGTTGAATATGACCTCTTATTGCATCACCACAACAAAAATCGTAAACCTTCAAGACCATGCAGGAGACGCTTGTGATATTTACATCAAGCATCTTTTTGGTATTATTGAAAAACTAATGTCATTGGAATACGTATAACAAAATAGACTTTGCACTTAACAGCACATGGTTGATTTTAACTGGTCTCACTCTTACATATGTGAACGATCATGCAATTCTCTTCTTTTTTTAATAATATTTAGATAACATATTCCTTGTTCTAGTTAAAAGCAAAAAAAAAAATTGAGCTTAATAGTAAAGTATACCACAGTCTGGTGCCACAACGGAGCAATAAAAAGCTAATGTGTTTAACTAGTGCGGTGCCACAGCAAGGTCTTAAACAAGGGCCTCCTGTCTGTAATGATCCTAAGCACAACAAGCAGCAGATTTTACAAGGTCAAAGATCTGCTTCTGCTTATGACTCTGACCTACTACAAAACTTAATGGCACTTTAATGAATCATAATCCTCTATTTTGTGCACCTAAATAAATGGAATCATTTATTGTCTACTCACAATGGGCTTGACACTTATTAGAGGACTGCAAACATATCACTGATTTGTCATATTAGGGGAAAAACCAAGTTGCTGTTTTTCCATTGGGCACTGGATCCACAGACTCACTGTTTCTGTGCCTGTTCCTAATATTCAAATAGTACTGCCAACCATGGAGACAGTATGCTGGAAAAAAAAGTCAATGTTTTATAACACTTCATAATGTAGTTATTGAGGGAATAACATCAACTGAGAACAGGCATCCAGGATGCAAGACTATATCATGGGTACAAATGCTCTCATTGTGTTAAACAAGCTGTTTTCCATTGCAAATATACATGAAATCACTCAAAATAACAAAACCGATGAGTCGCCCACAGTAATACGCCCTATGTGTTACTTACGCAACGCAAATTAAGACTAAAACTTAAGACAAGGCAGCAAAGGTAGGAACATGTCTTCTCTTAAATTGCAGTAGCAGAAACATCAAACCTCAGCAATATTTAGCAATTTTTTTGCATTTATTCGAAATTGAAGACCGGCCCACAGTACAATCATATAATGTCAAATATCCCTGAAAGTTTCGTTTACTGGTCAGTTTGTGAGTAGTTATAACATGCAGTTAAAATAACATGCAGTTATAATCCTTGTGGACCACAGTTACTAAAGCGAAAGCACATTAAACAGCATATTCATCAAAATCAGTTCTGTCTCTATTCACAGTCAAAGAGTTCTGTTCGTATGCATATACAGTATGAAAAATGTTCATTCCTACTATTAATTAGGATGATATTCCAAATGGCGTTCTTCTAATAATTTAGTCACATTAGATTTTATACTGAAAATGCATATTTTCCAAGGTATTTTTTTGATTCATCAATAAAGTTGATTAAAAAAATAATGATTATACTCTAGCTTTCAATGGACAAAACCTGACTGTGATGTCTACTTTTTTATTTTATCTACTATTTTCACTTGTAGTGTCTTGCCTAAAATAAACTACTATACACAATATAGTGACCTTTACACAGTCTATGATTAAACTAAAAAATACATCTGCATTTGCTCAAAAATGAAAAGCACCTTAATTCAGCTGTGAAACTGTGGAAAGCTATGTGAGAGAGGCCTATTCATAATACTCATAACTCCCTGATCACAAAGAAACCATTCATCCTACATGAAGCTATACTATACAGAGCAAACAAATCTTACCTGCTCCAGTCTGACCCCTGAATAGGAGAGGAGAGCTTTGGAGACCTGCATCTGAATGGCCTGGAGCACTCTGCTGTATTCTGTGTCTACAAAGGCCTTGTTTAGCCGACATCTTCTTAGATAAGCAGTCTGCCATGCTCTGTCCGATATATGTCCGGTCCTTACAATCGCTCTGGTACCAGTGCACACCTTCTTCAAGACCTTCTGGTTGTTCTTCAGGTACCTCCGGACAAGTACAGTGGACCGCTCCTTCTTCTGAGCAAACTCAGAAGCTGTAGCCTCGCCATCACTGTGTTGGTAAGCCATAGAAGATTTTGAGGTTGTGGAAGCCTGGCAGGGCATCCTCAGGCATTTGACTTTGGACCTCTTGTTGAGCCTTCCCAGGTTTGAGAAGCCCCTGTTGTGGCAAAGGGCTGGACTAAAATTCGCCCGGTCCTGCGTTCCAACTTCCTGCCTTGCAGCACAGGCACACGTGCAGTAAAAGCACGACACAAACGGCTTCGGTAAGCCGATTCTCCTGGTGCCGAGCCTTTCCTCATCCAGGCTTGGCGACTCTCCAGAAAGCCTCGTCGCAGCAGAAGAAAACCCCTCTGTTCTCCTCGGAAACCCTGTTTCCCAGCCTCTACTTTGAAAGGAGGCCTCTTGGCAGCACCCGTCTGTTTCCAATGGTCCACATGTGCTGCACGGCTGGCTGCAACACAATCCCTCCACCCGGCAGCAAGAAACTGTGCTGCAACAACAGTCTTTGTGTACATAGTCCAGGCTGTCCAAGCTCTTAGATCGGGCGCTCAAAGGTTTTCTTGCACCACAGTCCACAGGTATCTGATCAGATGATATAGAGTCACAAGAATCCTCTGCTGGATGTAGACGATGTGAATAAGAACAAGGGATCAGAGGCTCGGAGTTCCTTCTCTCGTGTGCCTCATAACCAAGAGATAACATCTGATTTCTGTATTTTGTCAATGAAGAAGAAACTTCTCTTGCCTCCATTCTGACCCCTAGAATCACAACAGCCTTCTCCAAAGGTACTGAGATGCTAGGAAGTCCAATTCCTACCTGTTTCTTCACACAAACCTTCATATCATAAAACACTTAATCACAGACCTTTGGCTGTCAAAGCTGGATAATAGATTTTTTGAAAAAATAGGCAAAAAAAATAACGTTTCAGTTACAAAAGAGTCACTTGTGCTGGAAGTAAATGGAGAATTTTGTTCCAAAATGTGGAGCGCCGCTCCCAGGTTGCGTAATGCTCAGTCCGTCTTCTTAAACCATTTCTCTCAAGATCTGATGGTCCGCAAAAGCTAAAAGAGATAGAAAAAACTATTAACTTTAGTATGCCATTAAAAAACATTGTACAAGACTGGTAAAGCAAGGCCTCCAAACAGGTAACACGGTAGGAATCCTGCAGACATTCAATGATATTCTGGCTGTTACTTTGCACCAGGTGAGATTTTTGAGTGTATGTGAGAAATTTTTTTTTTTCTGGGAAAATCACAGTTAGGCAAAAAAATTCTCATTCCTGTATCACCAGGAAAAATAAAATTGCACTTTAACAATGCGTGGGTCTCTGGAATGTGGGGCCTTGTTGGGGGCAGCCCAAACTAACTAAAAGTGTGTGTGTGTGGGGGGGGGGGATTAGTTCTATTGATTTTGTGTCTACTCAGCCAGTCAAGGTTCACCACTATAGTTACACCCTCACGCATGGTTATAAATCTCTGAGCTAATTTTTTTTTTTTTTGTATTTAGTGTCTGAGTCATTTAATTTTAATTGCAATGGAAGGACTGTGGGGCCAAGGGGGTCCAGAAGGAAAGTGAATTGGCACCATGATGAAAAATGCCACAACTACTATACAGCAGAGCCACACAGATCAAAGGTCTGTCTATCTAGACCAAGTCAATGCTTACAAGCTTCTTTACCAAAATATCCACACCAAAAAACACTATCATTTATTATTTCATCAATTTTAACCAAACAGTTGTGTTTTGTAAAGTACCTTACCAGTTGTGTGAACAAAGACACACCCTCAGTCTAACAAATACAGTTGACAGGTAACAGTCTTTCACATGACACAAACACAAAAAAAAGAAAGAAAAAAGTGTCTAAATCTGAAATCTACTTAAAAGAACAAATTTGCATATTAGAGCTCGACCAGGAACAGATCATTCTATTAGCAATTGTTTTTTTTTTTTTTACAAATAAACACTAACATATCACAGTTAAAAGATTGGCTACAAAAAATCCCCCAATACATTTTGAGCCAATTTAAATGGGTGAGAAGTTAATCCTGATTCCATTCTTTTCACCAACATTTCTACCTTCATCAACAGCAACCTGTTTCAACTGTTTCCAGACTGGTGGTGAGGGAGGGTGTGAAGCTGCGTGATTAGCCATGGAAGTTTGGGAATTACGGGAATTTCCTCCCTTCTCCCAAATCCCCCTCAACCACGCACACCCACAAAACACATACAACTGGGCTGAGGCCAAGAGGCGAGAGACCACACAGGCTAAATAACTAGAGCAGAGTTCTATCCATTACTAAAGCAGGCAAGCAAATCAAAACTGCTCTTTTTATAGAAAAAAAATTGACATCAAACAACTGACTGTAAAACAAGACCTGAGAAGATATAAATCTTGCTAATAAACACAACTTGGTGTAGATGATCATGATTACTAGAAACTATAGAAGTTCATTCTACAGAATGTACACGTTTTATATTGAAACCTGAATTAATAACTGCATGTGTAGTGATCACCAGGTCCGTAATTTCATTCTGATTTTCAAGCTGATTTTATGACTATGGGTGTGCCATGTGTTGGCCTGATAACTCAGAGCGACCAGTTTTACCACATTTAATGAGGTGTGTGCAAGTTTCATGCATTTATTTTCATGTGTCTTAGCATGAGTAATGTGATTTAATCATTGACTAGGACTTTACACATCACCTCTTTTAGTGTCTGAAAACCAAACTGTCAGTGTAACAGGAACATAATATGCTTTACAGCATTTCTGTATCAGTTGAAAAAAAATGGACTTGGGTTTGTTTTAGTCCAATTTGTAAAGATAACAACTTGTAGTCAGACCTAAAGTGAGCTGACCCAATTTCTGCCTTTAAAACTGGCAGCAATGGCTTGATCTTATACCCAAAAGGTTCATTAAAGGTCTCAAACATGATGTCCTGTGACATCTATTTCAATTGGATCAAATCTTCCATGATGCCACTAAAACCTTGAATGACGATCAGCCCAACTCCAAAACACAAAACCAGCTAAATCTCAGCATAATGATTTGCATCACCAAATGTGGACAATTCACAACTCTAGGTTTAAGCGACCTACACACATTTCATCAAGTTTAAAGTTTCAAGTGGTCAATATACTCTATACTGCCTCAAACACTTTCTACTGTTCAGACTTCAGCATGCAGGTGCCTGTAAATGCATTAAACACAGCCAGGGTCTAATAAACTTATGGTTCATGAACCCCTCAAATGTTCACTGGTGGTGGCATTGTAGACCATGTCGTAATGCCACCATACCGGTATCTTTGTTTTGTTGCAATAAAAAATTAAAAATTAAAAAATGTTTTCGCCATTTATTATTTAAATGTAAGTATACTGAAAGGAAGGGGTTTGGGAAAGCCTGAGCACTAAATCTCTAGAGCATCATCTTCGTATACAGTTTAATCCAATGCAGTTCATTCAACCAAACAGACCAGCCTTATGCATGAACGTCCAAAACAAGGCTTTCAAAAATTAAAACAGCAGATCACTAAAGTTTACTTCTGAAACTCAGTGTTAGAAATGTAAAAGTAGCGCGTGCAACAAAAACACACACACAGAAAACAAAAACAAAGTGTGTGCATTGCAAACACCTCACTAAGAAATACAAACGTGGATCATAAAACAGCGCAGTATTCAGCACGTGGGTATGTATCAGTTTTGCCATATCAGCACCCGGTTTGCAAATAACACTTACCATACAAATAGACGTTTTCTCTGCAAGGCATCCTAAAGCGTCTCCCTGGAGTTCACCCTATGGACAGCGCGAGCGACTTTACAAAGTTTCACACGACTTTCAAAGTTGTAAAGCGTGCAAGCGAACAGCTAATGGACCAGAGAGCACAGCCTGGAGAGCACACTGCAAGCACTGAGAGCGACGTCTGCAGACTGAGAGCCTTTGAGGTGTCACATCATAGGAATGCAGGGAAACAGGCACAACTCTCTCACGCGCGCGCACCGTCAATCCCACCTTCCAGCCTTTGGTACAGTTCTGCGCCATTTTCTTTATTCTTTTTTCTTTTTAAAATGAAAAGTCCTACTGATATACCCTCGATTTATCTACAGTTAATTTGTTTTTATAGCTAAATGACTCAAAACATAATATTTGGTTAAACAATATTAGCAATCCAAGTAACCTCCCGAGTCTCGCGTTTATATCCTTCATCTGACGTCACCACCCTCGTTGAACTATCAAAGCGGTTTCCAGCACTGCACACTACTGTACTTATTACACTAGATGGAAAAGTCTCATGGTTTTCACTACACATGCCTTTGTTGACGTGGTTACTGTTAAAACATTTTACCAAATGGTGTCAGTGTGTCATGTGTCTTTAGAAATTACATTTAAAAAAAGGATGTTTAATTGGGATGCTTAATGATGTCTTAATGGTCCCTATTGGTGTACAGTAGATAACATCATGTGGTCTACAAGTTGCCAAAAGCCTGCTACTGGTCCATAATGGTTTCCACTAGGCATAACCTACAGGGACCATTGCATTTTTCAGCAAAAACAATTCCTATTAGAATCATATAAACCATAAAACTCAACAGAGTTGTAGATTTATCTAAAATTTGTAATCTAGCATACCAGTGTAGGTTTATTTATTGCTAAAGACTCAAAGCACATTTGTACAAGAGCATCTGCTAAATGCCACAAATGACTATGTAAATGTACATTTCAAATTCGATAAGGGTCTGTATTAGTTTTCTAAGCAGGGTTGTACATGTAAATGAAAGTGATGACTTTATTAGAAGATACTATTTATATAGATTGATGTTGGGTAGAACACCAGTACATAATTTTTTTTAGAAGTACATCATTTTTTTTAGAGTCATTTAGAGTGAAATCAAGGCAGCTAACAACATGTTTTTGTGCATTGTAGGAGGAAACCAGAAAACCAAGAGGAAACCTCATGGTAACAACAAGCAAAACTCCGGCAGTTACTCAAGATCAGGATCAAACTGGGGACCAGGGCCGTTTCTCTCCTCCTTATGCCCGACCTCCCCCACCTTCAAATGACTCCGCCCTCTCACCACAATGCTCCACCCCAAACCATCCAAATCATTTACAACCTTTCTTAAAAAAAGTTAAACATTTTTAATAATCATTGCAATTTTTTTCTGAATTCAACTATTTAAGCACATACTATTTATAAAAATTCAGCAGAAAAACAGGTAAATAATTTAAATGAGCAAGGGCGAGGACAGCGGTGGGGCAGGGGGCGTTCAATGGTGCCCCCATTGAGAGTATACGTTCACAAGCAATTTAGAGACAAAATACTTAAATGTTAAACAGCCTACATAGCAAAGGTCTAAATTATCATATATTCATATTACAATTTAATTCCTTTTTTAGCCCCTGTTTTGAAACATGCTTCCCTAACAGGTCTCAATAAAACCATGTTGTATCAAAATGCTATCCAAATCGTTTCAAAACAAAAACTCACGACACACCCAGTGACACAAATGAAGCAGACATGCCAGTTCTTCTTTTTTATTTTTGTTGCTTAATTATCACCTCTGCCAGCACATTTTTAAAACAGTGTCTCATCTATTGGAATGCCACTTGTCATTCTCAATCGAGGTCAAAGTCAGTTACAGGAACAATCTGTCCCCTTTTTTTGTTTCAGAGTCACTTATGTAGTCTTTTTCTTAATGAGGTCGAGCTTTCAATTTGTTATGTAGGCAGCTGATTAGTGTTTTGATTTATCATTAATTTAAGCATAATGTTACAACATGTTGAAGTTTGGATCAATTTGTTTATGGTACAGCTAGGGTTGTGTGAGAATTGTGTGTTTTAGCATTGGAACTATAGCTCCACAAACAGTTTAGATGTAGTTACAAATCGTAACAAAATTCTCTTTGTCCAGTTGCTAATACTTTTAGATTTGCCTATCTCTCTTGTGTTGCAGTGAGTAGGGTTAACAGTTCAATCAAAGGTTTAAATTTCAATCTGTTTGAAACATTGCATGTTTTTCCAAGGTTGCCAGGTCTTCCGAGTTTCTTCCACCTTCCAACTGGTTCCTCCAATCATTGGTGACTCTAAATTAACCATATATGTGTATTGTGTCCTACATTAAACTGGCACCCAGTGTTCCTATGATAGACTCCGGATCTGGATCAAAAGTGAAAAACATATAAGTATTTACTAAAGAGGAACAAGCTAATAAAGAACTGGCTATTCAATTTGCATAGGGTGATTACCACTGAGTAGTTTTGTTTTTCTTTTCTAGGCAATGGACACAACAGCCAGTCAAGTGCCAACAATACAAAACAAAAAAAGTAAAAAAATCATATGGAATATTAAAAGGAAAGTGTTTAATTATTTGCAACATGTACATTAGCACATCCATTATATAGTGTATTTAATGAAATTTAAATATAGTAACTCTATACAATGTAACTTTATGCTTTATTGTGGTGAATTTATACAAAAACAAAAAGCCTTGTAACTTGAAAGAGTCTCTCTGGTTCAGATCTTTTTTTTAGCTGTATTTATCATATGTAAATTTCAGTCCAAGTTGTAGAAACATCACAACGAAAAATCTAAGAAAGAGCTCAGTTTTAAGCTATCAATAGGCAGGTCCTACATTTTGCACAGTGTTAGATTACACACTATTTTACTAAAGAGCCTATTAAGCCTGATCAAATACTTGTACAGTAATAAGTATTTGGCACATTCAATTATTTGTAGAACACTGTGAAGTGCATATGTTTTATCCTGATGCATGCCTTGTTAAATTATTTCAGTTTAGTTAACAGTCCTGACCCTCTGCCAGGTAAAATAAATAAATGAAGTGCATGTTAAATATTCAGTGGGAAATTTAAATACATGTGAAATGCATACTCTGTGCCAGTCATGTGCTTTGGGCAGAGTTGTAATGATTTTTCCAAATCCCAGTCCTCCCTTAAATGAGTCTTTATGCCATTCAGAAGGAATGTATGAGTCCAATTGAAGCCAACCTGTTACATTGCATGTATTCCAACAGCATTTATGGGTTTTCCCTCTTTTATACTTTTTTTTAACACTTTAGGAAATATGAGCTTTTACATATTTACTTGACTCCAATCTTTTATGATCATCCCTTAAAACACAAATGTTTTTTTCCAGGCCTCATTGGGTATGCCCTCTATACCCATTGGCTGGTGTAATAATTTCCCTGATGCCCTGTAGTTCACATACATACAGTATCTGAGGTCCTGTATGTAAGTTTTAAGGAATTTTACAATACGTCTTCACTGAGCAGTGTTCATTTTAACAGCTGGTTTGGACTTAATTTATTCGTCTTGGCCTGGTAAAAAAAAATAAATCACTATCGTTAGTCATATTTGACTTATTTGGTCATTTCTAGTTTTAGACAACTACATTTTTAGCCCTTAAATTTCTTTAACGTTTCCAAACCACAATGCATTAATTTTCTAAATTTGAATTCCTTCTTGAATGAAATACCAGATTGTTATATAAATGCATATTGCCATTGCAGGCCTCACAAAAGCCATTCTCCTTCTCTTAATCAAGTAAATGTTCTGAAGAGGTGCAAACACTATGTGTCTATCACAGAATCTCCAGTTACTCTACTCCTGTTACTCTAATGTGCACATTTATTTCACTTATACACGTCATAAAAGTACATTTATTTAGTGTATTGAGTAAATGTCATCAGGTATACATTCATATTATCAGATACAACACAATGTCTTTCTGTGGAAATCAAACATTTTGGACCACAGATCTGAAACAAAGGTGTCTCCATTGTCTAAAATGTAATGATCAGAACATTTTCCTCAACTTGATTGTCTTCACGATGGAAAACTTTGTTATTTAAGGTTTCTTTGTTACGTGACAAGCTGTGCTTTTGTCTTAACTTTAAGAAAGGGAAAAGGAGTGTGTGTGTGTGTGGGGGAATAGTTATAGATGCTATAATGCATATCACAGATTCTCTGATCTAATCTTGGAAAGGATTTCATCAATGAACACTGCTACAGACTGCTAAAATAAATGTTTATGTTTCACTTGTTTACAGTAATAGTCATTATTGCTGACAGCTGTTATTTAAACAGAATTGTGGGTTTTACAATGAAAAACTGACACAAATGGTCTTCTTTTTGATTGCACTCATTTTTTGCCGCATTTTACTTGTACTCAGGTGTGTAAAATGTTTAATCTATGGAAAGAATTTAGATTATTTTTGTACTTGTCAGTTTAAAGTTGGGATTCAGATGCCGTGTTCAATATGACATTAAAATCTACATTTACTCTCATTATTTAGAAGTATTTGAGAAATGTTCAAATCCTGGCATATCTGCTAAACCAAAGCAACATTGCCTACATTCACAGGCGTCTTCTGCCACCTAGTGGTATACAACGCGTAGTGTATTGCGATTTTTCTCGATACACCACAGTGAAAAGCAAGTTTTCAGTCTGTTTTTTTTTTTTGCTCAAGCATTGAACTCAAAGTGCTAAAACAATTTTACAGCACACCTTTTTTATTCGTTATACTCCATTTATTTAAATATTTCATTGGAGAGTAATAAAAATAATCAAATTCTGATTGTAGCACTTTTTATAATAACCATCATCAGAAAAGGTGATTTACAGAAATACATCATCATGGATATACATCAGAATTTTTTATACACATTGATTTCTAATAAGCAAACCGTGATAGGAACCAAAGTGCGAGGGAAACGTCCTCATTTGTGTGACACTGGATAGCGTTATTATGAATCATTTCTCTTCTATAAATTCCATGGTATATACTGTAGATTTCCTTAAAATAGTAAGTAATATACAGTATATACAGGATGTAAGCATTCTCAAATTAAGTATAAGTCATTGAGCTTAACATAAGTCAACAGTGATTTGAGGTAGAAGAGATTTTTTTCTTCTTCAATCTTTCACAATTTAAAGATGTGGATGCAAGAATCAGCCATAGCTCTGTTTAGTTAGAACTTTTTTTACGTAAAGATTACATAAAGTTTTTGTATTCTGTATTGTATTTTTTCTTTTTATTGCTACTTGATGTAAAAGTCTGAAACATAAGCATTTGTTGACCATTGCTTATACTATATGGACAAATGCTCAGTCCATTTATAAATGATTAAACTGCTATGACTTCTTATTTAAAACACTATAAGAAATTCAGCAACACTAAGTACATTCCAGATGGCTGTTAATTTTGATCCTGAATATAAAGGATGAAGCCGCTGAAGTTAGGCTTTGAAACGACCACTTCAAGAGTGATTTCTGATCACTACACTGATTTCACTTGCACACTTGTTTATCTCCTGATCCATTTCCACACCTCAACACAGCCACTTTATTATTGAGGGTTGTTAATGGCCCTGTGCTTAGATTGGATTTTGTCTCACTTGTAATTTGCTTTGGATAAAAAGTTTGTCAAACTAAAAACCAAGAAATAAAACATGAAAGGTCAGGTTGGTGGTGCAATTCATTCAAAGTGCTTCACATAAAGTCCCCATAAAAATGGAAACATATGTTAAAGCACTTTAACATATCTATCTATCTATCTATCTATCTATCTATCTATCTATCTATCTATCTATCTATCTATCTATCTATCTATCTATCTATCTATCTATCTATCTATCTATCTATCTATCTATCTATCTATCTATCTATCTATCTATCATCTATCTATCTATCTATCTATCATATATGCCTGAAATGTCGAATGTTTATTAACGCCTAGTCTTTTGTCATTTTTGAGAGACTTGTGCATGTTTCATTTGTTTATTTGTAGCAAACTAGGCATTTAACCAGTTTGTAGATTTACTTTGTAGATTTACCAATCACATATATAAATGTACAGATGGAAAACTTTATTTTCATTGAAAAATCCTCCCTTAGTATGAATAACAGCTTTACACACTTTTGGGACCCAGACAGATTGTTTCTCCAAACATTCAGCTGAAATTCTTTGGCATGTCTTTAACTAAATAGCTTATAGAGCTTGGATATATATTTCAGGACATTGATTTGTTTGTATAGTGAAGTTGGTTCCACTCAGAATGTCTAATTTAATAAGTCTTTAATAAGTCTCTTTCCCTGCTTCAAAACAAATCCAAACCATTGAGCTTTCACATTTATGATTGACTGTGGTTGTAAGAAAGTATGGTAACATCTCTCCTTTTCCATCTTATATTCTGTAATAGCAAAATTACAGAAAAAAAAAAAAAAAAATAATATATATATATATATATATATATATATATATATATATATATATATATATATATAATGCATTTTGTGACTTTTTATATATATATATATATATATATATATATATATATATATATATATATATATATATATATATATATATATACAGTGAGGAAAATAAGTATTTGAACACTCTGCTATTTTGTAAGTTCTCCCACTTAGAAATCATGGAGGGGTCTGAAATTGTCATCGTAGGTGCATGTGCACTGTGAGAGAGATAATCTAAAAAAAATCCAGAAATCACAATATATGATTTTTTAAACTATTTATTTGTATGATACAGCTGCAAATAAGTATTTGAACACCTGTCTATCAGCTAGAATTCTGACCCTCAAAGACCTGTTATTAGATAATTAGATGCACCTGTTTGAGGTCGTTAGCTGCATACACAGCCAGGATAACCAAGGAGTGGCTCTGTAAGAAGCATATTAAGGCGTGGCCTAGCCAGTCTCCAGACCTAAACCCAATAGAGAATTTTTGGAGGGAGCTCAAACTCCGTGTTTCCCAGCGACAGGCCAGAAACCTGACTGATCTAGAGAAGATCTGTGTGGAGGAGTGGGCCAAAATCCCTCCTGCAGTGTGTGCAAACCTGGTGAAAAACTACAAGAAACGTTTGACCTCTGTAATTGCAAACAAAGGCTACTGTACCAAATATTAACATTGACTTTCTCAGGTGTTCAAATACTTATTTGCAGCTGTATCATACAAATAAATATTTAAAAAATTATACATTGTGATTTCTGGATTTTTTTTAGATTATGTCTCACAGTGGACATGCACCCACGATGACAATTTCAGACCCCTCCATGATTTCTAAGTGGGAGAACTTGCAAAATAGCAGGGTGTTTAAATACTTATTTTCCTCACTATATATATATATATATATATATATATATATATATATATATATAAATAAACACACACAGACACACACACACACACACACACACACACACACACACACACACACACACACACACACACAGAGCGAGAGAGAAAGAGAAAGAGAGAGGAAGTACAGATATTGCATCTATCAGTGCTTTTTATTACTTTGATTCAGTCAGTGCCAAGTGCGTCTGTCACAAACATGATAAACTTTCTTACATCAGAAAAATCCATAAGAAAATATTAACATGGAGCAACATTGGAGCAAATGGGGAAAAATAGGTGATATAAACAATATATATATATGAAATTGCTTTTTTTGTCTTAAGTGCAATAAATGTTTTCATGTACATAAATAAATTAATAAATAAAAGCATAAATCAATATTTGTCTAGTTAATGTTTGTGCACTAAAATGTCCTACATAAAACTGGGACAGTTTATTTCAAGGTTTAAATATTTTTAAAGAAATGCTGCCTAAGATTAAATCCAACGTGTACAGTATATGTTAGAATATAACATATGCTCAATTAAATCAATTTCTTAATGATAAAAGACACTAGGTGTGTCCATGACATTTGATGCCACTTTTTTGTTTCTCTCTAACAACAAAAAAGAAATAAATAAATGTCAACTCAGTAGTTGAGTGCAGAAGCACTCTCCTGCTTTACCTTTCAGATTCTATAGTCTATAATAAGTATTTCTATAAATATACTATATCTTTTTTAATTATTATATAATTTAAATATAAAAATAAATATACATAAGTATACCTAAATAGAAAGTTAATTGAAGTAGATAATCAAGATAAAGGTGTAATAATGTATAAAAGTTCTAGAAGCAAAATCTATAGTAATGTATAAAAATGTTCTAAGTCCAAGATCTTTGGTTTAACAGGTACCAAACAAACTGGTGCATAGTATCTCAGTTACAAAAAACCTCTTTTAGGATACTCAAGCAGAGTAGGACATTATAAAGAGTTGCAGGTTTGTTGCACACACCTAAACCTATAAAAACCTGACTTATAAACTCAAAGTGTACAGAAATTAGAGTTTTGTTGCCAGTGAATAAAGTACTAGAAAGGTGTATGTAATAAAACGTCAACTCTGTGTCCTGAGGCATTTTTGCGTGGTATTCAACTTTTATGCCTTGTGCTGTTGAACCACTTTCTGATCGCCACTCCGGTGGTACTACTAATCACGCACAGCGCTCCGCAGATGCTCCACCATGTCGGCTTGCGACTGAGGAAAAGGAATTGCAGTATGAAGGCCAACACCACATCTGTGGTCCTCATGAGTGCAACGGGACCGGCCTTTTCCACCTGTAGTGCTTTGGTAAGGAATGTCTGGCCACCGATGCCCAGCACCCCGATGGCCATCAGGTTCCACCTGTCCCAACCGCATGATGGTATTGCCCACTCATCTATGATGAACAACACCACGATACATTCAATAAACCCCAGGACAGCATAATACCACACAGCGAGGTAGTAATGAACATTTTTGCCCATCTTTCTCAGGATAACCATGGTGCATGCTGCCGCAATGGCGCTTGAAAAGGCAGCTATGGCGCCCTTTACATGGTTGCTGTAGTTGCCCTCGATGCCAGAGAGCTCACCTCCAAAGAGGAAGGGTGGCCTCGCTATTAAGATAACTCCGGTGAGGGTGAAGATGGTGAATATGACGTCCCATATAGTGCAGCGCTCTTTGAGGAAGATCCAGGCCAGCAATGATGTGAAGACAGGGTTGCTAAATGTAATGACAGTGGCATCAGCCAGCGGCATCTGGAGCACGGCGTAGTACAGCAGGATCATAGCGTTGGAGCCGAGGAAACCTCGCAGAAAGAGGTACACCCGCATACCTCGAGGTCCCAGGAAACCAATTCTGTAACAAAATGATTTTTTTACAATATTTTTTGAGAAAGGTTATAGCAAAATATATGTTTATACAACAAATAGTTACAGTCCACTAATCTGAGTGGTCAAACATGTTCCAAGAGTGCTTCTATTTTCTATAAATCACACTGGGATGTTTCCACTGACAATACTATACAAACACTTGGCTTGTTTGTGTTCACAACCTAAAAGTTACTACAGTAGTGTTAGAAACATCATCAAATGACATGGCAATGACCCACCACTATGCACATTAGAACGCATTACAACATTTACAGTAACAAGCAAAAAAAAAAAACAACATTCATTTTCTTTTCTGATTTTCAGACATTTCTTAAGGTCCCCGGTTGCGATTTCAGTTATTTCTATTTATTACTAATTATACCATAACAACTAACGTTTCTCATAGAGACAGAAGCAGCACCTACACAGTTACAAGAGACAAATTACAAGTGACACGTATCACCTCTAATGTAAACGTTGGGTCGTAATTCACAATTCTTCAAATTTTCAGCAAATAAAATAATCAGGTTTTTGATCCGTACTGACTGGAACTTACTTGTAATAAATCATGGCTGGCATGACAAACAGCATCTGAAAAAAGCACCGGATTGCACTGATTTCCACAGCGTGAATCCCATCGATTTTCTTCACAAGTAGAGCAGCAACTGAAAAGAGGACTGAGGCCAGCAGAGTGTAGATGAGGCCCAGACCAGGACAGGCTTTCTTCTCTGATGGAAAACAAAAATTTTAAGAATCAAAACCAACTTAGCTGAACACTGAGCACCATCCCTGAAGAGAATTCAATTTATTCATTGCCTCCTCCAAAACAATAAAAACAGTGAAGCAAAAATTCTTTAAATGAACCACAAATAATCATATAGGCTTTGTTAGTGTGTTAATATGGTAAATAATATTTGTCTTTATAGAACAGAAAATCCTAAATTGTGCAATACTTGGCCCACTTTCTGTAAAGTAATCACGCTTGGGGATTTCACTGTGGGATTTGGCATTTCAGTATGAGGTGTGTGACCAAACAGAGGTATCAGGTGTTATTAAACAGCGGGGTTCACTTGACTACCTGTTTGGTGAGTACACAATTTATCAGGTTCGGGTGATGGGAAAGCCTAGACAAGACACAGGCAAAGTGTATCAACTCTTCCTATCTCATACGAGGCCTGGAAATTAATCTGGTACTGTAAATACCAAGGTCAAGGCTTGGAGCTTTCAAAACAGAGAAATGAGCAGTATTGACTCTTGCATCAGCTTTAAAGGAAATTACTATCAGGAAATACTTGACTGGTACAAACACGGTTCCTTTAAGGAAACGTACAGGAATGGATGATCTTGTGTAAATACATACTGTAATTTCCGGACTATAAAGCGCACCCTTATATAATTTGACAAAGATTTTTATTTTATAAATAAGCCGCACCTGTCTATAAGCCGCCTACACTGAAACTAATGAACTTTACACAGGCTTTAACGGAAGACAGTGTCTGTTACACGGTGTAACGGGTAAAATATGTTGTGGCTCCTTTAAGAGCAGAGCGGCATTTTGGGAATAGCCTGCCACCGGATTTTTTCCGGTATTACTGCATGTGTGCAAGACCGAGGATTATGTCCTTATTATTTTCTGATGTTTATTTCTAAGTTTCTTTGACTAACCCGTAACGCTGTTGCCAAGAAAAATAAAAAAGCATGAGTTTTGGAAACCTGTCTGTGCTTATATGATTTCTGTTGCAACTGGAGTTAGTGAGTAAGCAGCAGGTCAAACGTCAGAGGAACCTCATCCATATTTATGATGTGGTGCGGTCTGATTCAGTGGGAGCACGTCTGATTTAATATAAAGAGTTTCATTGGTTCACCTGAACCCGTTCAGCAATTTCATTGGTCTAATGTTATGGGTCCGAGTTTTTTGGCTTTGAAGTTTGTGAAACCGGGAAAAACCCAGGAAAAAATCCATAAATTAGCCGCTTTGTTGTTTAAGCCGCAGGGTTCAAATCGTGGGAAAAAAGTAGTGGCTTATAGTCCGAAAAATACAGTAAGATGATTTATAACTATGATTTTCTGTATATCACAGTATCTTCATAATAACTGTTAATATGTTTGTGAATATAATAATAGATATTACATATTATGAAAAGAAGAAAAAAAACACTATAGCAAGAACAAATTAATTATTTAGTGTAGGACTGCTTGAATATAACAGTCTGGTGGTATATAAAAACTCTTTTATTCA
Organism: Silurus meridionalis; assembly: GCF_014805685.1. Taxonomy (NCBI): domain Eukaryota; kingdom Metazoa; phylum Chordata; class Actinopteri; order Siluriformes; family Siluridae; genus Silurus; species Silurus meridionalis. The sequence goes on along the minus strand of NC_060890.1, from coordinate 9,094,519 downwards.
TCATTTGAATAATTAACCAGTTATCCTTCAGCATATCACACACAGGAAAACACCTCCATGTGGAAACTGCAGAGTCATACTACATATAATGAGTTGCTGGGACTAAGCCATGCAGGCTAAATCTACTTACCTGTGGTCTTATCAGTCTCACAGTGGTATCATACTAATCATTACATATTAAAGTAGAACTGTATGATGGAAAAATAAACAACAACCTGCTTAAGGGACCATGTCCACATAATGATTATTAAGAAAATTATAAGGAATTGTAGGAGAAGATTTTTGGCTGTGTTTCCGTCTAAACCAAAAAGGGGAATTCCAGAAATTCTGCTATAACAATAAAACCTTTTACAAAACTGAAAGCCATAAGTATTTTGGATGGTCACCTTAGAAGTAAAACAAACAGGTTCTGCAATCTACACATTCGTGTTCAAATTGCACCATCCGTATCTCCGGCCTCTGACCTATTGCAATCAAAGGTGACCCACAGAAAGTTACTCACCTCCACACTAATTATTGACTGGTAGAAGCTATTCGGACATGTCAGTGTTGTCCATTAGATAAATATACTCAATGGGCAGCATATTTAATTCCAGGGAGATGGTTAACCCTAGTGATGAAACAAAATACCATTTAAAATATGGTTACTGCATTCACACAAACCACATGCCAATATCACTATATAGGCCTTGTTGTTCAGGAAGCTATAAGAAATAACAATCTATACTCTTATGAAAACTCTTATGAGAGTTGATTTTAGTTATTACTGAATTATGCACAAGAGAGAAAAAGACTTTTTGAGACAGCCCTGTAGACCTCATCATATGAACAGATGCCTCCTGTTGTGTAAATCTTGGTAATTATTTGCCTATCGAAGCTATTTAGACATGTCCGTTTTAGCCATTGGATAAATATACTCGACAGATGACAGCTTTAATTCTCGGTCGCTGATTAACCCTTGGCAAAAAAAAAATGTTGAGGTTCTTCAGCTGTGATGTCTCTCTTTCGCTTGGTTTTATCACAATTGTATTAGTTATATAACTACCTGGGTTCTGGCTCAGACCCTAGAGATGCTATAGGAAAATCTGTCATTTTATTAAACATGTAAACGGTGTGAAAAATGACAGGAACTGCCTCCTTTAAACTCCAGGCAAGTCAGCGTCAACCAATCAAAATCCACAATTTTAAAACCTGATGTCTCTTTTCCACCTCTTTTTTACCATAGACAACTTGCATATATTTGCTCACAGTGAGAGAACATTTGCCTAATAAAGAACAGTGTAAAGACTGGTGTGAATGAGCTGTGAGTCACGTAAAGGGCCTGAACTGGAAACTGTCGGATGGTTACCATGTCTCCATTTCTTAGAACGAAGGAGACGGCTAATGCAGTTCACTGTGTTCTGGAAAATAAAACAAACCTATTAAAAAAACAGAAACCAGGGCCACATGTGCAGCAGCTTTGCAAAAAATATGTTCAAGACAAACGGTTGATTTGAAGTTTTCCACTACTGTTATATAAACAGGATTTGAAATAAAAACATAATTATAGTCTACAGAGAAGCCACCCACCACTACCTGATCTTGAAAATTAGTGTCAGGTAGATGATTGTGTTTGTGTGTTGGCATGGGAGTAAATACATGAAATTACAGTCTTTAACTCTCAGGCCAACTGCCTGTCTTTCTTTCTTTTTTTTTGTAAAATACACTATTGAAACTTTTCTTATGCTTTCATGGTCAACATAAAGTATTGTTGGTTGTTATATCATTAAAATTCAAGAGTTGATCTTTAATCACTTATATTGGTTATTATAATATAGCCATGATGAATCCTAAAAAAATGATGCTAATCTCTCTCTCTCTCTCTCTCTGTCTCTCTCCCTCTCTCTCTAACACAAACACACACACTCTCTCTCACACACACACACACACACACACACACACACACACAGTCTAGAGCACTACTCTGTCACTAAACTCAGTAAAATTGAGTACAAATTACAAATAATACTGTTAAGCGATTAAACAAAATGCTGTTTCAAATAAAGCTACTAAAAACGATCCCTCAATCCACACACCAGTGTCACTATATAGGCCATAATTTTCAGGAATCAATATGGAATAACAATCTGTACGCCTCATACGAAACTCAGAAGGTTGATTTCAGTTATAAGTGTTTAGTGCACAGGGGTGAAAACTTTTTGGGACCACCCATGTAGATCTTAGCAAATGAACAGATTCTTCCTTTTTTTTTCGTTCCCTTGCAACATTTGGTCACGAGCTCAAACCGTGGTTACTCATGCTGTATGTCAGGTTTGCAAGGTTTATAATGAATATGCTTGTTTTGCTGATGCTCCACATAACCTGAATAATTAGTGTTGGATGACCCTTATCAGATGATGGTATCTTGGGAAGCATTTTTTTAACCATAATGTCAATAGACATTTTATGCCACTCGGAAAATATTCAAGGAGAGAAAAGCAAAAGAGAAAAAGAAGAAAGAGGAAGAAGTGTTATGATAATAATAATAATAATAATAATAATAATAATAATAATAATAATAATAATAAAATAAATCAACATCTTTTAACCAATTCGATTCGAAAATTCAGCCTGATTGATCATTACGTTATTTTCTTCAATTTCTGATTTACCGCCTCCTTTGATATCCAGGTACTCCGCGCTAGCCAATCAGAATCCACAATAGCAACCATGCATGCTTTTGATTGGTCGGTCTGACTAAAAGGGCGGGGCCTAAACGCTATCAATCGAACTCCATCCTTCACTTTTACGCGAGCAGCTTATCAGCGGATGGTGTTTAAGGAGGAATACAATGATTATAGTATCCAAAATATTGTTCAGATGAAGAAAAAATTATTTACAATTTTTGAGGGTGTTTTTGGACGTGTTAGTATCTGTTTCAAATGAAAACGAAATAACGGAGAAAGTTTATTGAAGTTGAATATCTGTATCTCTATATTTTATTTATTAATGTCTGGTTTCCTGAAGTTACCGGTACCATGTTGTCGCTCAGATCCGCTTACCTCCGCGAAGTGCGGCGGCGCGTGACTCCGTGCCGTCCTCGGGCTCGTGTCCGACTCTAAAGCACCAGCACTCTGTCCATTTGCGCGAGTTTTTCCGTGAAATGCGGGAACCTCCATTATCTTCCTCGCCTACTAGGAAACTGCCTCGTAGCTGACTTTCTACGTCTTCCTCTTCCTCTTCCTCCTTATTGCCGGCAACTTCGGTTAACACCGCGTCCTCGTCTCTGAAGGGGACAACCGACACACCGTCTTCTTCATTTCCCTCTGTCCCATCCCTGCTTCTGAAATCGTCCATATCAAGATGCAACAGGTGCTCATCTCTCTCTAACACTCTTCCCCTGAGCAGTACAAGTTAGTTCAATGATTAACCTTGTACACGCTGACTGTCAACCACTGTCCTACCACTAGATGGCGAGAGAGAGAGCTTTCGTTCGTGTCCCAATCCACACTCCCCCACACACTACCACTACACACTACCACTACACACACACACACACACACACACACACCACTCAGTAATGTCCATATCTTACGAATCAACGGAGTAAACTGCCCATGTTGCTGTTTATTAGTCTGTCACAAAAAATACTAGCAAGTACGTGATTTTATGAGTGGATAATAAAGAACACTTAACATGGCGACCGGGTGGATTTTGAAACACGACCCTACCTTACGACCATGGAGAAGACAGTAATAAAGGTGGCCATCCAATGACTTTCCCTGCGTTTTATTACGATTATTCTTTCTTTGCTTACTCATTATGACCTTACCAATAAGTAATAACACGTGATTCTAAGTGACACGTGAATATGAGTTCTACAATGAAAATGGTTATAATTATAAATACATTTAATGTAATTTGTTAAATAAATGCAAGCATTCAGCTTGTATGAGGCCCATGCTGAATGTAATAACGGATATCACATTTATAATAAAATGGTTTATTAGGTCTACACAATCAAGACAAAGAATAAACAATTACATGGCTAAACCGTCTGTCTAAAATGACATACCTACAATATACTGTCACGTCTAAATTTGCTGCATCAATTCACAGATTAGCCTAAACTGAATTATAAAATGCAAAATTGTCCATTCAGTCTACCATAACTAGCATAAAAAAATCAACTGGATTAACTTTTTTTGTATAAAAAGTTACAAACTGCTTAGGACTACAGTAAAAATCTGTCAACAATTTCCCGCCCAACATATTACGGTGTCAGTAGTTAATTACTCACTTTGCAGTTTTGCGTTTTTTTTATTATATTTCTCAAATGTCCCACTAACTTTTTGTTTGCAGGGAAATAATACATGAACAACGGCTTTTGTTAAGAGGAGAAGAGGTTAAAAAGAGTAAAAGTAAAAAGTGCAGACTAGATGATGATAACAATGGTGAAGGACACAAAGGACTACTAGAGAGGGCAGTCAACTGGAAGCATCATTAGTCCTCTAGATAACGCATGTGAGTTCTGACAGCAAGCTCATCTCCATTGGTCTGTCCCACTGCATTTTCAGAAAAAGCTTTTAAGCAATGCTTCAGTTACTCATATCAATAATGAGGTGCTCGTAGATCTGTGTCCTCCCTTTGAAACTGGAGGCGAGTAGGAGCTCATGGTTGTCAATGGAAACCAGGGAGAAAGCCCTTGGTGCTTGGACGTTCAGCTCCTGGAAGTGTACAAAGTGGCCCTTCTTGGAGTCCCACTGGTAGACCTGCGTGAGGGAGTAGTCACTGCCAAGGATGGCGTACTGCCAGCTTCCAACTGTCACTGGCTGGAAGACCATGGAGCCACGCGATGGCATACTCTGCACCTCAGTGAACATGGCACCATCCCACCGCATCACCTTCGAGTCACCAATGAAGCGTGTCAGGCAGATATACAGCTCGCCTTTGTCTCTGAAGTGCTTGACGGCATATACATCCTCTGTCTCTGGGATGTCTGTGCGCCGCTCAAACCTCTTCTGCCCCCGGTTCCACTGATACACAACGGGCCGCTGAGAGCTGCTGGACAGAATTAGGTGGGGTTTGCCTCCGATTTCCAGGTACTCCACATCTGTGTCACGGTGCCAAGGGTGTAGAGACTGGTGTGAGTAGAAGCCATTGCCATTCCACTTGTACACAGTAGTGGAGCCTGCTTTAGAGGTGTCAGCAATCGCAAAGAACCACTCGCCATCCAAGCGGAACGTCTCAACATCGTTAGGCTTGCGGATCTTCAGAATATCAATGTCTTGGATCTTGATAAACTTGTGGGCTGATGTGTCCCGCTTATAAATGTGTGAGCCACCAAATAGCTGTGCTACAATAATGAAAATCTGGTCATCAATCACCAATGGCTTACAGACAACGGTTGAGGTGCCTACGAAAAAAACAGAAACAAAACCATTTATAAACAGCATCACATTGTGAGGTGTTAAATAAAGTATCATTTTAAATATCTCAATACTAATTCCAACAAAATGTTTAGTATGTATACAGTATTATCTGGCTCTTACTCTCTATGCTGTCATAAGGTCTAAACTCCATGTTGACGTGGTCCCATTCCATGAAGCTACATGTTCCTGAAAAAGGCTGTGCAAACACTGCATACTGATCGTTCCCAATGGTGAAAGTCTCTACTGAAATTGACTCAAACTTCAGAGTTTTCTTTGAAACGAACTCTATAACAGAAAGATGATTTTACTTTTTTTGGATATTTCAGTTTTAAATGGCAGTTTCAAGTATGTGTTTTGACTGGAGATTTGTAAAATCTTGATTTGGCTTTTTTTTTTTTTGGGGATGATAAAATTAATTCACAATCTTGTCAGATTTTACAGTATTACAGTATTAAGTCACCTGCAGTTATGCAGTCAAACGCCTGAGGGATCAGCTCATTGATCTTTTTCCCTTGATAAAGTGGTGGCCCACTACAGTGTATCTGGTCCACTGTTGCATTTGTGTTGTGCATCCACTCAACCAGCCATTTAAGTTTACAGTCACAGATGAACATGTTTCCTCGAAGGTCCCTGGTAGCACATATATTTCCAGTAAATATCAGTCTTCATCTGGTTATCATAAACTTCCTATAAAGTCATGATCATTATATAAATATATTATATTTGTTAACTATATTATAGTTGTGAGACATACACTTTTGTTAAGGCATCCATCCCCTTGAAAACCTCTTTGGGTAATGTCTCAAGGTTATTATATGCAAGGCTCCTGATTAGTGAAAAAAAAAAATATTAACATGTAAAGCATTTCACATCCTTTACACATAGTTAATCATTTGTTCTCCCATAATAAATGACACTGATATACTCACAGATGGAGCAGAGATTTCAAACCTCTGAAGACCAAAGGTGACATGGACTTGATTTTGTTGTTCTCAATAAACCTGCAATCAGATGTCACCTTTAGTATTAGATGTTGCATTTATTTGCTATATTAAAAAGTAACAAAGGGCTACAGAACTTACAGGTACTCCAAATGTGGCAGGCCTTGAAATGCATCTTCATCAATAGAATCAAATGTGTTGGATGTAAACAAGCTGTAAACCAAATCAGCATTTTAGTGCCACACACACACATTTGTGATTGTTTCACTTTTCCCATAACAGCTTGGCATACTACAGTGCTTATCTTTTGCATCTGTAGAGTATGATTACTACAAACAATACTTTCGTCTTGAAGTTGTTGGGGCATCAGTAAACATGTCTATTTAAAATATACCTTTTTAGAAATGGGGCTTTTTTGTGTGGAAGTGTAAGAGCGCAAGAACACGTGGTTTGTTGTAAATGGAATAGCCAAAGTACCCACATGCATGCATTACCTAACCACACGAGAGGAAGTGTGAAAAACTATTTGTCCTGTATTGCTACACAAGGCATTCTCTAAATCTCTGAAGTATAGTTAATCCTAAGTAATTCACTGTAAAATGTTCACAGCTGCAGTTTTAAAATATGCCTGACCAGGTAATGGTATGGTAAATATTAACAAAGAAATTTCAGTTGTTGTCCAGTTGTTACTGCAACACAAACACCCATATCCCATATAATAGATAGAATCTTAAATAGATCTTAAAATATCAATTTCAATTTAATATTTTTCAGTGAACCAGTCATTTTTGCTACTTCTTTCTGGATTGAGTCCTGATTATATTTTACCCCATGCATTCAAAATGTCAAATTTAAGTGTCCTGTGTTACAAGTCATTAATAAGATAGATGCTGCAAAAATCTTCACTTGCTGACATTTGAAAACATCAGTAGATTCTGGGTGTCAAATGTGACTTGAGGGAGACTTATGCACATAGACATATACACTCACCATGTGGATAAAATGTGCATCAGACCATCTCCTGAAGTGGTTTCAACAAACAGTTTTAAGTCTGTTGCAGATGTGTCTGGGATGCATTTACTCATTTTTAATAATCTCTGAATCTGGATATAGTCCTGACACTAAAGGTGCATTAAATAATCAAATGTAAATGTAGTTGCAAAGTCATAGTAATCTGCAATATTTAGTCTTCGCAGCAACTCCGAATGGTTAATGTAATATAAATGTAATGCATAATGGTTTAACAACTCCCATAAATTGCCTGTGCAATTATGATTACTGTTAAAAGTGATCAGGTTTACCTAAAAATCTAATAAATAATCATTCATTTTATGCAAGATGTACAGTCCTAGGCACTGGGAAAGAAACCTTTTAACAACACTGACTGATGTAAAACCATAAAATTTAGATGACAAGGCCAACAGAGCAGCTGCAATGCATAATTTATATACCACAACACACTGCAGCATTGCCAGATTGGGCAGTTTGTCTTTACTAGAAGTATTTTAATCACATTGGGTTAAACAAAAAAAAAATTTAGGCAGCGGTGCTTTATAATTTATAGGAAATGGTGGCACTGACTACTTTCAGTCATTATAAAGGAATGTTTGTTATAGTTTATATGTTCCTTGGGGGATTTTGTATGCACATGTGGTTCACTTTATCCCTCATACATTATTTTGGGTTCAGGAACCCTAAAGCAAGCAAATATACTGGAAAATAGAATAATAGACAGACAGAAAGTAAAAACAAAAACAAAACAAAAAACAGAAAAAAAACTACTGGGTCTGAACAATTAAATAAGTTATTTCTAGCCTAATTATTATTTCATCTTAACAAATAATATATTCAAGATTTACTATTTGTCATAATTGTGTTAAAATTGTTTTTACTGGTGCAATTGTAGTGATGGTTCAGAAAATATCTCTATCACAGAACTTGCTATACAGTTCAGGAGCTTTTTTTTAGAGCAAAGAAAACCAATAGTTTAGACTAATCTCCCTATCTCCTTTCTATGACTCATATGTGGACCTTCCTCGAGATATAAGCACAATGTAGTCCAGGAGGACTTGTATATGCTCTATTTTTAACAATTTATCTTCCCTGGAACTAATGGATTCAACCCTGCTTCAGGAACAATGTCCAAAGTGAGCACCATGAAGACATAGTTTGTCAGGGTTGTAGTTGAAGAATTTGAGTGTCCTGTATTAAGACCCGACTTTAACCTAGTATAAAATAATTCACTAAACACAATTTTTTTTGTTGAACCAGGTTTTCAGTGGTTCCCCACACCTCCTCACTTGATAAAATTGCCTGTAACAAATCCTCACAGACACGTGGAAACCAGTGGAAACCATAGTGGGAAGCTTTCTGAGAAGATTAAAGGTTACTGTAACAACAGAGGAGGAACTACAACCAGAAACGTGATGTTCCAATTTGTGTAATGGCCATTTTGGAGCTCCTGTAGTTTAGAGTCTGGTCTAATTGTACTGTTCAATCTGGCAACCCTATTTAAGCGTTTAAAGTAATTAGATACGGAGCTTAATGGTTCCCTTAATATCGCAGTGTTCTGTTGAAGGGACACACAGTACTGATTTACGGACATTTGCATCGCCAACATTACAATCTAGACCTCAGTGATAAAGAGCAGACACAAAGTAACACAAAGGGCACGCAGTGAAAGCCAAATAAGCATGTTTCAAAACTGGGTTGCCGCTCGTCCGAGCCTGCGTGATCCCCCCCCATTAGAACTGTATCAACCCAGCAGCAGGATTCGAGATTCACATGGATAATAGACAGCTCACAGAAGCTGAAGAGACGGCGTGTGCAGGAAGCTTCCAGGGGCAATCTCAGTGAATCCAGACTTAACAAACGATCTGTTTGGTGAGACAAGGAAAAAGTGCATCAATGTTTTTGTTTGTTTGTTTGTTTGCATGCATGCATAGCCACTTGGTAAATCTCATAAACCCAAACTTACAAGGAGACGACATCGGGAGGGAAGGTGTGCGGAACAGTCCTGATGTTGTCGCACAAGGCGTTATCTTTGGTGCACGTGCATCCAGCCGGGCAACGGGACTGCTTATTGCCCCTGCGGCTCTCCGCCGAGAGAAAGAATGCGGCGGCGCACAGAAGCGTCACCGTGAACCCCAGCGTCCCGCAGCCGCCGCGTCCCATCCTCATCCTGTCCTGGTTCACTTCACAGCCTTGCAGAGAGGAATTACACTCAGTGCAAGAGCTACTCCTGAGAAAAACACGACTGGTGCTGTTGTGAGCTGGACTGGATAGATGAATAAGGCGGAAAAAAAGCAAAAGGGTCTCAGAAAGGCATCCAAGCGCCTCGATACGAATATAAAGACGCGCCTGTGCACATCCAAGTCTTCCAAAATCTAAAGCACCCAAGCAGCCTCAATAAAATAAGACAAAAATCACACACACACAAAAAAAAGCCCGTCAGCCTTGTGAGACCATGGCACCCCACCAAGGCGACACTGATACAATAAATAAAGATGTGTGTAGGGTCTCAGCCAATGGTCTCCTGCTTTCTGGGTTTTCCCCCCTGCGATTGCGCATGAGCGCATCCTGGGAATTAAAGCTCATCAGAATATTCATGAGATAAAAATAATAATAAAAGAAAGCCATGCACCTGAGTCCCAAGCCCGGAGAAAAGGATGCTACTGGGCTTTGAGGCTTCCCTGTGTTTTCTATGACAAATGATGCAAGAATAAATAAGGGGTTTTATTTATGCTCATTGTTATCATATTATTGTAGTATCGTTTAGACACGTTACAATTAATTTTAGATGAATTATCCTGCAAGGGATTGTTATATTATAATAACCTTATGTTATTTGCGCTATCTATGCACTTCAATATTTCTGTAAATAAATCAATTTATTATGCAGTAAAGAAATTTACATTTATGGTGAAATCTGTATAGCTGTGTCATTTTTGTTCCCTTTATTGGGTCTTTTTTTTTTTCTCAAAAAGATTTAAAAACAGTCACGTTTTTGTTTCAGTGTTTGGCTGTTTCAATAGAAGACCCTGTCTTCAGTTAAATCACTTTCTTGTTTTTTTGTTTTTTTTTGTGTGTTTTTTTTTTATAGTAATAGTAGTAGCATTTAGACTCATGACAGTGAATTTGTAATGATTTGTCTCTTGCGTTTGACATTAATAAACGTATAATAACATGATATAATGATATAATAATTGTTTGTTATTTCTGCTATAAAATGCACTTTAACAGATATTATAAAATGCAGCCATGTGTTGACATTAATGATGTAAGTAAATAATAGGAAGCAACCTTGTCACAAGGTAAATACAAACCAAATTTTATCTAATCTTTATAATCCCTGTTACTAGTATTTCCAAATAGGTAACTATGGAATATGGAATGGCGATTGTTTAATTTATTACGAAAGATTAGCTTGCTTCATTATGTTTATTTAGGATTAATAATTTTAGGTACCACATACCAGAATAACTATAACAATAGATATTACAGTATTATTATTATTGTTGTTGTTATTATTATTATTATTATTATTATTATTATTATTAATATTGTTATTATTATTATTGTTATTATGATTAAACTGTATTTCCTTTCTACCAGGTGAAAGAAATGCTCTAGCAGATTAATCAGTCTGGCCTGTGTATTGACAGCTGGTTCTGGTATATTGGGTTTTCCAGCATGGTCACAGGAACCTAAATATTTCTGTTTATTAATCCATTAATCATGCAGTAAAAAAAAAATCACTTATAGTGAACTCTGTATGGCAGTGCCATTTTTTGTTCCCTTCCCTAGGGCATTCTTTTCTCAAAAAGATTTTAAAACAGTCAAGTTTTTGTTTCACTGTTTGACCCGCTGCTCCTCTCTGCAGTTCATTCATCTAGAACTTTTCACAGAATAACAGACTGGTTGTTATGGCCTGAGGGAAAAAACTGCATCCAGTCCTCCTCCTCTTTCTCCTCTCTGAATATTTTCATTTAGTGATGAAAACAAGGCGAGTCTATGTGGCCATGAGACCTTCTCTTCACATCTTCACAAAGACAATTCCCGTTTGTATATCAAACCAAAGATGTGATATTTATAATTAGGAATAATCATATTTATATGGTCGAGGCATTGGTATTGTTCAAGGAAACATAGGACGGGCTAGAACCAAATCTTTTCGAATAATTATGAGGAAACAACAATGAAGGGTATTAACGGAAATGTAAAGGACCCCTTTCCGGAAGTTGTGGGTGGATACAACATGTAGATCGGAGGATGCGCACGCTTTGTGGCATGGTCATACGTCATCATTGCGCGCCTCGAACAAATTGCTACCGCTGGCGCGTAAACACAGATGAGGCATGGATCAGAGTGGTCTCAACCTCGTCAAGGTGGTTATTAATGACCGTTAAAGCGTTTACAAGGCATTAGGAAACAACATTAGTATTTTATCAGCTGTTTGCTATATATAGGTTTGTGTTTCTTGGTGTCTTTGTGTTTCTCGCTACGATTTCCAATTTCCTCTTTACAGATGTACTTGTCCTGCTTCTAATGTTATAATGGCTTATCTATTATTTCATTTATGTATCTTTATTTCTGCAGTGAAATGAAATACTATTGAACGTGATTCAAATTTATCCTTGCTTGGCTTTTATGCTTCCCTTTTTGTACCAGGGTTTTTGATGGGCATATTGTATGTATTAAAAAGTCGCACACAATAGACATTTCTGTACTTAATGTGTCTTCTGTCAAACCCTATAGTAATTGTTCTGCTACAACACTACTTGCAACCATTCTTTCATTCATCTTTTGTAGGCACTTTATTTCTTTTAGACTGGTGATGAATCTGGTGTCCATTCTAGAAACACTTTGTGCAAGGCTGCTGATACACCCTGGATGGGATGCCAATCCAGATGCACAATGTGTACAGTCTTTAACATCTTAGTGCAATTTAGAATAGGTAACCCACCTTATGTCATGCTTTTAGAGTGTGAAAGATTAACCACAAGAACACTTGACAATAGCACATAAAGCTGTGAGGTGGCATGGTTTAATACGAGGAATGGCATGATGGTAAACTAGCCAGCATGCAATTCCTCATATTAAACCATCTCATGTTATATTCATTCTGGAAAGCAGAACTGAATTTCGGGAATAGACATGTACATTGTTGTTATTTGTAAGTTATGTGTTCTATGTTCAGATATTAGTATTTATTTCCTTCTGACTCAGAATTGATTGCCCTTCACTTTACGCAGATACTGTGTGTACAGTTTCAAATAACAAGGATCAGGTGTACGGTACTTTGCTGAATTGGAGCTGACGCTCACTTTTTTTTAAAGATGACGAAGCCTTTTAGCTCATTTGCATTGAATGCAACCCCTTTGACTCCTTCTGTGGATGATGCATATGTCATAAATGATAAATGATCAGGGTACAACAGTTAAGCTGTAAATAAATGACAGATAACATCATTATTTTTTGTTGCGTACAGAAGTCAAATGTCATGTGACATTGCTGTTCCACCACTTGTTTAAATTGTCTTTCTATATAGGTTCATGGAGGCGGTGGTTATGACTCAGATTTTAGTGATGATGAGGGTGGAGGAGGGTCATCCCAGCATGGAGGGAAGAGGTGAGGTGTTTTTGTTCTATTTACATGTTGGACAATGATATTTTTGAACACATTTATATTATTTTGCATATATTTATCTATACATGTTTGACATGTGTAATAACAGAAATATACTAAACTAATAGTTATTTTTACATCTGAAACTATCTATCTATCTATCTATCTATCTATCTATCTATCTATCTATCTATCTATCTATCTATATATCTATTTATTTTGAAATACCTACAGCTTCAAATCATTTTCAAAGATAGAAAAAATTGGTCATAGTGATATCAAAACTATTTATTCTTGAATCAACCAATAAATATGTCTGTAAGGGTTAATATGATGATCACTGATTGATGTAGAGACAGAATTGTAATCAGGATTAATTTCATCTTCTTTTTAGAGCCCGTGAAGATGAGCTGCTTCAGAAGCCATTCCAGAAAGGGAAACAGTGTAAGGTTGCTCACAGACATGTGGCCACGGATGAATGCGACAGGTACAGGAGACATAACGCAAAGTGTAAAGTTTTGGTTTGTGGCTATGCACTAATGCTGTTTTCTGTTGTGCTACAGAGAGGAGGCCAGAAATCGTCGCCACCACCTCATATCAATGAATGCTGTATCCTTTCAGGGAACTTCTTGTTCTTCTTCTTTCAGCTTCTCCCATTAATGGTCTCCACACCAGATCAACCTTCTTCATACCCCCCTGTCCTGTACATCTGCCTCTTTCACCTCAACCACCTGCATGTCTTCCTTCACCACATCCATAAACCTTTTCCTTGGTCTTCCTCTTTTCCTCCCACCTGGTGGCTCCATCCTCAGCATTCTCCTACCGATATACACCATGTCCCTCCTCTGCACATGTCCAAACCATCTCAATCTCGCCTCCCTCACTTTGTCTTCAAAACGTCCTACTTGCGCTGTCCCTCTAATAAACTCCTTTCTAATACTGTCCATCGTCGTCACTCCCGACGAAAACCTTAACATCTTCAGCTTTGCTACCTCCAGCTCCACCTCCTGTCTTTTACTCAATGCCACTGTCTCTAAACCATACAATATCGCAGGTCTCACCACAGTCCTATAAACTTTCCCTTTTACTCTTGCAGATACTCTTCTATCACAAATCACTCCTGCCACTCTTCTCCACCCACTCCACCCTGCCTGCCTCTTTTCTTCACTTCTCTAACACACTATTCATTGCTTTGCACTGTTGACCCCAGGTACCTGAACTCCTCCACCTTCTCCACCTCTTCTCCATGCAACCGCCCCACTCCACTGCCCTCCCTCTCATTCACACACATGTACTCTGTCTTACTCCTACTGACTTTCATTCCCCTTCTCTCCAGCGCATACCTCCACCTCTCCAGGCTCTTCTCAACCTGCTCCCTACTCTCACCACAAATAACAATATCATCTGCAAACATCATAGTCTATGGAGACTCCTGTCTGACCTCGTCCGTCAACCTGTCCATCACCACTGCAAGGAAAGGGCTCAGAGCCGATCCTTGATGCAATCCAACCTCCACCTTAAACCGGTCTGTCTTTCCTACTGCACACTTCACTTCTGTCACACTGTCCTCATACATGTCCTGCACCACCCTCACATACTTCTCTGACACACCTGACTTACTCATATAATACCACAACTCCTCTCTCGGCACCCTGTTGTACGCTTTTTCTAAATCCACAAACACACAATGTAACTCCTTCTGACCTTCTCTATACTGCTCCATCAACATTCTCAAAACAAAGAATGTGTCTGCGGTGCGCTTCCTCGGCATGAAACCATACTGCTGCTCACAGATGGTCACCTCTTCTCTCAGCCTGGCTTCCACTACTCTTTCCCATAACTTCATGGTGTGACTGATCAACTTAATTCCCCTGTAGTTACTGCAGGTCTGCACATCTTCCTTATTCTTAAAGATCGGTACCAGCACACACCTTCTCCATTCCTCAGGCATCTTCTCACCTTCCAAAATCCTGTTAAACAATCTTGTTAAAAACTCCACTGCCATCTCTCCTAAACATCTCCATGCTTCTACCGGTATGTCATTGGGTCCTACCGACTTTCCACTCTTCATCCTCTTAATTGCTAATCTCACTTCCTCCTTACTAATCCTATCTACATCCTGCTTCACCATCTTCACACCATCCAACCTTCTCTCTCTTTCATTTTCCTCGTTCATCAGCTGCTCTAAATACTCCCCACATCTTTTAAACACACTCTCCTCACTAGTCAACACATTTCCATCTCCATCCTTTATTGCTCTAACTTGCAGCACATCATTCCCAGCTCGGTCCCTCTGCCTGGCCAATCAGTTTAAATCCTTTTCTCCTTCCTTACTGTCCAACCTCTTATACAGCTCCTCATATGCCTTATCCTTGGCTTTCGCCACATCCCTCTTCACCTGCTGCCGCATCTCCTTGTACTCCTGCCTAGTTTTTTCATCACTCTGTCGACCCCAATTCTTTTTTGCCAACCTCTTTCGCCTTGTGCTTTTCTGCACTTCCTAATTCCACCACCACGTCTCTTAGTCTTCTTTTCTATTTTCAGATGTCACACCAAGTACTTTTCTAGCTGCCTCCCTTATCACTTCTGCAGTAGTTGCCCAATCATCCAGCACCTCTTCACCACCACCGAGCCCCTGTCTGACCTCTTCCCTGAACCTCACACTACAGTCTTCCTCCTTCAGTTTCCACCATCTTATTCTTTTTTCAGTCCTCACTCTCCTCTTCTTCTTCACCTCTAAAACCATCCTACAGACCACCATCCGATGCTGTCTAGCAACACTGCCCCCTGCCAACACCTTACAGTCTCCAATCTCCTTTAGGTTGCATCTCCTGCATAGAACAAAGTCCACCTGTGTGCACCTTCCTCCACTCTTATACGTCACCCTATGATCGTCCTTGAGCAATTCTTAACCAGATATGTTGTGGGTGATGCTTATTATCTTGTTTATAATTCTAAACAATTAGTGTTTATTATTTCAGTAAGCAACCTTGGGTTTACACAAAAAAAGTTCCTTTATGTTATCTGAACTGATGATTATCACTTAATATATATGATCATGCAGTTTGATTTTCTCTTTTAAATAATCATTGATTGGTCTTACAGAACAAATTGGTGCAGATCACAGATCAGTGTTTAGAGTCTACAGTGATATAACCTGATATTACAATGTTCCTACACAAGCTGTTGATCCTTGATTTTGTCTTAAAGTTTGACCGGCATAACAAGTTTGTCAGCGATTACATACTTTACTATGGAGGGAAGCTGGAGGACTTCAGAAGATCCACGTGAGTCTGGGACAATCCTCTCGCATTAGTATGCCTGTGTCAGTGTTTATAATACAACTGTTTTGTTTTGTTTATTTGTCCTACACTGTCTTGTGTTGTCTACTCTCTTGTCTGTCTTGACTGTTTGCACCAGATTGCACACGATGCACTTTATGTGGCGAGGACACTTACTAGTCCTCAGCTCTGTGTTTTCTGTTATGTAGCTTTATGTTGTCCATGTAGAACCAGGGTTCAGGAGGAACGTTGTTTCATTTCACTGTGTACTGCGTCAGCTATATATGGTTGAAATGACAATAAAAGCTTCTTGACTTCAACTGCACTAATTCAGTATTGGGTTTAAGGAAGAAAATCTGGGTTTGGTTATTTTAAAACACCAAAAGTAAATTAATTTGCTCTTTACCCTGTGCTTGATCCCATTGTTAGGAGTTACCTCTGAGCAATAGGAACTATTTCACTATAAGGCTATGTGATATGACAATATAATCTTAAACTTGGATAGATTTTAGAATGTATTAAAATAGAATAGAATATATTCCTGTAAAATTACAAACTCATTGGAAGTTGTTAATTTAATTAATCAGAAACATTTTAAAATATTTGACAGATTTTTACTTATACATTTTAGTGTTAAATCAATTCTTTTGTCGACACCAAATTAAAATATTTTTGTCTCATCTCCACCTCCTGTTTAAATGTAATTGTGTGCAGTGTTTATAACATATTGAATGCAACTCAATTGTTTTGTTGCAAGTTTATCTAGTCTTGCATGAATGTGCTCTGTGTACAGAGCAAAAGACAAGAGAGATCTGGACGTGGTGAGAGAAAATCACCGCTTTCTTTGGAGAGATGAGGATGAGGACGATATGACATGGTACAGTTTCAAATACCCAGCTTATTTGTAGATAAATTGTAGATAAATTGGTTCCTTGGTCACATACATTAATACAATTGGTTATTTCCCCACTGTGGGACTAATAAAGGGTGATCTTATATCTTTATTTCAGGGAGAAGGAGCTTGCAAAGAAGTACTATGACAAGCTATTCAAGGAGTACTGTATTGCTGACCTCAGCAAATACAAAGAAAACAAAGTAGGTCCCTTTATGACAGTAATGCACTGTCTGACTCACCATTTCAGGATGTGTTGTTATTAACGTTCATCTTTTCACCTTGTAGTTTGGCTTCAGATGGCGCATTGAAAATGAAGTGATATCTGGAAAAGGTCGGTGTATTTTATATTCCTATTTACACTGTCTGGCCACAATCTTGTCCCTGATGTTCTTTGACAGCTCTTTGGTCTTTTCCATGGTGGTGAATAGGTTGAATCTGTGAAGGGTGTCTTTAATACACATAATGAGTTGAGATTTGCAGTTCTTTCTTGAAGGGACACGACTAATTTGGGTGTGTGGGAGTCAGAATTCTTGCTAGTTGGTAGGAGATCGACTAATCACTCGATCAAATACAAATTAATTTATATATAATATATATAAAATTTTCCTTGTAAGGGGTAAACTCACAAAATCAGCAGGGGATCAAACAATTATTTCCCCAAAATGTTAAATCCTGCCTTCAAAGCTGGCTAGGACAAGCTATCAAGTGTAGTTCTGCAATTGTTTTATGTTTCAGTTTAAGATCTGTGTGCCATTATTGTTTTACATTTTATATAACCAAACAGAAACGTGTTTTAAATAAAATTGGCATAGGCCTAATTAATATTACCACTAGATGGCGATAGAGCGTCGGACTCCATGCTGTCTCCAAGCAGAAGTAATTAAGTTCAGGGCTGCTTAAGTAATATATATATATATTTTTATTTTCCTGCCGAGTTACCATTCTAATATCCTAATTTACCTAACCTGTCCAATCCTATTCACACACAAATTTTTTAATTACTGAAATTATATGTTGTAATGATTTAGGCACAGATAAATGAATTAAATTATAACCTCCTGGCCACACAAACAAAGCATAAAGCATGGAGCATGGAGCAAGGCATAGTGTAATATACACTGACTACATTTGGATTAAAACACTTATTGGGATTAACCATATCTTATAAATCTGTTTACATGCATCATGTCGCTAGGTAAACAAAATGATTAAGTGACTACCTGCTTAAGTTCAAGTGAGCTTTATTGTCATTCTGCCATATGTAGAGACATACAAAGTAAAAGCCTCACAGGACCATGGTGCTACATCTGTTAAGATATATGAGCAAACACAGGAATGTAAATACATGAAAACATAAAGAGGTATATTAACATATAACCTATATAAAGCTATATATTTCTATATAAACACACTATAAAGACCTACATATACATATACAACCTACACATAACTAACTGATTAAAGGAAGTTATCTCACTGTACATGTACCTTATATAAATACTTTACATAAAATAGAAACATTCAGGACGGAACAGTGCAAACAGGGACAGTGCAGGATAAAAGAAAAATAAAGGTGTCCAGTGCACATGGGGGGAGATGAGAGTATTACCGAGATATATGGTTTGTAAAGCCCACTCATCCACCTCTGCATATTCTACTTTCTCACATAGTGTTGCTTTTAGAGGCTACTAGTTTGAATTCCGTCTGCATTTTTTTTTGAGAAAAGAATAAAAAAGTGTCCCATGACTTCAGCTATTTCTTTATTTACTGCTTAATTGGTGGGCTGCATGAATTCTGGATCTCTGGTAAAATGCCATCTTTTGACTTTCATGTTAGCTTTCAGCCGTCTAGTATAAACAACAGAAATAGTAGGTGGTGCCTGTTTTTTTTGTGTTCCATTTATTTAGGCCCTATGTTCAAGACCATCTGTTGTTAAACTGGGAAAAGCTAGAGGATTGATGTGGCATAAATCCCTCCCCCACCCAAAACACACACATGCACACACCATAAAACAAATCATAATGCTTACAAGCACAAACAGAAACTATGGAATAAAACCAGCTGTAAGTAGTTTAGGTGAGATTGATGGTTTGTTCATTTGTGGACCATTGAAGCAGAATACAAAGGAGGCTTATCATAATGTGTTTTTACTTTTCCCTCAAGATGCTTTTTTGTCAAAGCTTTAACAGCTTGATCGCAGCTCACGTGAGCTTAAAAAAAGGGGAACCATGTCACAAACACGTCACTGCAGAGATGAGATAATCCGTGCAGCACGAGGATTTGCAGTTAGCTAAGTTACTCTCACTACCTGAAAATCATTGATTAGTTACCAAAGGTCAGCAAGTGAAAGTCAATATGAATACCTGG
This sequence comes from Silurus meridionalis, assembly GCF_014805685.1. Classification (NCBI taxonomy): domain Eukaryota; kingdom Metazoa; phylum Chordata; class Actinopteri; order Siluriformes; family Siluridae; genus Silurus; species Silurus meridionalis. The sequence continues at coordinate 9,074,997 of NC_060890.1, read as the reverse complement.
CCCATATAAATGGAGCCTCTCTGTTTTCCACATGGCCAGTTAGAGTGAGATAGAAGGTTAGGAAAATGTTGACAATATGCAGGCTAAGATAAACACCTCCCTTGGATCACTTTTAACGATGTCAGTCTGTAATCATCCACTCTCCAAGCTTACATAATTCATATCTATACCAGACCCCTGGGCTGTCTTCTTTAATGTTAGCTTGCCTTAACATGACAACGGTTTCTCACAGGTATCATAAACAAGACTCTTCAGAGCCATACTCCTAATGTGTGCAAAACATGCAAGAGTTACTACAATACATCAGCTAGGACTTTGCCTACAGTGATCATTTAGCCATGTAAACAGTAAATGAAAGTCAAGTGACCTTTAAAGCTGATCAAGACGTTTGGGAAAGCCCAGCAGTGGTGTTCTCCCTTATGACGCACTTTGCCCAGAAGCAATCCAGAGGATCCCCTGTTAAGCCTCGTGCAGCTAAAGCCAGCCTGCTGCTGCACTTGGCGTAAAAAAAGCTCCAGGGGTATTCAACTAAAATTTGGAAAGGGCCATTTATATAAAAATGTATTTCTGCTAAATATATAAGTATATACCAAATATTATTTTATTGCCACTATTGCAAAAAATGTTTAGTTTTTGTTTATTATTTTGTTTCTCTTCCTTTATATTGTAAATTATTTTATTCCTATAATCAATTTTTATTCTGCAACTTTGGAATTTTATCCCCCTTTATTATATATATATATATATATATATATATATATATATATATATATATATATATATATATATATATATATATAAAATTTTGTAATGGAGCATTCATATCATACTGTGTATGCTTTTGTATGTGGCAAATCAAATTGGAATTTTCTTCTACCAGCGATCATGACCAAATGGTGACAAGGTTATGTTTGAATCTAATTGTAATTTGTAATTCACATTGGTGTTCATTATTATCATTTTTGACTTGTGCAGATTCTGAATTGGAAGTGTTTTATATGATCCTTCCTCAGAAATTTCCCCAATATCAAAACAGCATGAATTTAAAATTAAATGTATTTTAATTAAATGTATAATGTATGTAAATTAACTTTGACCATCTTTTTAATCCAGCCATCTGGGTTTCCCAATTATTTGTTTGATTATTCATGTATTTATTGTATATTTATTTTAACTGTATCTAATATAATTTAAACCCTATTGCCATTTTGCTGTCCAGGCTTTAAAACACCAAATGAGTAAAGTTATGGTTGGTTGATTGGTTGATTAATTGACAAGACAGACCTTTATTGTCATTGCACAGATCCACAGCAACTAAATGCAGATAAATATGTAAAAATATAATTTTTATGTTGTTGCTGTGCACATGCATTTTTTTTCACAGTGTATATCCTTATGCATTGCAGGCCAGTTTCTTTGTGGGAATAAGCGCTGTGAGAAGAAGGAGGGCTTGAAGAGCTGGGAAGTGAATTTTGCTTATGTGGAACAGGGCGAGAAGAGGAATGCTCTGGTGAAACTGCGTAAGGCGGCAACCCCCACTGTTTTTAATTTTCCTCTGTGCCATTCTGCTCAGCAGGTCCCACAGTAAACCTAAGCTTATTACATTAGACGTATAAAAAAGAACCCATGTCTGATAAATTACTTTCATACAGACCAACTTCTTTTTTTTCTTGCAGTGCATTCGGAATTACATTTTAAATCAAGTTATATTAGACTCCAAGCAGAACCTTATTTGTTCAGTTTTATCCACATAGGGTTGCCATGGTTGCAGGTTTAATTGCAATCAGTCAGCTGCTTGCTGTAGCCTGATTAGACATTTTACCAATTAAAAAACAAAGAACAATACAAAGAATACTTAAGAATATTAATAAAGAGCACTGTGTTTGGATGTAAGTGATGTTTAATGTATTTGTTTTATTCATATTTTGGCTCATTTGTCACTGTGATTCTTCATCTATAGGTCTCTGTCCAGAATGTTCCTTCAAACTTAACTACCATCACAAGTAAGATCTTGATTATGTAAAAAGTCTAAACCTTTTTTTACTATGTGACCTTTATGTTGTGAATATAAATGCTGACATGGCAAATATTGAGTGTCAGATTTATCACAATGTAAATGTTTCTGTTTGGTTGCAAAGTAATGTTCTTAAAAAAATGTTTGATCTGTTTTAGGAGGAAAGAGGTCAAGGTTAAAAAGAAACTCAGACCAAATGCGAATGGAGATGAGACGCAAGCCAAAAAGTTCAAACGGAAAACCAAACAGAAACGCAAAGAGAAACCCAAACACAAAAAAAGACGAAAAGGCAACACGTTTTTATTTAACAGAGTTGTACATGTCACTGAACTTTGAGTCATTGATTGTTCTTGTTCTCAGTAATGGAATGGCATGAGGGTTTGGTACCTGATTTCCAAGGCACACAGTATGAAATGCCGTAAGGGAAGAACCCACAGAGGATTGCAATATAGTTCAGAGCATTCCTTTAAATAAATATTTGAAAAACACTAGCAAGAAAACATTCCTTTACCTGTCTGTACTTCACGTTCAACATGTTTGCTTAGAGATACAACTTTCTGGAGCATATTGCTGAACTGCTATTGCATAATGTTATTGCATTCCAGTAATTCAGCAGTATATTATTTCCTAGAATAAAATTTAGTTCCTCAAATAATAATGTATGATTCACCAACTAAACTAATTGATCAATTAAACTGATGATCAATCATTCATGTATTGCTTTTGTCAGACGTCTATTATGTAACACACTTGTTTGGTTTTTCGTCTCTCCACAGAATATTCTTCTTCAAGTTCTGAGGACTCCAGTGAGTCTGAGAAAGGTTTGTGGTCTTTCTGTTTTACTTGCTACTAAATGCAAATGTTGCAGTATGTCTTTAGCTAATTCATGCACCTAGTAAACACATACGGCATTCACCGTCTACCGTTTTACAATGGGTTCGGTTTGAATCTGTCCATTGTCTTATTGTCAGACTTGGAAAGTGAAGGGGAGGCTGATGGCCCATCAGAGTCAGAGTACTGGAAAGGTCCAGCCCCTGCTCTGGAGGAGAAATCAAGGTGTGCTTACAAGTTCCATTAAAGCTTCCATTTACAAAAAATCTTTCAGAAAACCTTTCATTCTGCAACTTAATGTGTGCATGTAAAAAGCCTGATTGTTTGCCTGTAAATAGTGAACAGGGTCACAGTGTTTTTTTTTTTTTTCATTTCCAGGGAAGAGGAGTTTGATGAATACTTTGAGGGCATGTTTCTCTGATCAGGGGATTCGACCGGCAATCCAATGTTTGTTCCCACAATGTTTATGAGAATAAAATGCTGACTGCTTGGTTTGACAGCCTATGGTCTTATGTAGTTTAAACAATTTAAGATTACAGTGTTCAAAGAATGTCAATTTATACATAATGATGTAATACCTCCACATTCACCGATTTTGTGTGCTGTAAATATACTACTAATGTCATGTTAAATGTTCTCTGTTTTGTATACTTTTTTTATAATTAATGTTTATTTTTATAAGTAGTAACAGGCTGGAAACATTGTAAAGAGCCACAGTGTCAGATATTTCTCTCATTGAACAGTAAAGAACATCGTTTTTGGTTACACACATTTAAGGTGCTTATTTTATCATTTAAATGTCCAGACAACAAACAGACTACATTGAAATCATTTGCATGGTAATGATTTGTGATTGGAACGGCAAATCTGACCTTTAGAGTAAGAAAGTTTCGGGGTTTGACTAAAACACGCTGCTACAACTCTCGGCCACCAGCCACATGAGCCTCTTTACTGTGAGATGATCCAGCTTTACTAGATAATCCCTGTGAATATAGAGATCTCTTGGTACCTCCCAGGTCTCTGTGTCCTCTAAAGAACCTGACAGAATTAGCTAAGTATACAGTATTTATGAAACGATAAGAAGAATAAGTGGCATAAGTGTCAGAGCGGATTTTATCAGACATCTTTCAATCAGATTTTATATAAAGAAATGATGTTTCAGTCTGTAAAATAAAGGGACATTGGATGTAAATTCTTTGAATATTGCATTGGTTGATCACGTGTTCTGTTCGATCTGGTTTAAGTTCTATTAAAAGCAGTGTTTGAATGTATTCTTGTAAAGGCCTTTGTAACCAAAAGCAGCTTATATAACACAGGTATAGCTCAGGTGATCTGTTTTATATAAGCAGAAACTTGAGGATTAAACTTGAATGAACTCAAGCCCAGCCCAGTATGATATTTCCACATTATTTTGGTTTTGTCAGGACTTGCTTGATCCTACATCCTACCGGGTTTTTTTTCTTTTTCTTCTTTTTTTAAGTAGATCATAAGTCACATACAGACAGGTTCATGAGTATTTGGACAGCAGCACTTTTTTTTTTACTTTGCTGCTGGATTTAAAAGGAACCACAGGAATTAACCAAATGTATTGCATAATTTGGTTAGCGATTACAGCTATTTATTTACATAGGCTCTCCATTTTCAGAGGCTTAAAAGTAATTGCCCACTTGACTGATTTAAATCATATCACTCATACCACATACCAGCTGTTAAACATGGAGGCAATATTATGGTAGTATTGCTGCCAATGACCAGTGCCAACGTCTTAAAGAAGTAGCACCAAGAAATGTGGAGCGTAAAAAATTATGCATTTTGCCCAATATGCATTCTGTCAAATACGGCAAAACTGGTAGGATGATGCTTCAAACCATAGGATGATGAGCCAAACCATATTGTGAAAGCAATCAAAGATTTTTCAATTACTTAAGACAATGCATTAAAGCATTTAAAAGGGGAAACTCAGCCTTTGATGATATCCATGGGTTGCAGATTTTAGGGAGTCATTAACAGCAAATAGTTGAATAGTTAAAAAAATATCTTAAATTATACTGAAGAAAAAAAACCCTGAACATTTCCATTACATCATTAATGCTTGCGTTTAAATGCACGTTGTGGTTTATAGAGGCAAAATACAAAAATGTGTTTTTTCACAATCCAACTACTTAAGTGTGTGTGTGTGTGTGTGTGTGCAGTTCAAATAAATGCATATATTTTATATAAATAAATATTTAATATATAAATATGATTGACTTACTATATAAGCATTATTGACAGCTTTTTTATTCAAGCTCTTAAACAATTCCAGGTAATAATTTTGCTGCTATACTGCAGCCTTTGCAAAAGTTACTGGAAGAACTGAAATATTTCCATCTTAGTTAAAAACTAAAGAAACATGAAAGAAACAACAAAACAATCACCAGACTGCACATTATATTCAAGTTGTGCTGGTGTTCCTCGTTGACACCCTTCAAAAGTTGTTTTCAGAATCAGCCTTTTCTTCAATAGTAGATTTAGAGTGAATCCTGAGGTCCAAAAAGACCTTCCACCGACTTCACTTATAACTGATTGGTCAGACTTTTTATTTTTTCCAATGGTTCTTTTTAAAATATGGTGCATGTTTTAGACTTCCCTCCTTCAGTAACTTCGGGTACTGAGAAAGATGGACAGGAAAAAAGAGGGGATTTATTAGAGCAAAAGAATTACGTGCTCTACTATCACACAGAAGCCGTTTGATTAAAAGTATTTTTATGTTTAACCGATAATTTTAAAAGAATTCAATAAAATCATTGGTATGCTGTTAACATGGTGGGCTATTATTTATTTATTGCCACTAAATGAATCATGTTTTTTAGGATTAATCAGTGGCTTTAAACAGACCTTTTTTGTCCTCCTGTTTCTTCTTTTCATTCTCAATCGCATCTAGTTTAGCTTGATATGCATCTGCCAGCTCTTTCCAGTGTGATCTATTGTTGTTCAGTCCATCAAACATGGGAGTGATCTCTTTATGGAATCTAGAAAATTCCTGTATGAGCAAAAAAACAATTTCAGTTACTCCACAAGCTTTTTTTTAATTATAAAAGTAAATAATAAGCAGGTATTTTAAATTAAGGCAAATTCACCTTGTACACAAATGAGCAGACAAAATCAATGAAGCCACACTGCATCTTGGGCAGCTCATCTGCCTTCCTCCGATCCATCATGGGCTGAGGAAAGATTTTTCAGAAACAAATATTTATGCTGGATAAAACCTGGATAAACTATCCAAATTGAGCTTTTAGTTTTAATGTACTTTATAAAATAATGATAACAATTAGGTGGAAAAAAAACATTCTAAATTACTCACAATAGGTTCTTGATCAAGTACAGTCCTCTCTAGGTCTCCCTGCTCCCAGAATTCAGCAGCCACCATTAGGGCCACCTTCATAATGATCAATAAAACTATTTATAAAGTTGTTGATAAAACAAGTAAATAATTGGAGTGTATATTATCAGTGACATGCCTTGCTTTGGACCTCCCATGGTTTTGTGATGGCAGACAGGTCACACCCAGTCATCATCATTGCCCTAAGTTTAATCAGAAAGAACAAGATTATTAGCATATGTTAAAATTAATGCCCAGTATAAATATTTAATTAATTCCCAAAATATCTAGCTTTCGGCTTGAACGCAGAAGAAATGTTATTTACATGATGATTTCTTTCCGGATAGGATTGTTGGCTACAAAGTTAATGGCTTCTTTTTCATCTGTCATTCCTTCTGTGGCATCAACAATCTTCTGGAACATTGTTCTTTTTCTGTGAGGTATGGAATCATCAGCACATTTAGACAAACCAATTATATTTCAGACGGACTAATGCAAATCATAGGAAAAGGAACAAGACCTACTTGAAATACAATGCCAGATCAGTGGCAATGATGCAGACATCGTGTAAATGCTGTACTGTTTCAAACTGCCGTTTCTGTAGACTCTGAAAAATGTTTAGGTTCTGCAGGCGAATGAAAAGAAAACATTGAAATGGATCTACATAAATATATGGCCAAACTTTGCCTCAAGGTATGGAGCACACAGGATGTTACTGCTGACTGTAGCATTATAATTTATTTTCAATATAGAGCCTAAACCTGTTCTGGCATGACAATGTCTCTGTGCAAACAAAGTGAGGTCAAAGAAAACATGAAAGAACTCTTTGACCTGCAGGGAATCCTGAACTAAACACCACTGATCACTTTTGAATGAATCAGAATACTAACTGCACCCCAGGCCTTCTTGCCCGACATCTCACAAATCCCCAATTTGTTAGAAAGCTGTCACAATGGAGTGTTAATAACATTAAAGTGTGGTTTAAATTAAGTGTGGACCACAAACCTTTGGCCACAGTGTATATAAATCTTACATTAGCTTTATATACAGAATGTGTAATACATTTTGTGTTTCCAAACCTCATCTGCCATAAGAGTCTTGCTATATTCAAGGTGGTGCCTCTCCAGAATAGATGATCCATGAAGTCTGGCCAAAGGTGAAGCACTCCTGCAATGGAAATCGTATGAGTGAGTCTGTGATAAAAACAGTACATATCTGTGATTAAAACAACATTCAATTTCATACTTAGTCTGATAGAGATTGTTGGTACCCCTGTGGTCAATATCATGGCAAAAAGCAGCCGCCACCATCGCAAAGGCATCAAGGTCTGAGTAATATTTTCTCAGCTTTCCGGTCTGTTTGGAGCCGACAGGTAAAGGACAAAATAACAGTTTCAGAACTAAAAAAATAATACTTATGTAATTCTATTTTATTTAAATTACCCACCTTATCTTTCAAACTATATTTTATAGATACATCAGGGTGACAGTTTCAACTGATCATTTGAGTACACAGTGTTCTGTACTCATTGTGAACTTGCACCTACTGGGATGGCCATGTGTTTGATGAGATCAAGGTTAACCTTATCCTGATATTGTTTACATGTCTATTATACTCTGAGAGCTAGGTGGCTGATGCAGCATGACATGACTGACCTTTCTTTTGAAACTAAATAATTGTTCAAATAACACTCCTCAGTAATAACCAAACAATTTAATAAGAACATTTGAACCTGGTCATTGTTGCAATTATCCTATCAGCCATTAATTTGACAACAGCACAATGTGCAAAATCATAGAGATACAGGTAAATAGCTTTAGTTAACGTTCACACCAAACATGAGAATTAGGAAAATGTTATCTCAGTGACATATGTTTGTTAGTGCAAGACAGAGTAGTCCGAATGTATTAGACACCGGTGTTCTTCACACACAGTCTCTACACTTATTTAGGATGGTGTGAATAAACTCACTTAGTGACATTTCCATAAGTGAAAAATAGAAGATACAGTAGGTAAAGTAGTTCAAATAGACTTCGTTAAGCAGATCTGGTACAGCAATAATGGACCACACCAGAATCTTTCCCTATTTGCTAACAACACATATCTGAGGTTACTATACTAAAGATGGTCTCTTTAGAATTATACAGTTACCTGGTTTGATGAAATTTAGATTTCTTCTCTGACAAAAAAATTCAAGATAAAAATTTGAACAACAGCATTAATCCATTTGATAAATATGTGCAAACCCCTTTAGGGTCACAGTTTAGCCAATATACTTACAGCACTATGTGCACCATGTTACAATGCAAAATTAATCTAAAACTGGTTCCATGAGCCTGACTATTAGTTCGGTACTCTTCACTGGGCTTCATATTCACGAAATCTAAATACAATATAACATCTTTTGGATGTGGTTGAAAGCGATTTACATTCAATACTTTTGCTGCAACTGTGTATTCAATCATGTCAACATTGACAAAAATCCCAAAGGAATGTTTTCAACACCTTGTGGAATCCATGCCATGAAGAACTGAAATATTCTGATAGCAAATATGGTCTTAACACAGTGTAAATAATAACTGGTAGTTAATGGGGAGATTAGGGAATGTATTAAACCAGAGATTATAGAGGTTATAGAACTTACCGTCTCTCAGCTGTTAAAATACAGGTCCTGAAACAAATTAAATCTAACACTGAAAATGAATAAATATTTCTCACCTGCAGTAAACAAAACATTGTCTGACCCACATTGAAGCCATGCCTCCAGTTATGGTAAGTGATGTCTCTGTATCCCTTTCTGACTGTGTACATCCATCTAGTTAGAACCTGTGGTAAGTTTTGTAAAACAAGTTACTAGGTGATACAAGCTAGATCTTCTGATTTAAGAAAAAGGAAGAAAATGTAATTCTAAGGATGTTATATAAATCTAACTAGTACAGACTGTACAGCAGTTAAACTTAATTTACTTAAAAATAAACTTAGTATTAAATACATATTTTGATAGAGCAAATAATCACATGCAATTACTGCTAGTTCATTTACAATCTTTGAATTTGTTCATTACAAAGTACTGTCACTGCTGTTTTAAATTAGATTGATATTATTAACAAAATAATATTATACTTATAATTCCTAACTATCCATATAACCAATTCATAAAACAGCATGCATTTTTTAATTGTCTTAAACGGTAAAGTGTGCATGATATTTAGAAATTTAGATTATGTGAAAATGTAACTGACCTCTGGTGGAACTTTGAACTTCTCCACCACACCAAGTTCAAAAAAACAGCGGATGCCACACTTGATAAGATCAACTTCAGACAGAGGAAAGTCACTAAAGTGAAACTCCAGCAGGTCAACATCCTTGGCTTCTGGTATGTTTGCCCTCTGTTTAAGATTATGTACAATATTTTAAACCCACTTCTGGAAATATTGCATGCTGATGAGAAACTGTTGACTAATTATGAGATGCTATAGTGGATGCTATTACTCATTTACTCAATGTAGAAAGACAAAAAAAAAACAAATTTACCAAGAGTTTGTACATTTCTTTTTGATCACACTCCTCTGGTTCTTTGTTAAGCTTCTCCTTTGTGTTCTACAAAGCAAGAACAGTGCATGTAAAATGGGAAAGAGTTACACTGAACTTTATTAAAAAAAAAAGATTGTACATTTCATAATGTAGTGGGCTCACCAAGATCTCCTTGACCTCATTCACAGTTGCACGTGTTTGATACAAAACCATCTCCTGAGCAATGTCTTTCTTCCACTCCATTCTGTTCAACTTATCATAAGTGTCACAGCTGAGTACAGACCATCCCAGGAATTGTGTGAGGGCCTGTTTTAGAAGATGCTTGTAAGATGAAACCTCAAAACACAGCCCTTTATCTACCAATGTCTGAAGCATTTAATTAATTAAATGGTAATGGTAATGGTAGTGTCTGTTTCACCTCAGTGATTTGCTCATCTTGCTCCTCAAATGGTTTGCCATCTTTTCGGTTGAAGAAAGTGGCAATGCCTACAATTTCCTCTTTTTTGTTGACAATCGGAAGAGACAAGACATTCTTAATGACAAAGCCTGTTTCATCCACTGCTGTTTTCTGAGGTCAGAATAAGCAGGCAAAGACATTAGGAAAATAGATCCAATTTAATAGTAAAGCTCATGAGCATGTCTTTCTGTGTAAATAACAATGATCTGGCTTGATGTTAACGTGGCATGTTTCAGATGACCAATGTCAAGCTTAGGTCAGAACGGCATGCACTGCCCAACGTATTTTGTCCAAAGTCAAAATGATATTAAAATATGCTCAATACCTCAATACCACTGCACACCTGCACTTTTTAAAACTGTATGAAATCCTTTTTATTGTGGAATCAGATGTTGCAAATATTTAATATAATCCCTGTCCCAAAGCACATAAAGCACAATAGACGTCCCCAAAGCACAACAGAGTCTTGTTTTTGTTTTGTCACACATCTTTATATGTTCTTGTATAGACACTCAAGTATTTCATGTTATAGTTGATACAACTATTATTGTATTCACATCTATAGTGTAATTATAGTATAACAGCTGATTCTGTTCACCATACCTGGAATGTGAAGTACTCATCAGCTGCAACATTCATCATGTTACAAATCTGCAAACAGCAGCAATGTATATTTTTTACATTGCACAACACATTCACTTTGCACTATACACCACAGACAACCAAAGATTTTAATATTTTGAACTGTAGATTCGCGGTGATAGACCAAATGGTTACTAACATTTTTAAGAAGCTTGGTGAGTATCATGTACATGATGTGCATGACAGTGTTGTTTTATAAGATGTGTACTTACAAAGCCATTTTCAGCTACATAGGTGGGGAGTCCACTAACAAGGGCCCAGTGATCTGCAGGAGGTCCCCTGCAAAGAAATTGAAATGCATCACAATACAACTTGGTAGGCAATTCATAGCAGAACACGTTCAGTATGCAGGGTGTACTTTGTTTTTGTTTAAATACAAATAGTACTTACGGTATGACTTTGATTTCTTCCTTAGCTTCTAAAAGATAATCAATGATTTTGTAGAAGTTTATTTCCTGTGAAGCACACAAATAAATATTTCAGTCATACTGACTGCCTAAATCTACATTTTACGTTTTAAATAAGATAAAACTGTAGTGGAAAGACACATACCCTCCCATCAGGTGTCTTAGGCCCCTTGTATGGTTCCACATCTCCCAATTTAATTGGCCACTCATCATAGAATTCCTAAACCAGATCAACACAAAGGTTGGGTTTGAAGAATATTTCAAGACTGGGAAAGATCTATGACAGCTGAGTGATGTGTGTCTGCTATGAATGACATGCCTTTTCTTTGGTCATATCCAGTAGCCCCACAGAGTATCTTTCACACTGCAGGTAGGTTCTTACAGTGTACAACACTTTGTGAAACTGTCTCTCAATGTCTGTCAACTCTTCAAATACTTTGCTGGCAGACCAGAGAAGAACCTGCAATATCAGTTAAAAAGCAATACGTGTGAGGCCTTGCCATTGACTTTATACATCATGGAAGATTTACAGGATGTTCTTGTCCACTGACGAGTTACCTGACTTCTTCTGGATTCCACATTCCACATATAATTGGTGTAATGCTGAATAACAATGACTGAGGCAAAGTTTAGGTACTTGTTGAAGAGCTTTAAAGAGAGCAAAATGTATGTTTTAATAGATTGTCTGTTTATGGCAACTAAAATAACATAAAATCTTATGATAAATGTTTAAATTGGTTCCATTTTACTAACTTGAAAAAACACAGTGTAAACAGTGCAATACCTGAAGTATGACCGGAAAAGTTTAACGGTACTGAATGCATTTCTGAATGCAGCCTGCCCGGAAAATGAGTAAGCAACTTTCCAGTTCCTAGCCTTTTAATAAACAGACTATTGTGAAGGGATGAGGTCATTTCCCAAATGAAATGTATATGACCATTTAGAACAAAGGAAGCTGTAGTTGCAACTGAATCTTCACAATCAATATAATTGCTGTCATATCAGTGTGATCATTTGATTGCATATAATATATACTGGTGTATCTTTATACCATTAATTACTCCTACTGCAATTTTCCTTGCAATTTAGCTTTGTGACAGTAGTGGGACCATAGCACGCTAGTGTTTTTTTGCGTGTCCCTCAGTTCTTCTTACAAATGTAATATAATGTCAGCTTTGTAATGTGTAATTGTGTGACTGTTCCCAGTGCATAGTAGAAACATTTCACACTTACATTTTCATCTGCTTTGGAGAATTCTGTTTCATCGACTTTGTTTATTGCCATGATAATCCCCAGCAGATCCTTTCCACACATGATGGGGGCAGCTATCATGTTTTTAGTGGTGTAGCCTGTTTGTTTGTCTACAAAGTCACTGAACCTGGGATTCTTGTTAAAAGAAAATAGTCAGATGATCATTTACTGAACATAACTGATGGCTTTATCATCACCAGACAGCATACTCAGGTGTGTCTTGTTTGAATAAAACGAATTGTATTAAATAAACAACTAAATGAATAGAGGAATGAATAATGTGAGAACATTTATTTTACTTTCATAATAATTATTTTTTTAATTCTGATTTGTAAAAAAAAATTTTGTTGCATGCAGTCTACTTTGTTTAATGAGACATATATTGAAGACCATAATCAAAATCAAAGATCTAATGACTATTATTTATGGCTTAAGATTGTAAACTAAATAAAATTTCTATTTATATCTTTTAGGATCTATTGGCTATATATGTCCAATTATTGTCTGTAGCTCAAGTAGTGTTTAATATAATTGGCTTTGGCCATTTAATGTTAAAATATTTAAAACATTTTCTAACTTAATGCTTTTATGGGTGGTGGTATATATAATTTTTTATATTTTTATAGCAAATACACATTCTCTAATGCTTTAAAGCCTTATACACTCTTCTACAAGAGTCATTTATTTGTAAAAAATAAAACAAAAAAAGACCTCTCTAAACGTTGATATTCGAAGTTGATATTACTTCGTAAATAACACTGTCCTAAAAGTAAAAAACACTTACGTATAAGACAAAAACTTCATTTTAAATATGACAATATTTTAACAAAAGCTAGTATCTTCTTATTTTATTCTAAAATTGGAATCCATGGATGTGTAAGAGCTTGGCTTTATTTGAATAGTTTTTTCCTCAACTGGACCTTTACCTTGTACTGGTGTACAAATAGCATCTAAATTTGATATTAAATGTTCTCACCTAAAATTGCTTCTATTTTTATTTATAAACAAATAGATAAATCATATAACACTATATGTATTTGGATGTAGGTAGGAGTCTTTTTTTCCCTTTTTATGCTATAACACAATTTGTATGTTCTTTTGTTTGGCAAATTACAATCTTATGCTTGCAATTAAAAAATAATAATAATCATTGGTATAAGCATTAAACATCATGGTCAACAAAAAAGAACATTATTTTTATTTTTTGATCCTGCACTCACCTGCTTCACATCAGGTATGTTAACTCCCTTCTTGTTTGTGGCTATTTGCCCAACTATACCGATGTCAGTGGGGAACACAATTTCAGAAGATGGGTTGACCAAATTACTCTCATATTTGGAGGTAGAGGTAATGTCAAAAAGACATGTGGCCAGCTCTGGGATTCCATTCCTAGCTCGACATATAAAGTAGCTGCATCGATCTGCATTCACTAGCATACATATTCTCTGAAGGACTGTGTGCAAGCTCTTTTCCATGACTGGTTCGCTCTGTAATTCCCTGACCAGATCAAAAATGATAGCCGCTTCTTGGATCTGAGATACATCTTTGTAGGAGGCTGGATCTTTAATATCTAGCTTCTCTGTGAAAGCAGCGGTGATGACCTCAGGCTGCATCTTCTTATCGAAATACTCTTTTGCAAACTGCGGGTTATTCTCCAAGTATTTTTCCACACTGTCCTTGTCTGCCATGTTGTATCAAGTATAATGATGTCCTTAAAAGAGATGCATCACCTGCAAGAATCTAGAAGAAGAAGGAACAGTATTGCTTTCCTTATTGGACCTCTACTTCACCTAATCGCATCCTATACTATAGTGATGAATAAGGAACAAATGGCTCCTGGCCTCCTCTGTCAAGCTGGAAGACTACAGTGGCTTACAGGCTGAAGGGATCAAAGCAACTGCTAATTAAAGTGACGTCATGACATTAAAGCACCTAAGCTTTCTTAACCTGCAAATCCCCATACAGATCATTTTACATTTCACAATCCAATCAGTGGCAAGTGTTCCTTTTTTGCAGTAAATGTCATGATGTGGTATGTTAAACATCAACAATTTCTCTGGAATAAGATTTAAATAGTAACAATCATTATACTTAGACCAGGGAAATTAACCTGCTTGAACCAGTTCCTCATTCTGGTTCTCTGATCCTACAGGTATGTTCATAACATATCTGAAATGAGAAATCACAAACAGGAATGCTGTTGAAAGTTCTTTATTTATCCTGTTAATCACAGCTAACAGTCTTGAATTTATACTAAACATAAAACTAAATCTATTATTTACTATAGAAATTTTTTCCTGGTTTCATATCAATAATTGAAGCAAAATCTGCATTTCTTTAAAGAATTCTAACAATAAAGTTAGTGTACCGTTTTGGCTTTTGCACTACCTTCATAAAAGCCTGCTGTAATTATTCCTTTTGCGCTCAAGGATCAATTTCCAACAATAGGACAAAGACTGACTCCTTATGCTTCTGACTGCAAAAATAAGGGTCGAAACTTTTTTCTATTTTTGAGGGAGGGAAAGAAGATGCTCCAAAATCAGACAGCAGAAAGCTTTGCAACTTTGGTACTTGGCACAGAAAATCCAGGATTAAACAAGAGGTGATTACTAGGATGTCCTTACTTGAATAGGTTTGAACTGGGAATTGGTTACACACTGAATTTACAGGCTGGAGCTACCAAAAATGGTCTAGCATATAAACCAGCATAGAAAAGATTTTGATTTAGGTATTTAATACCTTTCACTATTCTGATGGTCAGTACTGTAATATTAAGGTTTTTAAAAGTTGGACATAGACAATAGCTAATATAGCTAATCAGTGTCTATTGCTGTGTAGCCTCCAAATGTCTCCTTTGGAAACTCTGTCTTCCATGCATCATTGTTGTTCATGTTTTAGTGTAACAAATTATTCTTTTGTTTCCTTCTATTCATGCTAGTTTTAAAGCAATTAAAATGCTAGTACAGTAAACAGCCATGCAGCTTTTGCACCATCAGGTGATTTCTAAAGAAAAACTGCTTAAAACATGTACAAAGCCCATGCAGCAATTACTTGTCTCTGTAATTTGTCTCTTACTTCATTACTGCTGAAGACATATAATGATACATCAACATCAACAACAGTTGGTAATATTATAAATATTTTAGAAAGTAGAACTGCAGTGGATAGCATTGTTATCTCAGCTCCAATAGCCCTTGTTTGATCTTGTGGTTGGGCTACCATCTGTATGGAGTTCTCCCTGTGTCCAGATGTTCTCTGATTCAACCCTACATTTGAAAAACATGTTGGTATGTGAATCAGCTACACTAAATTACTACATCTAATAATTACTTTTTGGTCCTTAATTACATTAAAAACACGTTTAAAATGTGGTGAACATAAACACTGAAACAGGCAGCACAAGTCAAAACATAGACAAAATATCCCCCCAAGCAAATTAACAAAATACACTCAGCACGGTTCTGAGTCTGCTTGTAAGAATATATGATGAAAAGTAGACATGAGAAATCTGATTCCAGTATACTTGCTGTTACGTGTCTGTGCTGTTTTGGGGAAGAGGAGAGAAGAGGAAAGAAGAGGAGAGAGAACTGGTTGCTAGTTGTCCTGGTTTCTAGTTGTCTCTGTTACAGTGGGTACGGAAAGTATTCAGACCCCCTTAAATTTTTCACTCTTTGTTATATTGCAGCCATTTGCTAAAATCATTTAAGTTCATTTTTCTTCCTGATTAATGTACACATAGCACCCCATATTGACAGAAAAACACAGAATTGTTGACATTGTTGCAGATTTATTAAAAAAGAAAAACTGAAATATCACATGGTCCTAAGTATTCAGACCCTTTGCTCAGTATTTAGTAGAAGCACCATTTTAATCTAATACAGCCATGAATCTTTTTGGGAAAGATGCAACAAGTTTTTCACACCTGGATTTCGGGATCCTTTGCCATTCCTCCTTGCAGATCCTCTCCAGTTCTGTCAGGTTGGATGGTAAACATTGGTGGACAGCCAATTTTAGATCTCTCCAGAGATGCTCAATTGGGTTTATGTAAGGGCTGGGCCATTTAAGAACAGTCATGGAGTTGTTGTGAAGCCACTCCTTCGTTATTTTAGCTGTGTGCTTAGGGTCATTGTCTTGTTGGAAGGTAAATCTCCGGCCCAGTCTGAGGTCCAGAGCACTCTGGAGAAGGTTTTTGTCCAGGATATTCCTGTACTTGGCCGCATTCATCTTTTCATTGATTGCAACCAGTCGTCCTGTCCCTGCAGCTGAAAAACACCCCCACAGCATGATGCTGCCACCACCATGCTTCACTGTTGGGACTGTATTGGACAGGTGATGAGCAGTACCTGGTTTTCTCCGCACATACCGCTTAGAATTAAGGCCAAAAAGTTCTATCTTGGTCTCATCAGACCAGAGAATCTTATTTCTCACCATCTTGGAGTCCTTCAGTTGTTTTTTAGCAAACTCTCTGTGGGCTTTTCATGCTTCCATCGGGCCACTCTGCCATTAAAGCCCCGACTGGTGGAGGGCTGCAGTGAGGGTTGCAACTTTCTCCAATCTCCCGACTGCATCTCTGGAGCTCAGCCACAGTGATCTTTGGATTCTTCTTTACCTCTCTCACCAAAGGCTCTTCTCCCCCGATAGCTCAGTTTGGCCAGACGGCCAGCTCTAGGAAGGGTTCTGGTCGTCCCAAATGTCTTCCATTTAAGGATTATGGAGGCCACTGTGCTCTTAGGAACCTTAAGTGCAGCAGAAATATTTTTGTAACCTCGGCCAGATCTGTGCCTTGCCACAATTCTAGTCTCTGAGCTCTTCAGGCAGTTCCTTTGACCTCATGATTCTCATTTGCTCTGACATGCATTGTGATCTGTAAGGTCTTATATAGACAGGTGTGTGGCTTTCCTAATCAAGTCCAATCAGTATAATCAAAAACAGCTGGACTCAAATGAAGGTGTAGAACTATCTCAAGGATGATCAGAAGAAATAGATAGCACCTGAGTTAAATATATGAACGTCACAGCAAGGGGTTTGAATACTTGAATACTCTTTTTTAATAAATCTGCAACAATGTCAACAATTCTGTGTTTTTCTGTCAATATGGGGTGCTATGTGTACAATAATGAGAAAAAAGAAATTAACTTAAACTATTTTAGCAAATGGCTGCAATATAACAAAGAGTGGAAATT
The DNA here is from genome assembly GCF_014805685.1 of Silurus meridionalis. NCBI lineage: Eukaryota > Metazoa > Chordata > Actinopteri > Siluriformes > Siluridae > Silurus > Silurus meridionalis. The sequence continues at coordinate 9,057,317 of NC_060890.1, read as the reverse complement.
TAAGGGGGTCTGAATACTTTCCGTACCCACTGTATACTAGCTCACCTGGTTTGAGAACAGGTAATAACGTGCGTGCACCTACATTCCACCACGTAGGTTTCACCATTGTTTAGACACCCTAGGTAGAGGGCAGGTGCCACCCACTGTATTTTTATGACAGCGTAGCCTAGTGTAGTCAGCTAGTCTGTTGCTGTTTGTTAGTTAGGTTAAGCTTCCAAAATACACTCTAGAGTAGACCTTTTTATTATGTTCATTTCATCGGCACTGTCCATGTCCCCCCCCAGCAAATTAAATAAAATAAACTCAGCACTGTTCTGAGACTGCTTGTAAGTATATATGATGTAAAGTAGTCATGAGAAATTTGATTCCAGTATACTTGCAAAGTCTGTAAAACTGGTGTATACAAATGTACATCTGGGGATTTTTGTGCTGGTGGACTGCTGGTGGTCTGCTTAACAACAAGAAAAGACAGTTGTCCCTTCATTGCCTTATGTGTTCCAACATGTTTTATCTTAAAAGGAGGTAAGTATAAGAAATAATATCAAATAAATATAGGGATCATATGTGCAGGAGTGATGGTTAATACATAGTGTTGTTTTTCTAGATGCTTATTACACTTAATGTTTCGTAACAGGGTTGTGCAAGTTCTCCTGGGAGGGACAAAATGAGCAAATGTTTTCTTGGATATATGAGACTCTTGCAGTTATGCAAAAAAAACTGTCCAATGAACAAAATGCTTGGAGTGTGGGTTTTCAGTTACTGGGTGGGATTGTGAAATTGTCTGCAAGTTTGCCCTATATAAGCTCAGTGTGTAACAGTGTTGCACTGATTCTCATCCAGTACGTCTGCTAAGGTATGGTCTTGTCTAATTAATTTTCGTTAAACATCTGGAAAACATCTGCTTGGCTATTTCTTTACTGTTAGAACAAATTGGAAAGAATGTGTATGTAAAATGTTTGTTAGTTAATAAAAAAAAAAATCTATTTTGTCTTATCTGTCATGCTGCAGATTCTACAAACAGCAATATGCTGAGGCTCACTATTGCCCTTTGTGTCCTGACCATAGCCTGGGCACAAGACTGTCAAGTTAGCAATATCCCAGTAAAAGAGGACTTTGACAGGTACAGGGTAAGCAACATTTTACAGCTTTTAATCTACTCATTGTTCATGTGGTCATGTTTTTTGTTCGATTCTTGCCATTCTGTGGTCACAATTTACTGTGCATGTTACAGTTCCAAGGAACATGGTATGCTGTAGCCAAGAAAGACCCAACAGGACTTTTCCTTTTGGATAATGTTGTGGCAAATTATAAAGTGGAGGAAGATGGAAAAATGACAGCCACTGCATATGGCAGAGTCATCATTCTAAAGTTAGTTAAAGATACTTAAAGTTAAAGGTTACACCTAAAGGAAACATTTTTTCCAACATTTCAAATGCCATTAATCACTCTTCTAAATTCTCTCTTTATTATTTCACATTTTAGCAACTGGGAGACATGTGCCAACATGTTTTCCACATTCGAAGAAACTGAAAACCCTGCCAAGTTGAAAATAAGATACTGGGGTGCAGCTGCATATCTCCAGAGTGGATGTAAGTGAAACTATGGCTTTTCACTTTGGGGGGAAAGAATCCTATGCAAACAGTCAGAGTGACCGTGTGCAAATGTGTGCAATGTCCAGAAAGTACAAGTGTACACAATGTATGTGTGTACACAATGTATAAGTGTGCGCAATGTCCAGTGTGTAATATATAACAGAATGGACGGATGTCTATGGTAAACAGTAAGTCCCAAAAATGAAAATGCCTATAGATATGCTGCAGTGACCAATGTGCATTTTGCTCAGCGCAGTGGCTGAATGTGAGTCCAAGGATGTCTGGTATTAGGACTTTTTTTTAGAAAAACAAACAAAAAACTTTGACTTTAACCCTATTCTTGGCTCATAGTGAAACTCTTGTCTTGTTTTTGATTGTCCTACAAGATGATGACCACTGGGTCATTGACACTGATTATGACAACTACGCCGTGCACTACGCCTGCAGAGAGCTGGATACAGATGGCACCTGTCTGGATAGCTACTCCTTTATCTTCTCCCGACACCCAAGTGGTTTAAGGCCTGAGGACCAAATGATTGTGACACAGAAGAAGCAAGAAATTTGTCTTCTTGGCAAATACAGGCGGGTTGCTCACACCGGTAAGTGATAGCTTGTGAATGCTGTGACATTGACTTTAAAAATTAAATGCACTCCATAACCTCACACACCACTTAAAGTTAGATGTTGCAAATCTACTTGATGACTGCAATTTTCTTTATTTTGCAGGTTTCTGTGATGCCTGATTCTATGATTCTCAAGGCTATTGCCAATAGCTTTTTGTTGCATTTCAGTGTCAATACAAGTGTAAATAAACCCAAATATAATTCTGAACATAATTCATTAACCAGAATAGAACCACAGAACTACAATGAGTGAATAATGACTCTTTTACAATGATTGTTGTATTACATAACCTGAATATTTTTCAATAAAATGTTTAAATTGGATACAGTGAGTCTTATTGCAAATGTAATCAACATACAGCACTATGATTTAAGCAATGAAGACTTTAGACAACATTGTCCCTTCAAACCAGAAGTTTATTATAATAAGGTGAGGCTTAGTATATACATTGCTGTTTATTGGCTGATTTTCTTATTACATGAATCCCTGAAGTTCTGAACATAATGTTTTAATGTAAATGTTGTGGAGGAACAACAATCAGAAAAAGCATACACAATAGCAAATGGCATCAAATAATGTTTTTGTCAACATGAATACTTTACAAGTAGTAAGAGGTTGCGTTATAAAAAATAAAATGTAAAAAAAAAAGGATTCTTCTGCTTCTATAACCTTATTTGAGTTATATACCCCACCTGGGTGTGTTTTCTAAATTGAGACATCCTAAACCTCCTTCCCCCTGCAGTCTCACTAATCTCCATGCTTTAAATAGGTCTAATACAAGGATTTAATTGCATGTAGCCTAATTCAAGACAGATCTGATTTCGAAAATCAGGACAGAATACTAAACGTGAGTTTATCCTGTGCCACTTCAACACCTTTAAGGCATTGTCATGATAGGAAGGTAAACCTGTTTATGAATGAATAAATGAATGAATAGGTACGTACATTTGAGTTAACCCAAAAGAACTAGCATAAATAAAAATTTCCCTTAAATAAGCTTCACATTAATAAAAAAAATATTAAAAATCCTCCGAAGCACACAACTGATTAATTCAAAACTCAATGTATCAAACAGTGAAAATATTATTTGAAATAAAAAAATAATCTGATACAAAGATATAAAATGGGGAAGTAAAACAAACAAAAAGATCTTAATGAAAGCAGTAGTCAAGATGTGCAAGAAGCTCTCTGTGTTGACTTGTAGGGTATGAGGTCCTGCAGTTGGGACACTCCAGAAAGCTCTCATCCAATGTGTTGGAGCTTTTTAATGGAGACGTGGGGTTCAGGATGCGGTCCTGAATGGTCATCTTATCCAAATCCAGCCTTGTGTATGAGCTTGGCTCAGAGAACCGAGTTTCTCGCTGTCTCTAAAATAAATAAAAATTTGGATAGATTAAATTAGAACTTTGATTCATTTGTAAAGCAAATTTTACACAAAAAAAAAAGGATAGTGGATATAAATGTACACAAAGAAACAACTAAAAAGTTAAGGATCAAGTGTCTTGCTCAAAAGACTAACACTGACTTTATTTCTGCCTGATTCATAACAACTGCTACATTCTGATTAAAATAGCAGATTAACTATTCATCTAATAATTCATTGCTATTCAGCTATGATGTCCTAATCAATCATTTGCATTGAAAAACTTACGGTCGACTCCAAGCGTGTGATTTGATCTCTAGCCTTGCGAAGCTCTTTAAGCACTTTGTGGAGCTGGTGCTGTAGACTTTGATGGTCTAGTTTCTCATTCTCAAAGTCTCTAGAGGACAAATTAATCTGCCAGATAAATTAGGAAATGTTTTAAAGAGATCATTCCAACATCTTTCTGGTATTATGAGGTTCATTAAATTTTATACCTGTTGCTCTAAAACAGCAATTCTTTTCTGATCTTCATGCTGAGTCAGTAGAGATTTCTGAAGAAGGTTCACCTTTCAAAAAAGAAAACATCACACTTGTAAGTGAGACAGGGACAAAAAAAAAAAAGGTGTACAGCATGGACTGAAAAATGCTAGAATCCAATGATTGTTTTTCAAACCATTTTAATTTAATAAAATAAATTCTGACTATATTTACAACCAAAAACTGTATTTAGTGCAAATAAAAAAAAAATTGCCAACATGAACATTACTGTACTTCCCATGCTGCCCTGCCTAGCATACCTGCAGTAGCAGCTCGGCCGCTCTCTTCCTTTCCTCCTCAAGCCTAACATCAGCAGCATCTAGCTCACACTGCAGTCTGGCTACTCGCTCCATATTTAGCTTCCGTTCCTCTGCCACAGTCTGTCGGCTGCTTCTCCGCTCCTCTTGTAGCTCCTCCTGGACTCGCACCACCTCACGGCTCTTCTCTTCATACCTGGCCTTGAGCTCTTCAAGCTCGGCCTGTAAGCGGTTCGCTCTTTTGCGTTCCTCCACCCTCTCCCTTTGGCTGTCTTGTAGCTGCTTCTCCTGCTGCACTGACGCAGATGATGGACCTGGACCACAGTTTAAAACATGAACATAAGAGAAACATGAAGCACCCATTAACCTCAAAAGAAAGGCTTGCGGGTGCTAATGCGATGAACATGCAAGATAATTATGATTAACATGTTCTTGTTTGTGTATGGCTAACTATTGTGTTTAGATATAGTATGGAATTTTAACATAAAACAAATACAGGTCAAGTCTAAATGCTTAATTATACCACATTCCCCATAAGTCCTAGTCCTGTCCACTATATCAATTCCATTGATGTAGATACATGCAAAAAGATACATTTGTCTAATGTTAGCGCAAGTAAATGTCTTTGTTGTACTCTCTGTACTAGCTGAATTGATCTGAAGTTTACATGCTAAATGATCTTTGTGGACCATGTATATATGACAACAGTAGAAAAACAAAAGTAAGTTGAGATGTCAGCTAGAATAATTTATTAACTGACAATGCATTTACAGAGAACATGGTCACTGCTCACATGACAGAAAAAGAGCAGATGTAGCAGTGGATGTTTAAAAGCATCTGTGAATGTAGAGTTTTTTTTGTTCTGTAAAAGAGGTGGATACACATCATTTCTTTCTAAAGTATATTTGGTGTGGCCCTACCTTCTGAATTGCCCTCTTTGTGCTGTTGTTGGAGTGTTTGCTTGGCTTGGTTTAACTGCTGCTCAAGCTCTGCAACTCTGGCCAGAATCCCTTGAACAAAGGCCTCTCGTTGTTGATCATAAAGAAGCCACTGCTGATTTTTTTCCAGAGCCTTGCATTGGGGGAATAAAAAATAAGTCAGCAGGTAATGCATTTGCCTTTAAAAGTCTCATGGCATTTTTATTAATCTAGTAAATCTATTGATTCTTGTTCATGGACACAAATTTCCCTATCGTTTCGTGTTACTCAGCACGACTGGCTTAATCTGACTCCGTTTGCATAACAACGGAGACTGAGGATCATGGGTAATGCCGACAGAAATGCCAAATGTGTTTATTTTTCCCGTTTTTTCCGGAGAATAGGCAGAATATATTGGGTTAGAGTTATACTGTAATATCTCCTTAATTAACCGGGAGAATATATTTACTGCATTTTGGAATTAACCAGTGATGGTTGTTTATTGTAGCGAGTAGCTTACAGAATATAAAGCAATTAAAACAAGGATCAAATCTCCTGATTAAGTGTTGAGTAATAGTGCTTAAAGGTTAAAAAAAAAAACAGTACATTGTATGTGGTACCAAGTATGCAGAAAGAAAAATGTGGTGGACCCACTGAAAATACTCCTTATTGAAATACATTACATGGAAAGTTGTGCTCAGTGTCAAGATAAAAGAAGGAAATTTGTGTCCATGAACACGAGTCAATAGATTCAATTTAATGACTTTATCACGAAATGCTGTGAGACTGGGCTCAAAAGTTATGCTGAAATCAGAGGATTGTGCTTTTGTCGACTCACATCTCGTAGTTGCTCCTGGATCATGGCAGACTCACCTGAAGGAACCTAATGAATACATTACTCATGTAAATCTTCAACTGATGCATAAAAAAAAATACAAACCACATATTAAAACATTTTATTTACAATGCTGTTGTATGCTCAAATCTGATCTACAGTTTTAAAATGTTCTAGCAAATTTTAGTTGCCACCATGAAAATTCATTCCTCTCCTAAAAACCTACTCAGTCAGAATTATTCAATATCCAGTGGGCTAACCTCTGGAAAAAGGTGAAAGGTTTATGATACAAGGCCTGCTGGCCTCCAATAAGGGTTTAACCATATTAGTTAAGATTTGGATCTGTTCCATTCATTCACTTTCTAGCACTATGAGGTACATTTTTTACTTTCTTATTTCGCTGAATTGTATTTATTCAGTCACACTTAAGCGCTCTTATGCAAAGTATTCACCTGAGCATTTAACTCTGCCCTGGGACACTATCACAGAAGTGAAATTGCTGAGCTACCCCACATATTTAAATCAGATCATACCATCTGGTGATTTGTATTGCATATAGCTGAGTAAAAGCTATACAATTATTAATACAGTTTAGAAACTTTGCTTGTGTACACTGACAAACAGGAACCAAGAAGGTCATGTGAGGCGTTGAAAATTTGTGAGCATTTCTGAAAACACACTACCATCTAGTGGAGGGAAGCTCTACAAAAACCTGAAAGAATGTGAGCAGCTGCTATTAGGCAAGAAAATTTGGCATTTGGTAAATCGGTAAATCAACCCCCAGGCCGCGGACCCGCACCGGTCTGTGGGTCAATTGGTACCGCCCACACAGAAAGAATACATAACTTACATTATTTCCGTTTTATTTACAATCTGATTCTGAACAATGTTTCATTTTGGATTATTACAGCTGTCTATGACTCACTCTTGATGCATGTCATGATGCTTAGCTCGGTCACATGTCTTACCTACATCTGCTACCTTCTTAAAGGGGCTGCTCCGGCTGCTAACACATAATACATTACCGCTAAATTAAAACCCAAAGCTAGCAAAATTGTCTGACATTAAACTGGTCTGTGAAAATATTGTCCGATATTAATCCGGTCTGTGGCTCAAAAAAGGTTGGGTACCACTGATCTAGACATCACACCAAAAACTTTTTTTAGGGGACCAATAATCAGGATCATTTGAATCTGTGCAGACTGAGCAATACTTATTTCTTTTCAATAAGCCTACAAAACATTTTTGATAGAGTAACCTTGCCATACAATTTTTGTACAACAACATATGAATTATGGGAAACCTATAAAGTCCATGTATACTGTGAAATCTAGAACTGTTCCACAAATGCATCTTCCATAAAATCTGCATATAATTGGCTACCAACAATACCCACACAGAGTCCTTATTTGGTGTAGGTGAAATTTACAAATTTAGTCTTCTTGTCCTCTGTAAGCTGAATTTGCAGGTCAAGCAGGAAAAAGTGTGAGTCCCAAGGCATGGGAGCATTTTATATTAAACACAACAAAGACTGTAACTTGCAAGTTATGCAAAGCGGAGTTTATGTGGCATGGAAGTACCACAATGCTGCACGAGCACATGAAATGAAAACACAGGAATGAAGGTGGAACATCAGCAAGGTAAGCAAAATCTGTATAATCTTCATCATGTGAAAATGGTGTAGTTTAATAAAGTGCTATTGTGTAAAGTGTTTGTTTGTAACTTCAGGACAGTCGCACTGGATCTGTTCTGTCAGGACTCGCGAGCATCAGGCTGCGCAATCAGTTTGCTCGTGACATTGTGATGGATTCAATTAAAACGGTGTGAACAAACACTACAGCAGTAAACTTCTGACTTCAAATGTGATGTACTGTGGCTTTACAACGTTCAAATGCTTGTTTCAAATGTTTGTATAGTTAATTTATGCATATACAGTGAAGAAAATAAGTATTTGAACACCCTGCTATTTTGCAAGTTCTCCCATTTAGAAATCATGGAGGGGTCTGAAATTGTCATTGTAGGTGCATGTCCACTGTGAGAGACATAATCTAAAAAAAAAAAAAAAAAATCCAGAAAATCACAGTGTATGATTTTAAAACTATTTATTTGTATGATACAGCTGCAAATAAGTATTTGAACACCTGTCTATCAGCTAGAATTCTGACCCTCAAAGACCTGTTAGTCTGACTTTAAAATGTCCACCTCCACTACATTTATTATCCTAAATTAGATGCACCTGTTTGAGGTCGTTAGCTGCATAAAGACACCTGTCCACCCCATACAATCAGTAAGAATCCAACTACTAACATGGCCAAGACCAAAGAGCTGTCCAAAGGCACTAGAGACAAAATTGTACACCTCCACAAGGCTGGAAAGGGCTACGGGAAATTGCCAAGCAGCTTGGTGAAAAAGGTCCACTGTTGGAGCAATCATTAGAAAATGGAAGAAGCTAAACATGACTGTCAATCTCCCTCGGACTGGGGCTCCATGCAAGATCTCACCGTGGGGTCTCAATGATCCTAAGGAAGGTGAGAAATCAGCCCAGAACTACACGGGAGGAGCTGGTCAATGACCTGAAAAGAGCTGGGACCACCGCTTCCAAGGTTACTGTTGGTAATACACTAAGACGTCATGGTTTGAAATCATGCATGGCACGGAAGGTTCCCCTGCTTAAACCAGCACATGTCCAGGCACGCCTTAAGTTTGCCAATGACCATTTGGATGATCCAGAGGAGTCATGGGAGAAAGTCATGTGGTCAGATGAGACCAAAATAGAACTTTTGGGTCATAATTCCACTAAACGTGTTTGGAGGAAGAAGAATGATGAGTACCATCCCAAGAACACCATCCCTACTGTGAAGCATGGGGTGGTAGCATCATGCTTTGGGGTGTTTTTCTGCACATGGGACAGGGCGACTGCACTGTATTAAGGAGAGGATGACCGGGGCCATGTATTGCAAGATTTTGGGGAACAACCTCCTTCCCTCAGTTAGAGCATTGAAGATGGGTCGAGGCTGGGTCTTCCAACATGACAATGACCAAGCACACAGCCAGGATAACCAAGGAGTGGCTCTGTAAGAAGCATATCAAGGTTCTGGCATGGCCTAGCCAGTCTCCAGACCTAAACCCAATAGAGAATCTTTGGAGGGAGCTCAAACTCTGTGTTTCTCAGCGACAGGCCAGAAACCTGACTGATCTAGAGAAAATCTGTGTGAAGGAGTGGGCCAAAATCCCTCCTGCAGTGTGTGCAAACCTGGTGAAAAACTACAGGAAACGTTTGACCTCTGTAATTTCAAACAAAGGCTACTGTACCAAATATTAACATTGACTTTCTCAGGTGTTCAAATACTTATTTGCAGCTGTATCATACAAATAAATAGTTAAAAAATCATATATTGTGATTTCTGGATTTTTTTTTTAGATTATGTCTCTCACAGTGGACATGCACCTACGATGACAATTTCAGACCCCTCCAGGATTTCTAAATGGGAGAACTTGCAAAATAGCAGGGTGTTCAAATACTTATTTTCCTCACTGTATCATTAAATTATTATATACAAAATGTAAGTAATTATATATTCAAGATGCTTGTATCTTCACAACTGAACAAAATGTCTGTCTATTCTTTAAACAAAAATTCTCAAAACAATGTTGTATTATATTTTATATTGATTTTGGTACTTTATATTGAGTATGGTTGTCAACTTTCTATCTGCAATTATCATTAAAACAATACAAATGTTGATGTACACAAATTGCTCTATTTTACTCAAATGATTAAACTTAATATGTGGCATTAGCATTTTTTAAGTACATTTTATACATACATACCCTGAATTGAGTTGTGTTATATAGGTATAATAGGCAAAACATCTACATGGAAAAAAAATTATTTGTAGTCTCTATCAAAAGCATATCCCTGAAAGATAAAAACATGTTTGAGAGGAATTTATACAGATAAGTAGCACTGCAACTAACGATTATTTTGATAATCAAATCATCAGATATGTATATACACACACATACATACATATACATACACATACATACACACATTATCAAAATAATCGTTAGTTGCAGCCCTTCTTCTTCTTCTTTTTTTTTCTTTTTGCTTCTCCCATTAGGGGTCTGTATAAATTCCTCTAAAACATGGTTTTATCTTTCGAGGATATGCTTTTGATAGAGACTACAAAGCACCTTCTGTTAATTAGGAAAATGTTTTAAATAAAACTACATATAAATCAAATATATAATTATTATAAAATATCTTAATGCTAGTTCAGTAATTTATCTGTGATGCAATACATTACATATTTTGTTACACGCTACAGATAAAGTATAATTTCTTTAATCAGAAGCATATGTGGCGAGACAGAAAGTCACTCACCTGCATGTCAGCACTACGTTTTTCGAGTGCTTGGCACTTCTCAGTGAACGCCACCAATTTGTTTTTTAGGTCCTCAGTCTCCTGCGATACGCTCTGTAAGAGTTTCTCTCTCTGTTCTGCCTCGTGCCTTTTCTGATCCAGCTGGTTCTGCAGCGAGGCAACAAGCTCTCCACCTTCAGCCCGCAGCTGTTGCCTCATAATGTCGATCTCCTGTTCTTTAGCCAGCAGCTGCTTTGTGTTCCTTTCCCTCAGTGTCTCCAATGACAAAATCCTCTAACACACACAGACACAAAAAAAAGATTCAGGTGTGTTTGGAAAAAAAAAAAGTATGGCTGATTAAGTTAGTGCATCATTCACAGTCTGATTATTGAAAAGAGACTCACCTCCAAAAGCTTGTCTTTATCTGCATCTGGACGTGCAGGAGGATGCCTTAGCTTTCGCTTTGAAAGTTCATCTACAGTCTTCTTCAAATGGGCGTTTTCCTTCTTCAGGTTTTCAAGTTCAGCTTCTAAAGCCTTTGAGCCACTGCTTTTAAATCCTAGTTTATTTGCAAAAGTTTCCTTGGCTCCTTTAGATGCCATTTCTGAATCGTTCCCTGAAAAACAAAAAGTTTTAAATAAGACAGATAAAGATATAAACAAGATTGGATAAAGAGATAGAATTTATTTTATAAATATACAGAAAAAATAATAGCTGCAATCTAGATTATAGGGAAATGGCTACATTTATTAATCCCAGATGATTGACGGATAGACAGTATAAATGACGTTTTATAGCAACATATGAGTCAGAAGTATAAGTGTTTATACATTCATTAAAAGTATTACTAAGTGTTTTTACAATGTTATGACATTTAAAGTTGAAAGGTAACCTTTTTATTATGTAATTTTCTATCAGACCACCCTACTAGAGAGTAATAGGTTAAGTATATGTTATAGCTCGATAACATAGCTCTCTAACTCACTAGCTTCACTGCTAAAGCTAATAATTTACCCGAACTCAATTTAAAATACCAACAAATAAAAAATATACATATCACTTACGACTGTGGGCTTTATTTCAGGATTTGTAGCTAATTACAGCATAACATCGCTCACTAACACAAACGGTCTCTCGCTGTCACACTTCCGTGTTGAGAACAAATTTTTAAACGCGCCGCGTCCTGCGTCACTTCCGTATATTTAAATTTCAGGTGTGTTCGAGTGAAGTTGTTTTTTTTCCTTTCCATATTCCACCAAACTCCGCCTCCTCTCCCAAACAGGACCTTACACCACTTATTTTCTTTTCAGTCCGATGTCAAGTACTTTCAATACCAGTATTTGTTTATATTAATATTAATACCGATACAAATACCAGTACTTCTAAAAGCCATGGTTACTAATATGTAATAAACTACAGCGAATTGGACATCTAATTGAATTACTAATTCATGTATATTAATATATTTTCATGTTTTTTATACAGTTTATACTTTTTATTTATTTACCTTTTTTGTTTGTTTGTTTTATTTGTAGCCTTTATTCAATTCCTTTTTATGCTTAAATGCTGTTTTTTTAAAACAGTTGTAAAAAAGCATTTTACTGCATGTCGTACTCTGTATGTATGTCATAAAATGTGATAATTGATAATTGATCTATTTATTATTTAGATCTAGAGATAGATAGATAGATAGATAGATAGATAGATAGATAGATAGATAGATAGATAGATAGATAGATGATAGATAGATAGATAGATAGATAGATAGATAGATAGATAGATAGATAGATAGATAGATAGATAGATAGATAGAACTTTGTCATTACATAATGAAGGTCCACATCAACAAAATATAATAACTGTTGCCACTGTACTGTTATTGTGCCTTTGGTGATAAAGTTTTCCTGGATGGTATTGCGTAGATATATGTGCTACTGAACTGAGATCCTTAGATGCATTATTGTTTTTATTTCACAATAAGTTCTGTTTGTGCATGTGCATAAAATATGCAATGTTTTGAACAGTCTACAATTGTAGCAAAAGCATGTGTTGTAATTTAGCATAGGTTCAGCAAGGGCAAGTGTAGAAACGTTTTTCAATAAAGTAAAAGTATACATAGAACTGCACAGTAAGCCATAACAACAATATTATAATATTATAATAATTATAACAATAATAACTGTAATAGTAGCTGCTGTTGTCAACATATTTAAAGTATTGTTTCTACAAGGAATTAAACAAAATAAGGTGGAGTTAATAGGGTCAAGTTAAAAAGATAAACAACAAGGACAACAATTTGGAATACTGAAAAGCAGAAAGTCAGTTTATGACTGTCATGGAAACTTCTGGTAGAGAAGCTTTTATTTTCTGTATCTGCATAATGAGTAGCATAATGTTGGTGTATATCAATTTCAGGATTTTAGCAGTAAGTCTTTTTAATTGGAACATAGTCTGAGGACGTTATGCAACTTGTACATTATGCAACCAAAAACTTAATTAATTTATGGTTTCCTTTCTTTTTCAGTTGCCATCCAGAAATGGCAAAGAAAAATTTTATCCATTATTATGTACACTAATAATGAGAATATATAAAGCAAGGGTGTAGATTGTTCTGACATATAAAAAAAAGAATTGACAAGAAAATCACCTTACATTTTTTATGCTTTTTATACATTTATGCTTTCATGGTACCTCTAAATATTTCCCCCACCTATGCCACTCATCTATATTTAAAAATTGGTGCAGGATAAAAATGTACTGTTGCTGTCTGCATTAAAACTTTTTCCTCTCTCCAGGTTTTTGTGTTCTGTCCCTTTTTTTTAATGCTTCATTGGTAATGACAGGCAGCCTCACCTCCTCCCTTCTGCACCTACCTCGCCCACACTCTCGTGTGTATTCCTACTCTCATGTAAAATCTCCGGAGAGGCTTTTCTCTTCATCCCGATGTGAAGCCTGCTGTGTTTGTTATGAATGTTTTTTAGGTCTTTACTATTTCATTCCCTCTAAAACATATGAAGTCATAAAGACTCACACATGCAAACTGACACTCTCCTCTGCTGCCACAACTTCATGTCACTAATATTATTATATAAACCAACACTTTTTCATCCTCTTGGCAAGTTCTACATGTCAATGTTAAATTTGTGAACCTACACATCTTAACAAAATCTGACAGCATTCCCAGCAACCAAAAAAATCGATCAGGCAGTCTCAGCATAAGAGAAAAAAGCAAACAAGAAAGAGAAAGACAGCTTCTTACGCTTAATAACGGATATACACAGCAGTTTATTTATCTTTCCCTTCAGAAATACACTTTTAGGACTTACAAAAAAAGGCCATGCAAATATAAGTGCCATGCTTGTTTTATGCAATGCAAAAAAAGAAACAGTTCTACCACACAGACTTCTTAAGCCAGACAGTTACTGCAAGTTAAACAATCAGAAGTGTGGGAAAAATACAGCCAGGTCATCAACTTTGTGACTACTCATACTGTTATTTTCATCAAACTCATACATTTTAGTCAAATTATCTGTTTATCTGCATTGTCTACTTACAATATTATAACAAAAAATACCACAGTACAGATATGGTTTAAAAAAGACAATCAAATCTCTGATATTAACTGCATCAGGAATTCAACAGTTCCACTGCAGGTAAAGAAAGGGATAAATAATTATTAGCAATGCAATATATAATGTGAAACATGAGGTTTCATTGTTAGTCCACAAGTTTAATATTCAAGGTTACACAGTGCTTATATGTAAATCCTACAATACCTTTTAATACAAAAAAATCACAGCATATAAAGTCTATATACAATGGGTGCTTAACCTGTACGAGACATTGTGTCCTATGAAACCATCCAAAATTTTCTTCAAACACTTGCATACAAACAGGCTACATATGAAGTTTTTTTTGTAAGAAATAAAAATAAAAAGTGGAATTTGTGTAACTGCATTATTGCATTTTTAAGGGCCATATTTATGACACTGATGTTTTAAATGATTACAATGATCACTGATAATCAGGTAAAAGCTAAGAAGATACAACACAAAACATATGATAACTTGACAACATACAGTAACATACTGTGTGATTGTACAGTCATTACTACAATTTGTGAACAATGTGTATAAAATTAAATAAGTTAAATTAAATAAGTTAATAAAAAAATAAAATATATTTTTCACCATGTAAAACAACCTATAAACATTTTCTATGACATAAACTTTGTATTAATAAATGAGCTGCCTTCTTTCTGCTTGTACTCCAGCAATGACTCTTCAATGACTAATCAATGATTTTTTTACATTTAAACGTTCAGTTCAGGTTTCATTATCTGCCAATGTGGCCGTATCGTTTTACACTCTAAAAGTGCAATGTGTATTCTCCTCCTCTTCACATGACAAGGGAAAGTCTCAGGACCTATGGTGCATTTTTCTCACGCAGATTCTCATAAATGTTTTGCATGAAGTGCATTTCTCACAGATGATCTTAAACGTGCATCTTGACCAGGCCATTTTTTTCATAATATAGATTGTGTGCGGGTAAGAGCTTCATCATTTTCAACACAAGCACCAAGTGCTTTAAGTTATTTGGCTTTAAAGGTCCAATGCAAACACTGATTCAAATATTCATGCATTTCTTCTTTATTTCTAGTGAAGGGGTTTCAGGTAGAATAAAGACTGCAATTAGTTTTATTGTGTTAGAGAGGAACAAGGTGTAAGCTTATGTATTAACCACCTAGCTAAACTGTAATCAAGGGAATAAATAGATAGAAGCATTGTCTTCTGGTCAGTAGTCTGATGTGAAGCTGAATTTGAGAGGAAAAATCTCAGCTCAGGATTTCACATTAACTGCAAAACACAATAAAAAAAAACAGTTTAGAGGATCAATCCTGCTGAATACCACTGCATAAAGAAAGCATTAAAAGGTTCTAAATATTTAAATATTTATCTGTAAATGTATGTTATAACTAAATCACTTAAAAAATGAAAACAATGCCATTAGGGAAAAGCACTTACATAAATCAATATGAAGCCAAACAGTAAATACAAATAGCCTCTCAAAAATTATTCAGATTTCTACTTTAATATTTATGAATGCGTTTTTTTATATATCACAATATAATGCAATAAAGTTGCAATAAAGTTTTTTTGCAGGCAAACAGTCCTAAAGATACCACACAAACTGCTGCATATTATTGTAAGAAACAAATGTCACTTACTTGATAAATTGACAGCACATGCCACAATGATGACAACCCCACCCACAATTGACACAATGGAAAGTAGCTTAGCTACCCGACCCAGACGTATGGCTCCATCAATATTTCCCTGTTCCAAGCTGTTGCGGGACTAGAGATAGAAAAAAGAAGTCACAGAGTTTGTCGATTACTCGTTCTGGCAAACACAAATAACAAGTAAGGCAACAACTAATAATACTGATGTCAGATCTTTATATATTCATTGGGCATAAAAATACGGATCTGCTTATGTTAATTTCTGGATTTTTATTTTATTTATCTCATGATAAAAAGCAGCAAACAAAAAAATCTCAAAATGTTCAGCTTCCCATCAAAGTTAATTCTCAATTCTGCTCACCATGACAGAGTAGACAAATCCCACGATGTTAATTGGCCAAACAGGGCAGAAGCAGGCGATAATAGCCAGAATGAGGTAATCTTTGGGTTTGGAGCGATCCAGTGGTGTGTTGGTTGCCAAGCTGGAGTGGCGGGAGATTGAAGGCCGTGGGGAAAATGCTGTGTAAGCAATAGAGCTTGATCTGCTACCTTTTCTCGTGCGTCCAAAATGAGGAGGGTGCGCATGAGGCATGGAATGGTGACGGCGAGGTGGAGAGGAAAGTCTAGGAACTCCTGTTTTTGCTTCAGGAGGAGAGGAGTACACTCCATGACCTGCTGACAAAGATGGAGGTTTCAATAAAGATTACAGATTAAATGTAATTTCTTGAAAAATCATTTCTTCCTCATTTTATGAATGGTGCTATGGTTTAGCTGATCTCAATCGACAGATTAAACAAATAATAAATCGAGACATATTTTTTGATCTATTCAAATATACAGGGAAAATAGTTTATCAGTAGCCACAGCTAGCCATTAAAAGGCAGAACTGGAAGCAGTCTGGGTTGATTTAAATGACCCCTTTCCCATGTGACAGTGACAGACGTCTGCACTGGCAGTCCTTGATCATTAAACAAAACTACACAAACAAAACCTTTAATTAATTAGTGCTTTTATAACATTAGGATCTCCCTTGCTAATCATGACAAGACAATCTTACAGCCATTTTTAATTAGAATGCATGAATTTAATTACATTAAGTGTATACACTCAAGGTAGAAAAAAATATATCTTGCTTTTCCTCAAAATGACCTTATAAACTACGTCTTACTGGCCTTCTCAATAATGAAAATGCTTAACTCAGCAGCCTGTCAACCTACCACAAACCATGTAAATAGACAGTGGTTCTTTACAATAGATTGTTACTTGGAATGAATGCTGAACTATTTATAGGATGCTACATTGATTTAACAGTTAACCACTGGTTCTATCAGCCTTGACATAAAGTGCTCCCTGAGTAAATCACTGTTGCTTTCAGGTATAAAAAAAATGCTTTTGTGGTCAGTCTGGCATGATAATTTATTGCTCATCTATTATATACAATCATTTGCAATGAAAATATGCCTTTTATATAATATTTATCTTTTTCACCAATTTACTGAGAATTTTAGCTTATAGTGGTGGCAAGTATTTAAAGATAATTCCAAAATTACATCCTGGGTTCATCAAACTGCCAATGAAACAAGGTTAATGTGAAAAAAGAAAAACAAAAAAAACATTTCATACACCCCAGACCTAACAATAAAGATCAAACTACTACCATTTGCAGTCTTCGGTTTGATGACTACAACGACCTCTCCAGACTCATGTACCTCTCCCTGGGTTTGCTGGTGCAAAGAGAGGGGTTGCAGGCAGGGGAATGAGTCAGACTTGTGGGCAGAGAAGGCTTTCTCCGTTGGCTGAATTGTAACAGGGCCTGGAGTCTGGCTGCCTGATGGTTCTCTATCTTGGGGTCCAAGCAATGAGTCGGTCAGTGCTTGGTGGTTGTCCATTTTTATGGAAAAAGATGTCAGAATGTCCAAATCGAAGATCGGTGAGGTTTAAACAGGGATAAGATAACCACCTGAAACATGGAACATAACTATATAAGCTTTTTTCTTTCATCAGCACTGATCTGGTCAGAAATGTGAAATGAGTTGCATCATTACATTCTTGGGCTCTGGGTTATTAGGGGAAGAACAACTGGCAAAAAAAACCAACAAAAAAAAACACTTCCTTCTTTTTCATTTTCACATCAAAATCCTCCTTTTAATTTTTTTTTTTAGATGATATCAGTTAATGAATTATTTTTCTGTTTATTTTATAGTTCACTGCTTGAAACAGATTCAGATTGATTAAAGCTACACATCAAAATTAGCAGTAGAATACATGCAATAGAGCACATGCTGACTGGATCGAATAAAGACATTTATTTATGAGGACCTGAGAACATTAGGGCAAAAGGAACAAAGCCACAGGGATGGAGAGACCCATTTCCAAGCAAAATGAGAAGCAGATAGAGCACACAAAAAACACTTTGAAATATTAGGGAAAATAATTAGGTTCTTAAATCAGTAACACCACAGGTAGGTTTCACCTTAGCAGCCTGCAAAACAAGACAAAGAGTCCCCTCCCCCCATTACACACACACATACGCACACACACCATCCCCAAAATTCATTTACATTATCCATATGTATTTGATCCTAATGCTGTTATTAATTGCAATAAGGGATACATACCTCATTCACATTCTCCGATTGAAGCCCCTCTTGGATTCTCCTGTGTGCGTTTGTTTCTAATTGATATTCCTTAAATATGCGTTAAAACAAAGAAATCACACGTGGTCGTATTTCTCCGACTAGCATATTTTTTCCCCATAGGATCTGAAATTGAGACATGCACTAAGGCAGCATCCATCCCATAGTCAACTAACAGAATGGGAGAAATAGGGGGCGGGAGGGGAAGACACCAGGGCTACGTCCCATTTCACAGACTCCCTTACTAAGCAGGCTGACAAAGCAGTGCTCCATCACAGCATGCGCACTATTTATGCAGCACAGGAGTGTGCGGTTTGAGACTTGGCCACAAGAGTTGTTTATTTACTGTAGTGAATGATATGGAAGGGCATCTGGTTGATGCCCATGTCACGTGGTTTGCAAAAATACAGCGTGTTGTGCTGTGAAGAAAGGGGTCTCTTTGTCCTGTTTGTAATCAATATCCAAATAAAAACTATGCACAAGTTTGCAGTATTCACAATGCCAGTATACGATTTCCCTTTCTCGCCTTGATACTTTGTGTATACATACTGTGCAACACACTGTTTAATTCACTTAAATTTCTTTTTATTTGTGTAACGCTTTTAACAATGGACATTTTCCCACTGCAGCTTTACAGGTCCCAGAATACATCCTAATTTTGTTCAGTGATCTCGCGCCATGATTTGTTTTCTTATTTATTTTTTTCACCTCATCATAAATGCATATCCATACAGACATCTAAGTGATTTGAGCTAAGTAACAAAATGTATTTTCACTGCAGAAAAAAACAAAGTATTGTAAGACCAACACCGCCTCTCATGGTGTTTTCCTAAACCCTAGTCCCAAATTGCATGCAAGATCAGTGCGGCAAGGAGCTTGACAACAGACAAGCAAGCACATGCCTATTTAAAAGTAGTTGTAATTTTACGCCCCCCTATGGACACATAGTAAACGTGCAGTATGACACGTTCGTCTTTTAATCGCAAACATTCCTGAGCAAAAAAAAAAATTGCAAACATTAATCTGTTAATGGTCTTAACAAACATTGACATTTCAAAACACAGATTACATCTTTCCACTCATACATCCACTGCATGTTATGACGACTGGAGGAGGAGGGGTGTGTGTGTGTGGGGTGCCATACAATTCTATGCTCTATAATCTTCAATGGGGTTAAGAGGTGTTAACAGCCATAGCAAGTAATTCATTCGTCTGTTTATTGAGCCCTTCTGTTCTACAGAATAAGGTGGGTTTATCATGGAAGAAGCCACACAAATCAGGATATATATTACACAACAGATTGAAGGTGATTAATAAGTAGTGCTTTGCATCAGGTTTGCATTGACTCCAGTGGATCGAACATACACAATATCAAGTAATTACAATATTAAATACTCCTTTGATGCATTATTACTTACAGTAGCTTTTTGCAATGCTTTGCTGAATTGTATCAAATAAGTCTACATGCTACTTTTTAAATGCTGAATGACAATTTAAAGTAAGTTTTTCAGGCTATAGGCTTTAGCTAGACAGCAAATTACAAACAGTCATGCCTTAAACAGGTGCAAACAAATGTCATGTTAATAAAACAAACAATTTAAAAAAAATAAAGCAGACAAGGGTAGAGTGGCTGTTCAGCAGCTTTTATTAAAGCAGCATCTTTATCGCTGGATAAAATCAAACCATAAATGTACAGTTAAATACAAACCCTAAATGCAACATAAAATGTACAAAAATACATGAAAAAAAAAAAAAAAAAGAAAGAAAGTTCTTCAGAAATTCAGTCTGCTTCCCTTTCTCTCACCCACATACACAATCACTTTCCCATCGAACTTAGAATATTGGCCTGTGAAGGAGAAACATAAAATAATGTAATAGAAACAAAGCAATCTTTTAGTTTGCTGTGGTGTATGATCACTATAACAATGTTTAGTCTTACCTTTATAAAAGACAAAAAGCGTTTATCTGTAATGCCTTCGATTTTCTTTAAATCTTCCACCTAATGAAAGAACAACATTTTCTTAAACAATAATAAAACATGAATTAAAAAACCTGTGTTAACTCTTAGCTTTTTATCTCTAACCTGTGTAAAATTCCCATTGATTTCCCTCCAGCCAAGGATAAGTTTGGCCTTCTTGTCACCTATAAGTTGCAGACTCTTCAGCTCTTTGTGTGAGCCAGAGTTGAGTGTCTGGAGAATCTTTTTCTTTGACTGGTCTAACAATGACGAGTCCAACCTTGACTCCCAGTTTGCTTCTTCCTTGCAGGTTGACTCCAGACTGCTGTTCTCCTTGCCCTCTGAGATCTGGACAGTGAAAAGAATAAAGAAATTTGAAGAAAATTCTTAATACGTACACAGACATAATAAAATAAGACACCTGCCATTTTAAGAGAGAGAAAGAGATATTCGTATTAAACAAGTTATTGATAATAGTCTGATCCTTTCAGTATTAAGAGTGTGTCAAATTTTGCAATGGCAACTATAACTTCAACAAATTGCCTATGGGATCAATAAAGTATTCTGATTCTAAAAAACAGTAACTGAAGGAACATTTGCAAAAATCTGGTTCACTCTGAATTGTGCCCATTCCAGGATGGACAAGAACAGAAGACTGACTAGTTTGTATTCATCACTGCACCTATTGAAAAGGTCATTGCACAAAAATAAAGAAAGAAAAAATATTCAAGTGTCAAAAACCCCGAACATTTTGACTTTTACAACAAATGACCCATAGCTAAGCATCCAGATCAATAGAAGTGACTTGCTGCAACCCTCCTGTGAAATCTTCAAGGTGGTGGACAGAAAACAATTAACACACAAATGCTAGTTGGTCTGCATTTGGTCAAACATTAGCATTAGATGGAGAAAGCATGGTTTCAAACCAGAAGCCATGTGTATTTTTCCACTCAGCAGGGGTGGGGGTGCCAGAGTTGGAATTAAAGCAAACAAAACAGCGAGACCACACTCAAACAAGATATGAACAGCTAAGTTTTTTTTTTTTTTTTTTTTTTTTTAAATCATAGTCGAAAAAAAAAAAAAAAACCCAAAAAATGCTGACCTCTGTCTTGTGTTTTTTCTTCTTGTGAATAATTTGTGATGTTTTACAGACCACAGCACACTCCTGCAGAGGTTGCATTTGGGACACTAGGCATACAAAGGACAAATATGAATAAACAAAGGACAGAGTTTCACAATAGCGCCACAAACAAAAATCAATTTATGCAGATTATCTGTTTTAAAAGTTTAATAAATAAATATTAAAGTATAGGTCTACCGTCGGACAAATTACATAATTCTACCATGTTATATTTATATTTACAGTTTTAGTGCATACATAATTATGACTGTGTGTGTGTGTGTGTGTGTGTGTGTGTGTGTGTGTGTGTGTGTGTGTGTATCTTACCCTGTAATGGGGTGACAATTGCCTGTTGTTTCCTGGGTTTTGCTGAAACTGACTGTTTTCGCTGGAGAGGGGGCAGATCTGTTTTAAAGAGTGATAAGCTGCTAGCTGTGTCCTCACTGTCATCTTTCACTCCACTCTGACCTCCGGTTAGTTTGTTCAACATCTCTGCCTTCTCCTCCAGCTCTTTTTGTTTCTCCTTTAACATCTTTAAAAAAATAAAATAAAAAAATAAATAATAATAAAAAAATTCAGAGGGGACAATTTTAAGTAATACTACGTCTAAGCAATATCAATCTGACTTTGTCATAAAGGAATATTTATTAATCAGCAACCTGTATCTCCTTGCGAGACTGGGCAACTGTTTTGAGCAACTTGAGTCTCTCCCTCTCTGGGGTGCCCATCATCAATTTCTCCAGAGCCATAAGTCTATCCAAAACAGAGGAATCCACTGGGCTGAAAAACAAGATTACAAGAGGGAAATGTTATTCTAACTGGAAGTAGTATTACATTATTATACCTTATTATTAATTGGAATATTAATCCCTTAACCCTCAACTATCCTTGGCCAAGTTGTATAAATGAAAACCACAAGCTTTCCACCCTGGATAAGACCATCAGACAAATGGCATAAACATAAATGTAATAATAAAAAGCAACAATAAGCTTCAAGATTTTCTTCCCCACCACAAAGCAGAAATCACTTTGATTGCAGATTAATACATAGTTGATCAGAGGCAAGCAGACCACACATTTTGCATGCTTGTTTATAGCAAATATCACCAAATGACACTGATGTGCCCAGACTCACAATTATTGTAATTGCGTCTTTACTGTTTGTTCTCTGTAATTAACGAATAATGCTATATCATGCCAACTATTAATATAACTTTTGCCAACTGCTTCATATACAGAAATGAATCTATATTCTGTGATAACCACATAAAAATATGTCTATCCCCATAATGAGCCAAAAGGTATGAAGAACCTCTGGTTTTTCGCAATGGGGATATTTGTTTTAAGCACTAGCTACCAAATCATGGCCTACCAGACAAGGCCAGGACCTGTTAAAGTGCTATCTTTACAATTGGGCTCGACAATCTGCTACAACATTGGCCACAAACAGGACTGCATTGATCATGGTTTGCATAAAAAAAAAAAACTACTTGAATAATAGCACATCTGTGTTTAATCTGGTTTACACTTAACCAGGCCTTCCAGAAAAGCAGAAAGAATATACTTGTCCAAATAAACAAGGTTTGATGTACCCTAATAGGTTAAATATAGTTGTACTCAGTTTTTAAATTTAGTATTTACATAATATTTCCATTTTAGTGCTAATGGCCTGCAATGTGCTGTTTTATTTCACCCTTAAAACCCATAAGGATCTACACATTACCTATTAGGGTGCGTGAGTGGGGTGATGATTGCTCTACATTCTTGCCTTCCTTTATCTTCTTATTCTGGTGTTCCCCAGATCCCCCAGCATCTTGCTCCTCTCTTGATCTCTTACCTACAGACAAAATAAAATAAAGTCCACACATTATACAATATATAAACATTACACATATATAAAACACAAATGTATATTATATATTAATATCTGACATTTGAAAAAGCTCACCATTCATTGGGGCCAACACTGTCTCTCTGACAAATGGCCTATTTATGATTTGCTTGGATTTGGCAGCAAAGTTAAGAGCAGTGAATGTATCGAAATAGTACGTATATTCAGGGGCAATGTTTGTGATCATGACTGAATGAGCTGAACCACCTAGCGAATCCTGTAAAAGCCGAGTGAGCTTGCTATCCCGGTAGGGTACACGCCCCCCAGTCCCTGTGTTTAGACAGTCCACAACTTTGCTGAGGGTGAAAAGAGACAAGTTGATGGCACCGCTTTCCTTTAAGCGAATACCCTGGTTTCCCGTACGTCTGTTGTCCTCAGAGCCAGCAAGGTCGACAAGATATAGCTTCCCTGTCTGCTGTCGGTGAGGAGGAACACGCTGGCATTTCACTACCTGAGGTAAAAAAACAACAAGTTTTAATCTGTAATCTTCATACTGGTCACTGCTCCAGAGGGTTAACAAAACTAAATGGTTTTTAAAACAGAAACTGCTAATCATTAAATAATACAGTGGAACCCGGTTATCTCGCCCTCGGTTACCTCGACAACCCTATTAAGTCGACGTTTTTGAAGTGGAACCGCCAAATTCTCGCTTTTTCTAAGCATTTTTTATTGGTTATGCCGAACCCTAATATCTCGAGCACAAGGGGGGAAAAATTTGCCATTTAACGTCGGTTATCTCGGTGCAGCCGCAGAAGAACTCTCGGAAGTGGCGGAAAAATCAAGGCTTACAGATGCTACAGGTGTTGTATTGTATACTGGTGAATCTCTGCTGTTAGTTAGTGCACATATGCCTTTTGTTGTTAAATGTTATGTGATGAACGGGAGGCGAAAGCCGCGCTTGGCGGCGCGGAGCGTGGTATGAGCAAAAGCATAGAATGAACACCCCGGCAGGATCGGGGGGGGGGGGAATCCGCGAGAGTGCCGGTGGGAAGGCACGTACCGGGATACACATGAGCGATAACAACGACCACCGTGAAACAACATATACCAACAATAACGGACAGTGAGAGTGTGGAAGTTTAAATAGGAGCTGGTGATGATGCTAAACGAGCACCATATGTGCGCGATTGAAGCCTGGAGCTTCAGAGCAAGCGACCGAGAAAGCACCTGACACGCTGAAGGGGGCCGAAGGGGGCGTGGCAGGTGGATTCCTGACAGATAAACATGTACTGTATGTATTTTTATAGCATGCCTTCATTAAACAAATCGCGGCAACGCTGTTGTGTAAAAAACCCCTTCAAAAACACGTGCATGCGCATTCTCATTTATTAACGCACATCGTGTACATAAAGAAATGTCAAGCACGTTAATATATTGCCGCCAATTTCATTTTCGTTTATCTCGATCATCGGTTACCTCGATGCTTTTTGGCGACCCCCTAGGACATCGACATAACCGGGTTCCACTGTACTATATTTCATTTATAACTAAAAATGTAAAAAGTAGAACAGTGAGATTAAAATTTTTTTTTGACTAAATATATAAACCATTACAGTTTTGAGTAACAAAGCTATTTGCCATTTGATATTTCAGTGCAAAATTGTTATACCATTTATGTAGATTTTCTGATCACTATACTTCGACAATCTTGAACAAGGAAAGAAGGATATAGCAAGAAATGCTTAATTAACAGACAAGTATGTAAAAACATCCTGTATTTTTCCACCCAATTTTTCCCCAGCAGGCACACTAATAGCCAGTGGGTTTTTGTTTCGTAGGGAAAAAATTGATTTCAGCACCAGCTACCAAATCATGGTCTACCACACAGAGACCACAACCTGTTAAGATGCTTTAAGCAAAATCAGCAGGCAGCTACAGAAGTCTGATGGTACCTTCATGAGTAGGATTGCATGACTGCGGCTGGAGCGCTGGTTTAGTTTGGTGGAGGCTGTGGTGCGGTTCAGACTGGCTGGCACAAAGTGGGTGTGAAAATCGGAGAAAGACGAGAGAGGAGTGTGAGTCAAGCCTGGAATGATTATATTTTTATCCTTGTCTTCACGGATTGGCAGATCCTGGGATTTAGGGGACAAAAGGTCCAAAACCTGCAACCGCAAGAGACCTCAGCAGTTAAAACGATTATAAAAACAATAATATTTAGATATGATATGGTTATCTGTAGGTACATGCTGTATTAGGAGGGCAGGGTAACAATATTTTCACAGGATCAATGCACCATCTATCCAACTGGATTCCAGGTAGCTGTAAATCAAACAGAAATATAGGCACCATTACCTTTTCATTGTAGATTTCTAGATAGGACATCCCTACAGAGAATTCCCATTCATTCTGTTCTTTCACTTGTGCGCGCACCAGTTGGAAAACCTCACGAACAGCTCTGGGGATCACACCTGGCTGTTCCTGACTGCCCAGCATTGTGTGTGTCTTTCCTATATTGTAATATTGAACAGGCAAACATTAGTTTATAATAACTTAGCTTATGATTATTTTATTTTTTTTACCAATGTTGTCCATCTTGACCTCTAACAAATAATTTCACATATATATGAAAACATGGCTTACAAAGATAATACAAAAAGTTCACTTATTTTTGGTGGTGGTGGGGGTGTGTGTGTAAATGTACTGACTTTATAGAAGTTTAAACATTTTGTTCAATCTTTGAATAGACAAGCATTTGGCAGACACCTTTATGCTGAAACGGATACATACAGAAATGTGTACATTTATACTAATGAACAGTTGAGGTTTGTTTTTGTTTGTTTATTAAGCCTTAATTTTATGTTAGCTAGCAGTTAAGGTTTAAAGACGGTTACAAATTCAGCAGTGGCCGGTGACTGGGATTTCAACTCAACCTTGAGACCACTAATTCCCTTGAATGAGCGCTAACAAATTATAGCCTATTGCATATCTAACAGAATATCTTATTAATCCCCAACCTAAACATCTAAAGGGGTTAACCCTAACCTTAGCCAAATATATTCTTAAACAGAAATCAATATTATAATTTTTTCACCATTATGATGACATAATGATAACGAACACAGGAGCAACATATTTACATTTTCAGCATTTAGCAGACACCTTTGTCCAGAGCACATAACATTTACACAAACAAATAGTTGAGGTGTGTCACAGATGGGTTGAGGACCTTTTATTGGCGCTGGGATTTTGCTTCTGATCAGAAGCATAACCAATTAGCCTAACCTAAAATTACTTTGAGCTAAAATTGTAGTGTAAAATATTTAAATAATAAATATGCATCATACCAGCTCCAGTAGGTCCATATGCAAAGACACTTGCATTTTGGCCATTAAGAATGTGGGGTATAATTGGCTTTACAGAAGACAAGAAGACTTCCTGTTGAGTGGTCTGCTCTCCATGGAACACATCAAACCTAAAAAAAAAAAAATAGAAAAGCATAACAAAATAAGAACCACAGAACTCTCCAAGAGTTGAGACAGAGAATGCTTAAATGCCAGAAATCCAGCAAAAACAGATTATATGTGTTTTCTCCCCTGCTTTCACCAGAAGGCACAGTAAGAACCAGCAGGTTAAATACAGGGAGGAATTTTGATCTCAGCACCAGCTACCAAATCAGGGCCTACCACACAGAGACCAAGACCTGTTAAGATGCTTCAAGTGACAATGACCAAGAGGAAGGTGTGGGAAAGAGAGATAAATAAAATGAAATATAAAGCTCGACTAACTGATATTGCAGAGTCTCGGTCGCATTTCTCCAGTTTACAATTTCTAGAGTTTGAGGTCCAAGTCCACGGACGCAGGGGCCTTCGCTTTTCTCGTCTTGCTTGTCCATGTAGGGCCGAAGCCGCACCGCTACTCGAACCCTGGCGGTCCGTTTGGGTCCAGCGGCATCATTCACGGCAGCACGCTGTGCCATTTCTTACACAAAAAAAAAAAAAAAGAGAGAGAGAAAATTATAGTAGATATTTTATCATTTATGTATACAATGTAGAAGTTGGCATTTACAACAGCTAGTTAGTTAGCTAACTTATTGTAACGTTACACACCATTGTTACAAGACAGTGTTCTGTATATAAACATACATGTATATATAGAGATCTTTAAAAAAAATGTACGCAGCATCGTTTACACTTCCCGGAACAATCATGTCCAATATCAAACCTTTCAGCTAAATTGATATCATAAAAGCAAGGGTTTTTTTTTTAGTATGCTAAGCTAAGCTAGCAAACGTAGCCCGTTTTCCCCACGCGTTTCACGGTACAACACCGAGGTTTAAGGCAATTTCATTCAAACTTACCTTTTATCCAGGACAACTGCGTCTCCAAACTGCAAACGGTCTTAAATGAAACCAGTGAAACTTATTTTATGCATTTATCAGACGAAACGATTTAACCTCCGTAAACTTAATAAGAGGCCGCTATCGCGCGCGCGTCCCCGAACAACAGTTATTTTCAAATCTCGAGAGCCCGCCTACTTCCTGTAAAACGGACCAATAAGCTACCGACTAACATGCACGCTTACTTCCGCCATTCATGTAATGTGGTTAATATGGATCCATCTGCAAAGAAATAGCGCCAGCTGAAGTATTAGAAAAGCATTGTAATTTTTTCTGCGTCATCATCATTATCATTATTATTATTATTATTATTATTATTATGTAGCTTCTACTTCACTGATTAAAGTGCCATGCCATGCTTTGTCTTCCTCCCCCAAATCATTTTGACTAAAGTCTTCAAAGATACCATTTTCCCCTGACGGACTGGCAAATCTGTCCATGGTCAAAACATACACTAGTGGATTTGTGCTGCGTTGTGTGCGTTGATAATAAAAAGAGACTTCACACAATGATGCAATTATCATGTGATTTACTTTCAACTTCAGGGTTTATTTACTGAAACGTAAATAAATCCAGGCGCAAAAAAGATAGGGCGCCTGGAAATCACGTCAGCTCTATCTTCGCACTTACGCTCGACATAACTTAACCTAACACAAATTAAAAAAATTAAAACCTGTACATTAATACCTTTAGTTAATCAGAATTTCAATAATTTAGTGACAACTTTACACTTGCCACATATATACTAGGAGACCCAAACCTGTTCCTGTGCACAAAGCAACCTCCATGAAGATATGGTTTACATATAAAAAGAGCTGCAACAACTAATCGATCAAATCGATAATGAAATTTGCTGTAAACGAATATCGTTACCGATTAGTTGGGCTGCATAAGTTACGGGTTAGCTTGACGCTAAGGTAACACAGCTGTTTGCGAAATGGTGAAGAGTAGAGGTCAAATGGCAGGAAAAAATGTGCGTCCCAAGTCACGGATGAAGGCGAAACTTCAGCACAAACTGTATATCTTCATCATTTGAAAATGGTATAGTTTTATGAAGTGCTATTGTGTAAATTGTTTGTTTGCTAACTTTGGGACAAACGCACTAGATCTGACTCACAAGCTTCAAGTTGACCTCGCTCGCAACACAGTGATGGATTCAATTAAAACGCTGCGAACAAACACTAAATCTTAAAGCAGCAAATAACAGCAGCAGTAAATTATAAAATTTTTATTCACTGTTGTGGTTTTTAGGAAATGATTTTGCATTTGTACACCAATGAATATTTTTTCATTTTTTAATCAAGCTTGTTAGCTTTCTGAGTTTTTCCTTTCCATTCTCTTTTTATAGCATTTGTCTACAACAGTTAACTTATATGTTTTTAAACGTGATGTACTGTGGCTTTACAATGTACAAATGCTTTTTTTTCAATGTTTGTATATTTAATTTATGCATATATCATTTAATTAGTATACAAAATGTATTATATGCTAGATGCCTATATCCTCACAACTCAACAAAATGTCTATGTATTTTTTGTAAGTATGGTTGTTAACTTGCAATTATCATTAAAAACAACACAAATTTACACAGATTACACCTTGCATACTCAAATGTAGCAGCCACTATAAGCTTTAAAATGTCCAAATTAAATCTAGGTAAACTAAATATCTGGCTTTTGCATTTTTTATGTACACTTTTATACATAAATATCCTGAATTAGAGTTCTATATTGTTATAATAAGCAAAACAGCTTATTTAAAAAATATATTTTTATCTGATTAGTTTATTAATCAAAGAGTGAATGTCAGAATAATCAATTATCATAATTATTAGTAGCAGCCCTACAAAAAAAATCTCTGACCCCAACCTTACTATACACCTTTGGGATGAACTGAAACGCTGAAAACTTACATCAGCACAGAACAATAATCACCCTCTAAAATCTTGTAAGATCTTACACCTCCATTACAGTTATAGTTAGGATGAACAGCATTTGTTCATTGTTTAGATTAGCAGACTTTTAAAATAGAAAAAAAAAAAACATTTTTAACAACAAACCATATTAGACATTACATAAATAAATAGTGGAGCACTTCAAAAACACATTTTACTGCACAAGTGAATTTATGTGAATGAATGAACAAATGAATGTATTTATTTACTTACAAGTCTCTTTGATGAAAAAAAAGAAATAAACTACAAAAGAAAATTTTATCTGCATACATAAAAAGATACAAATAAAATATTTTGCAACAATATGAAAATGGTTTAGGAGAAAATACTATCCTTTTTATGCACCACTCTCCCTATGACTCAAGATGAGCTTCTTTAAAGTATCACCTGTGCATTCAGAAGACACTGCCATGAAAGGGTTTCCTAGCAACCGTGTGATTCAAACACAAATTCCCTTAATCCAGCACCTTAGACATTTTTTAAAGGAAGCTTGAAAGGGAGGAACAAGGCTGTGATTTAAACCCATGAATGTAAAGGACCACCACATAACCTCAAAGTACTTTTGTTTTTGCCTTTTTAGTCAAGGAAAGTGACTTGTAGACAAGTCCTAACAATGTTGCGACTTGATACTAAATAAAAAAAATAAACTTTGCACACACAGACTGGGGGACTTGGCTGTATGCTTAGGGTCATTGACATGTAGCAAGGGGAACATTTGGCCCAGACGGAGGTCCTAATCTTCATTGGTGCAGGTAATTGAAACCCCAACCTTCTGGGGATGTGCTGATCAATAAACCAACACCTTACCGACTGAGCTATCGCTTCTCTCATGTACAAGCTGTCAATGTGCCTAATCAACCAAATTGGCTTCTTTTCCTATACATCAAAAGAGAAATAAATTTATTTTACTGGCAATGTGGGGAATCGAACCCTCAACCTTGTGGGGACCTGCTGGTCAATAAACCAACACCTTAGCAACTGAGCTGTCTCTTCGCCCATGGGCAAACAGTCAATGTGCCTAATGAACCAAATTGGCTTCTTTTCCTATACTTCAAAAGAGAAATAAAAACTTTTCACTGGCAAAGAAGGGATTCGAACCCCCAACCTTGTGGGAACCTGGTGGTCAACAAACCAACACCTTACCAACTGAAAATCTGTTCGCCCTAGGGTAAGCAGTCAATGTGCTTAATGAACCAAACTGGCTTCTTTTCTTTTACTTCAAAAGAGAACTAAAAAGTTTTCACTGGCAATGAAAGGATTCGAACCCCCAACCTTGTGGGGACCAGCTGTTCAACAAACCAACACCTTACCGACTGTGCTATCTCTTCTCCCACATGCAAACAGTCAATGTGCCTAATGAACCAAATTGGCTCCTTTTCCTATACTTCAACAGAGAAATAAAAAATGTTCATTGTCGATCCGGGGAATTGAACACCCAACCTTGTGGGGACCTGCTGGTCGATAACCCAACACCTTACCAACTGAGCTATCTGTTCTCCCTTGGGCAAACAGTCAATGTGCCTAATGAACCAAATTGACTTCTTTTACTATACTTCAGAAGAGAAATAAAAC
The DNA here is from genome assembly GCF_014805685.1 of Silurus meridionalis. Taxonomy (NCBI): domain Eukaryota; kingdom Metazoa; phylum Chordata; class Actinopteri; order Siluriformes; family Siluridae; genus Silurus; species Silurus meridionalis. The sequence goes on along the minus strand of NC_060890.1, from coordinate 9,026,118 downwards.
GTTTTCATTGGCGATGCAGGGAATTATAGCCCCAACCTTGTGGGGACCTGCTGATCAAAAAAAACGACACCTTAACGACTGAGCTATCTCTTCTCCCTTGTCCAAGCAGTCAATGTGCCTAATGAACCAAATTGGCTTTTTTTTCTATACTTCAACAGAGAAATAAAAAATGTTCATTGTCGATGCGGAGAATTAAACCCGCAACCTTGTGGGGACCTGCTGATCAATAAACCAACAACTTACCAACTGAGCTATCTGACCTCCCTTGGGGAAGCAGTCAATGTGCCTAATGAACCAAATTGGCTTCTTTTCCTGTGCATCAAAAGAGAAATAAAACATTTTCAGTGGCTATGCGGGGGATTGAACCCGCAACCTTGTGGGGACCTACTGATCCAGAAACCCACAACTTACCGACTGAGCTATCTCTTCTCCCATTGGCAACCAGTCAATGTTCCTAATGAACCAAATTGGATTCTTTTCCTATACTTCAAAAGAGAAAAAAAAACTTTTCATTGGCAATGTGGGGAATCAACCCCCAACCTTGTGGGGACCTGCTGGTCAATAAACCAACACCTTACCAACTGAGCTATCTCTTCTCCCTTTTTCAAGCCGTCAATGTGCCTAATGAACCAAATTGGCTTCTTTTCCTGTACATCAAAAGAGAAATAAAACATTTTTAGTGGCAATGCAGGAACCCGCAACCTTGTGGAGACCAGCTGAGCAATACACCAACAACTTACCGACTGAGCTATCTCTTCTCCCTTGTGCAAGCAGTCATTTTGCCTAATGAACCAAATTGGCTTCTTTTCCTATACTTCAAAAGAGAAATTAAAATTTTCATTGGCAATGTGGTGAATCGAAACTCGAACCTTGTGGGGACCTGCTGGTCAATAAACCAACATCTTACCGACTGAGCTATCTCTTCTTCCTTGTGCAAGCAGTCAATGTGCCTAATGAACCAAATTGGCTCCTTTTCATGTACTTCAAAAAAGAAATAAAATGTTTTCTTTGGCGATGCAGGGAACTGAACTCACAACCTTGTGGGGACCTGCTGATCAATAAACCAACACCTTATCGATTGAGCTATCTCTTCTCTCTTGTGAAACCAGTCAATATGCCTAATGAACCAAATTGGCTTCTTTTCCTATACTTCAAAAGAGAAATAAAATATTTTCAGTGGCGATGGGGGGAATTGAACCTCCAACCTTGCGGGGACCTGCTGATCAATAAACCAACACCTTTCCGACTGAGCTATCTCTTCCCCTTTCTGCAAACAGTCAATGTGCCTAATGAACAAAATTGGCTTCTTTTCCTATACTTCAAAAGAGAAATAAAACATTTTCAATGGCGATGTGGGGAATTGAACCCCCAACCTTGTGGGGACCTGCTGATCAATAAACCAACACCTTACCAACTGAGCTATCTCTTCTCCCTTGTACAAGCAGTCATTGTGCCTAATGAACCAAATTGGCTTCTTTTCCTGTACATCAAAAGAGAAATAAAATAATTTCAGTGGTGAGGAGGGGAATTGAACCCCCAACCTTGTGGGGACCTGCTGATGAATTACCGACTGAGCTATCTCTTCTCCCTTGTACAAGTAGTCAATGTGCTTAATGAACAAAATTGGCTTCTTTTCCTATACTTCAAAAGAGAAATAAAAAATTTTCATTGTCGACACTGGGATTTGAAGCCGTAACCTTGTGGGGACCTGCTGATCGATAAGCCAACATCTTACCGACTGAGCTATCTCTCCTCCATTGCGCAAGCAGTCAATGTGCCTAATGAACCAAATTGGCATCTTTCCTATACTTCAAATGAGAAATAAAAAATTTTCATTGGCGATGAAGGGAATCAAACCCCAAACTTGTGGGGACCTGCTGGTCGATAAACCAACACCTTACCAACTGAGCTATCTGTTCTCCCTTGGGGAAGCAGTCAATGTGCCTAATGAACCAAAATGGCTTCTTTTCCTGTACATCAAAAAAGAAATAAAACATTTTCAGCAGCGATGCAGGGAATTGAACCGCCAACCTTGTGGGGACCTGCTGATGAATAAACCAACACCTTACTGACCGAGCCATCTATTCTCCCTTGCGCAAGCAGTCAATGTGCCTAATGAACAAAATTGGCTTCTTTTCCTATCCTTCAAAAGACAAATAAAAAATTTTCATTGTCGATGCAGGGAATTGAAACAGCGAACTTGTGGGGACCTGCTGATGAATAACCAACACCTTTCCGACTGAGCTATCTCTTCTCCATTGTGCAAGCAGTCAATGTGCCTAATGAACCAAATTGGCTTCTTTTCCTATAATTCAAAAGAGAAATAAAAAATTTTCACTGGCGATGAAGGGAATCGAACACCCAACCTTGTGGGGACCTGCTGGTCTATAAACCAACACCTTACCGACTGAGCTAACTCTTCTCACTTGTACAAGCAGTCAATGTGCCTAATGAACCAAATTGGCTTCTTTTCCTGTACATTAAAAGAGAAATAAAAAATTTTCACTGGCGATGAAGGGAATCGAACACCCAACCTTGTGGGGACCTGCTGGGCGATAAACCAAAACCTTACCAACTGAGCTATCTGTTCTCGCTTGAGCAAGCAGTCAATGTGCCTAATGAACCAAATTGGCTTCTTTTCCTGTACATCAAAAGAGAAATAAAAAATGTTCATCGGCAATGAGGGGACTTGAACCCCCAGCCTTGTGGGGACCTGCTGATGAATAAACCAACGCCTTACCGACTGAGCCATCTCTTCTTCTTTTCACAAGCAGTCAATGTGCCTAATGAACCAAATTGGCTTCTTTTCCTATACATCAAAAGGGAAATAAAAAATTTTCATTGTCGATGCCGGGAATTGAACCCGCAACCTTGTGGGAACCTGCTGAGCAAAAAGACAACACCTTACCGACTGAACTATCTCTTCTCCCTTGCCTTAGCAGTCAATGTGCCTAATGAACCAAATTAGCTTCTTTTCCTGTACATCAAAAGAGAAATAAAAAATTTTCACTGGGGATGAAGGAATTGAACCTCCAACCTTGTGGGGACTTGCTGATGAATAAACCAACACCTTACCGACTGAGCTATCTCTTCTCCCGTTTTCAAGCCGTCAATGTGCCTAATGAAACAAATTGGCTTCTTTTCCTTTACATCAAAAGAGAAATAAATTTTTAACTGGCAATGAAGGGAATCATACCCCCAACCTTGTGAAGACCTGCTGGTCGATAAACCAACACCTAAACGACTGAGCTATCTTTTCTCCCTTGTACAACTAGTCAATGTGCCTAATGAACATAATTGGCTTCTTTTCCTATACTTAAAAAGAGAAATTAAAATTGTTAATTGGCGATGAGGGGAATTGAACCCCCAACCTTGTGGTGACCTGCTGATCAATAAACCAACAACTTACCGACTGAATTATCACTACTCCCTTGTGCAAGCAGTCAATCTGCCAATTAAACCAATTTGGCTTCTTTTCCTATACTTCAAAAGAGAAATCAAAAATTTCCATTGTCGATGCTGGGAATTGAACCCGCTACCTTGTGGGGAACTGCTGATCAATAAACCAACAACTTATCGACTCAGCTATCTCTTCTCCCTTGTGCAAGCAGTCAATGTGCCTAATGAACCAAATTGGCTTCTTTTCCTATACTTCAAAGAGAAATAAAAACTTTTCACTGGCAATGAAGGGAATGAAACAACCAACCTTGTGGGGACCTGCTTGTCAATAAACCAACAGCTTACCAACTCAGCTATCTGTTCTCCCTTGGGCAAGCAGTCAATGTGCCTAATGAAGCAAATTGGCTTATTTTCCTATTCTTCAAATGAGAAATAAAAACTTATCATTGGCAATGTGGGGAATCGAACTCCCAACCTTGTTGGGACCAGCTGGTCAATAAACCAACACCTTACCGACTGAGATATGTATTCTCTCTTGTGCAAGCAGTCAATGTGCCTAATGAACCAAATTGTCTTCTTTTCCTATTCTTCAAATGAGAAATAAAAACTTAGCATTGGCAATCGAGCTCCCAACCGTGTGGGGACCTGATGGTCGATAAACCAACACCTTACCAACTGAGCTATCGCTTCTCCCTTGAACAAGCAGTCAATTTGATTAATGAACCAAATTGGCTTCTTTTCCTGTACATCAAAAGAGAAATAACAAATTTTCACGATAAACCAACACCTTACCAACTGAGCTATTTGTTCTCCCTTGAGCAAGCAGTCAATTTGTCTAATGAACCAAATTGGCTTCTTTTCCTGTACATCAAAATAGAAATAAAATGTTTTCAGTGGCGATGCAGGGAATTGAACCCACAACCTTGCGGGGACCTGCTGGTCAATAAACCAACACCTTACCGAATGAGCTATCTCTTCAACCTTGTAGGAGTAGTCAATGTGTCTATTGAACCAAATTGGCTTATTTTCCTATGTTTCAAAAGAGAAATAAAACGTTTTCATTGGCGATGCAGGGAATTATAGCCCCAACCTTGTGGGGAATTGCTGATCAAAAAAACCAACACCTTAAATAATGAGCTTTCTCTTCTCCCTTGTGCAAGCAGTCAATGTGCCTAATGAACCAAATTGGCTTCTTTTCCTATACATCAAAAGAAAAAGAAAAACTTTTCATTGGCAATGTGGGGAATCGTACCACCAACCTTGTTGGGACCTGCTGGTCAATAAACCAACAACTTATCAACTGACCTATCTCTTCTCCTTTGGTCAAGTAGTCAGTGTGCCTAATGAACCAAATTGGCTTCTTTTCCTGTACATCAAAAGAGAAATAAAAAGTTTTCACAGGCGATGAAGGGAATCAAACCCCGCCTTGGGGGGACCTGCGGTGGAATAAACCAAGACCTTAACAACTGAGCTATCTGTTCTCCCTTTGGCAAGCAGTCAATGTGCCTAATGAACCAAATTGGCTTCTTTTCCTGTACATCAAAAGAGAAATAAAATAGTTTTGGGGGCAATGCGGGGAATTGATCCCGCAACCTTGTGGGGACCTGCTAATCAATAAACCAAAAACTTACCGACTGAGCTATCTCTTCTCCCTTGTGCAAGCAGTCAATGTGCCTGATGAACCAAATTGGCTTCTTTTCCTATACTTCAACAGAGAAATAAAACATTTTAATTGTCGATGCGGGAAATTGAACCCGCAACCTCATGGGGACCTGCTGATCAATAAACCAGCAACTTTCCGACTGAGCTATCTCTTCTCCTTTGTGCAAGCAGTCAATGTGCCTCATGAACCAAATTGGCTTCTTTTCCTATACTTCAAAAGAGAAATAAAAACTTTTCATTGGCAATGCGGGGAATCGAACACCCAACCTTGTGCGGACCTGCTGGTCAATAAACCAACACCTTACCGACTGAGCTATTACTTCTCCCTTGTGCAAGCAGTCAATGTGCCTAATGAACAAAATTGGCTTCTTTTCCTATAAATCAAAAGCGAAATAAAATTCTTTCACTGGGGATGAAGGGAATCGAACCCCCAACCTTGTGGGGACCTGCTATCGATAAACCAACATCTTACCAACTGAGCTATCTATTCTCCCTTGAGCAACCAGTCAATGTGCCTAATGAACCAAATTGGCTTCATTTCCTGTACATCAAAAGAGAAATAAAATGTTTTCAGTGGCGATGCAGGGAATTGAACTCCCAACTCTGGGGGGACCTGCTGATCAATAAACCAACAACTTACCGACTGAGCTATCTCTTCCCCTGTGTGTAAGCAGTCAATGTGCCTAATGAACCAAATTGGCTTCTTTTCCTATACTTCAAAAGATAAATAAAAGCTTTTCATTGGCAGTGTAGGGAATCGTACCACCAACCTTGTTGGGACCAGCTGGTCAATAAACCAACAACTTACCAACTGACTTATCTCTTCTCCCTTGTTCAAGTAGTCAGTGTGCCTAATGAACATAATTGGCTTCTTTTCCTGTACATCAAAAGAAAGAAAAATATTTTTCAGGCGATGCAGGGAATTGAACCCGCAACCTTGTGGGGACCTGCTGATCAATAAACCAACATCTTACCAACTGAGCTATCTCTTCTCTCTTGTGCAAGCAGTCAATGTGCCTAATGAACCAAATTGGCTTCTTTTCCTATACATCAAAAGAGAAATAAAAAGTTTTCACAGGCGATGAAGGAAATCAAACAGCGCCTTGGGGGGACCTGCTAATCAATAAACCAAAAACTTACTGACTGAGCTATCTCTTCTCCCTTGTGCAAGCAGTCAGTGTGCCTAATGAACCAAATTGGCTTCTTTTCCTATACTTCAACAGAGAAATAAAAAATTTTCATTGTCGATACGGGGAATACAACCCTCAACCTTGTGGGGACCTGCTAATGAATAAACCAACAGCTTACCGACTGAGCTATCTCTTATCCCTTGCATAAGCAGTCAATGTGCCTAATGAACCAAATTGGCTTCTTTTCCTATACTTCAACAGAGAAATAAAAAATGTTCATCGTCGATGGGGGGAATTGAACCCGCAACCTTGTGAGGACTTGCTGATCAATGAACCAACATTTTACCAACTGAGCAATATCTTCTCCCTTGGGAAACCAGTCAATGTGCCTAAAGAACCAAATAGGCTTCTTTTCCTATACTTCAAAAAAGAAATTAAACGTTTTCATTGGCGATGCAGGGAATTATACCCCCAAGCTTGTGGGGACCTGCTGATCAAAAACCCAACACCTTAACGACTGAGCTATCTCTTCTCACTTGCGCAAGCAGTCAGTGTGCCTAATGAACCAAATTGGCTTCTTTTCCTATACATCAAAAGAGAAATAAAAATTTTTCACTGGCTACGCAGGGAATCGAACCACCAACATTGTGGGGACCTCCTTTGTCAATAAACCAACACCTTACCAACTGAGCTATCTGTTCACCCTTGGTGATCAGTCAATGTGCCTAATGAACCAAATTGGCTTCTTTTCCTGTACCTCAAAAAAGAAATAAAATGTTTTTAGTAGTGATGTGGGGAATTGAAGCTGCAACCTTTTAGGGACCTGCTGGTCAATAAGCCACCACCTTACCGACTGAGCTATTTCTTCTCCATTGTGCAAGCAGTCAATGTGCCTAATGAACCAAATTGGCTTCTTTTCCTATACTTCAACAGAGAAATAAAATATTTTCATCGTCGATGGGGGGAATTGAACCCGCAACTTTGTGGGGACCTGCTGGGCAATAACCAACACCTTACCGACTAAGCTATTTCTTCTTTATTATGCAAGCAGTCAATGTGCCTAATGAACCAAATTGGCTTCTTTTCCTATACTTCAAAAGAGAAATAAAAATTTTTCATGGGCAAGGGGGTGAATCGAACCCCCAACCTTGTGGGGACCTGCTGGTCAATAAACCAAAACCTTACCGACTGAGATATGTATTCTCCCTTATGTAACCAGTCAATGTGCCTAATGAACCAAATTGGCTTCTTTTCCTATTCTTCAAAAGAGAAATAAAAAATTTTCATTGTCAATGTGGGGAATTGAAAACGAAACCTTGCGGGGGCCTGCTGATCAATAAGCCAACAAGTTACCCACTGAGATATCTTTTCTCCCGTGCAAGCAGTCAATGTGCCTAATGAACCAAATTGGCTTAATTTCCTATAAGTCAAATGAGAATTAAAAACTTTTCATTGCCAATGTGGTGAATCGAGCCCCCAACCTTGTGGGGACCTGCTGGTCAATAAACCAACACCTTACCGACTGAGCTATCTCTTCACCCTTGTACAGCAAGTCAATGTGTCTATTGAACCAAATTGGCTTATTTTCCTATACTTCAAAAGAGAAATAAAAACTTTTCATGGGCAATGTGGGGAATAGAACCCACAACCTTGCGGGGACCTGCTGGTCAATAAACCAACACCTTACCAACTGAGCTATCTCTTCTCCCTTGGACATGTAGTCAATGTGCCTAATGAACCAAATTGACTTCTTTTACTATACTTCAAAAGAGAAATAAAAACTTTTCATTGGCATTGCGGGGAATCGAACGGGGACCCTTGTGGGGACCTGCTGGTCAATGAAACAACACCTTACCAACTGAGCTATCTCTTCTCCCTTGTACATGTAGTCAATGTGCCTAATGAACCAAATTGACTTCTTTTACTATACTTCAGAAGAAAAATAAAAAATGTTCATTTGCAACGAGGGGAATAGAACCACCAACCTTGTGGGGACCTACTGACGAAAAAACCAACACCTTACCGACTGAGCTATCTCTTTTCCTTTTTGCAAACAGTCAATGTACCTAATGAACCAAATTGGCTTCTTTTGCTATACTTCAAAAGAAAAAGAAAAACTTTTCAGCGTCAATGCAGGGAATTGAACCCGCAACGTTGTAGGGACTTGCTGGTCAAGAAACCAACACCTTACCGAATGAGCTATCTCTTCTCCCTTGTACGCGCAGTCAATGTACATAATGAACCAAATTGGCTTCTTTTGCTATACTTCAAAAGAGAAATAAAAAATTTTCACCGGCGATGCGGGGAATCGAACCCGCAACCTTGTGAGGAACTGCTGGTCAATAAACCAACACCTTACCGACTGAGCTACCTCTTCTCCCTCGTTCAAGTAGTCAGTGTGCCTAATGAACAAAATTGGCATCGTTTCCTATACTTCAAAAGAAAAAGTAAAAATTTGTGGTGAATCGAACTCCCAACAGTGTGGGGACCTGCTGGTCGATAAACCAACACCTTACAAACTGAGCTATCGCTTCTCCCTTGAACAAGCAGTCAATTTGATTAATGAACCAAATTGGCTTCTTTTCCTGTACATCAAAAGAGAAATAACAAATTTTCACGATAAACCAACACCTTACCAACTGAGCTATTTGTTCTCCCTTGAGCCAGCAGTCAATTTGTCTAATGAACCAAATTGGCTTCTTTTCCTGTACATCAAAATAGAAATAAAATGTTTTCAGTGGCGATGCAGGGAATTGAACCCCCAACCTTGCAGGTACCGGCTGGTCAATAAACCAACACCTTACCGAATGAGCTATCTCTTCACCCTTGTACAAGTAGTCAATGTGTCTATTGAACCAAATTGGCTTATTTTCCTATACTTCAAAAAGAAAATTAAACGTTTTCATTGGCGATGCAGGGAATTATAGCCCCAACCTTGTGGGGAATTGCTGATCAAAAAAAACAACACCTTAAATAATGAGCTTTCTCTTCTCCCTTGTGCAAGCAGTCAATGTGCCTAATGAACCAAATTGGCTTCTTTTCCTATACATCAAAAGAAAGAAAAATATTTTTCAGTGGCGATGTGGGGAATCGTACCACCAAACTTGTTGGGACCTGCTGGTCAATAAACCAACAACTTACCAACTGACCTATCTCTTCTCCCTTGGTCAAGTAGTCAGTGTGCCTAATGAACAAAATTGGCTTCTTTTCCTGTACATCAAAAGAAAGAAAAATATTTTTCAGTGGCGATGCAGGGAATTGAAACCGCAACCTTGTGGGGACCTGCTGATAAATAAACCAAGATCTTACCAACTAAGCTATCTCTTCTCTCTTGTGCAAGCAGTCAATGTGCCTAATGAACCAAATTGGCTTCTTTTCCTATACATCAAAAGAGAAATAAAAATTTTCACTGGCGATGAAGGGAATCGAACCCCAACCTTGTGGGGACCTGCTGGTCAATAAACCAACAACTTACCAACTGAGCTATCTCTTCTCCCTTGTACAAGCAGTCAATGTGCCTAATGAACCAAATTGGCTTCTTTTCCTGTACATCAAAAGAGAAATAAAAATTTTCATTGGCGATGCAGGGAATTGAACCCGCAACCTTGTGGGGACCTGCTGATCAATAAACCAACACCTTACCAACTGAGCTATCTCTTCTCCCTTGCAAGCAGTCAATGTGCCTAATGAACCAAATTGGCTTCTTTTCCTATACTTCAACAGAGAAATAAAAATTTTCATTGTCGATGCGGGGAATTGAACCCGCAACCTTGTGGGGACCTGCTGATCAATAAACCAACAACTTACCGACTGAGCTATCTCTTCTCCCTTGTGCAAGCAGTCAATGTGCCTAATGAACCAAATTGGCTTCTTTTCCTATACATCAAAAGAGAAATAAAAATTTTCATTGGCGATGCGGGGAATTGAACCCCAACCTTGTGGGGACCTGCTGGTCAATAAACCAACACCTTACCGACTGAGCTATCTCTTCTCCCTTGCAAGCAGTCAATGTGCCTAATGAACCAAATTGGCTTCTTTTCCTATACATCAAAAGAAAGAAAAATATTTTTCAGTGGCGATGCAGGAATTGAACCCCAACCTTGTGGGGACCTGCTGGTCGATAAACCAACACCTTACCGACTGAGCTATCTGTTCTCCCTTGTGCAAGCAGTCAATGTGCCTAATGAACCAAATTGGCTTCTTTTCCTATACATCAAAAGAGAAATAAAAAATTTTCATTGGCAATGTGGGGAATCGAACCCCCAACCTTGTGGGGACCTGCTGATCAATAAACCAACAACTTACCGACTGAGCTATCTCTTCTCCTTGTGCAAGCAGTCAATGTGCCTAATGAACCAAATTGGCTTCTTTTCCTATACTTCAAAAGAGAAATAAAAAATTTTCACTGGCGATGAAGGGAATCGAACCCCAACCTTGTAGGGACCTGCTGGTCGATAAACCAACACCTTACCGACTGAGCTATCTCTTCTCCCTTGTACAACTAGTCAATGTGCCTAATTAACCAAATTGGCTTCTTTTCCTGTACATCAAAAGAGAAATAAAATATTTTCAGTGGCGATGCGGGAACCCGCAACCTTGTGGGGACCTGCTGGTCAATAAACCAACACCTTACAGACTGAGATATCTCTTCTCCCTTGTACAAGTAGTCAATGTGCCTAATGAACAAAATTGGCTTCTTTTCCTATACTTCAAAAGAGAAATAAAAAATTTTCATTGGCGATGCAGGGAATTGAACCCCAACCTTGTGGGGACCTGCTGATCGATAAACCAACACCTTACCGACTGAGCTATCTTTTCTCCCTTGTGCAAGCAGTCAATGGGCCTAATGAACCAAAATGGCTTCTTTTCCTATACTTCAACACCATGTAACTCTTTAAAAGTAGGCCAAACAAGTCTTTCAAAAAAGACAAAGAAGTAAAGCAATCTTTTAAACAGGTCTCTTTATTTAACAAGTAGATTTATAGTTGAATTTTACAAAGTAGACAAACTATTAGATTTCAAAAGAAAATTAAAAAATTTTACTTGGCAATGGCTGGGATTGAACCCCGAACCTTGTGGGGACCTGCTGATCGATAAACCAACACCTTACCGACTGAGCTATCTTTTCTCCCAGTTGAAAGCAGTCAATGGGCCTAATGAACCAAAATGGCTTCTTTTCCTATACTTCAACACCATGTAACTCATATTAAAAGTAGGCCAAACAAGTCTTTCAAAAAAGACAAAGAAGTAAAGCAATCTTTTAAACAGGTCTCTTTAATTAACAAGTAGATTTATAGTTGAATTTTACAAAGTAGACAAACTATTAGATTTCAAAAGAAAATTAAAAATTTTACTTGGCAATGGCTGGGATTGAACAACCTTGTGGGGACCTGCTGATCGATAAACCAACACCTTACCGACTGAGCTATCTTTTCTCCCTTGTGCAAGCAGTCAATGGGCCTAATGAACCAAAATGGCTTCTTTTCCTATACTTCAACACCATGTAACTCATATTAAAAGTAGGCCAAACAAGTCTTTCAAAAAAGACAAAGAAGTAAAGCAATCTTTTAAACAGGTCTCTTTATTTAACAAGTAGATTTATAGTTTAATTTTACAAAGTAGACAAACTATTAGATTTCAAAAGAAAATTAAAAATTTTACTTTGCAATGGCTGGGATTGAACCCCCAACCTTGTGGGGACCTGCTGATCGATAAACCAACACCTTACCGACTGAGCTATCTTTTCTCCCTTGCAAGCAGTCAATGGGCCTAATGAACCAAAATGGCTTCTTTTCCTATACTTCAACACCATGTAACTCATATTAAAAGTAGGCCAAACAAGTCTTTCAAAAAAGACAAAGAAGTAAAGCAATCTTTTAAACAGGTCTCTTTATTTAACAAGTAGATTTATAGTTGAATTTTACAAAGTAGACAAACTATTAGATTTCAAAAGAAAATTAAAAATTTTACTTGGCAATGGGATTGAACCCCAACCTTGTGGGGACCTGCTGATCGATAAACCAACACCTTACCGACTGAGCTATCTTTTCTCCCTTGTGCAAGCAGTCAATGGGCCTAATGAACCAAAATGGCTTCTTTTCCTATACTTCAACACCATGTAACTCATATTAAAAGTAGGCCAAACAAGTCTTTCAAAAAAGACAAAGAAGTAAAGCAATCTTTTAAACAGGTCTCTTTAATTAACAAGTAGATTTATAGTTTAATTTTACAAAGTAGACAAACTATTAGATTTCAAAAGAAAATTAAAAATTTTACTTGGCAATGGCTGGGAATTGAACCCCAACCTTGTGGGGACCTGCTGATCGATAAACCAACACCTTACCGACTGAGCTATCTTTTCTCCCTTGCAAGCAGTCAATGTGCCTAATGAACCAAATTGGCTTCTTTTCCTATACTTCAACACCATGTAACTCATATTAAAAGTAGGCCAAACAAGTCTTTCAAAAAAGACAAAGAAGTAAAGCAATCTTTTAAACAGGTCTCTTTAATTAACAAGTAGATTTATAGTTGAATTTTACAAAGTAGACAAACTATTAGATTTCAAAAGAAAATTAAAAATTTTACTTGGCAATGGCTGGGATTGAACCCCAACCTTGTGGGGACCTGCTGATCAATAAACCAACATCAACAACAATGTGCCTAATGAACCAAACTAGCTTCTTTTCCTATACTTCAAAAGAGAAATAAAACCTTTTCATTGGCAATGTTGGGAATCAACCACCCAACCTTGTGGGGACCTGCTGGTCAATAAACCAACAACTTACCAACTGAGCTATCTTCTCCCTTGTACAAGCAGTCAATGTGACTAATGAACCAAACTAGCTTCTTTTCCTATACTTCAACACCATGTAACTCATATTAAAAGTAGGCCAAACAAGTCTTTCAAAAAGACAAAGAAGTAAAGCAATCTTTTAAACAGGTCTCTTTATTTAACAAGTAGATTTATAGTTAATTTTACAAAGTAGACAAACTATTAGATTTCAAAAGAAAATTAAAAATTTTACTTGGCAATGGCTGGGATTGAACCCCGAACCTTGTGGGGACCTGCTGATCGATAAACCTACACCTTACCGACTGAGCTATCTCTTCTCCCTTGTGCAAGCAGTCAATGTGCCTAATGAACCAAAATGGCTTCTTTTCCTATACTTCAACACCATGTAACTCATATTAAAAGTAGGCCAAACAAGTCTTTCAAAAAAGACAAAGAAGTAAAGCAATCTTTTAAACAGGTCTCTTTATTTAACAAGTAGATTTATAGTTTAATTTTACAAAGTAGACAAACTATTAGATTTCAAAAGAAAATTAAAAATTTTACTTGGCAATGGCTGGGATTGAACCCCAACCTTGTGGGGACCTGCTGATCAATAAACCAACACCTTACCGACTGAGCTATCTTTTCTCCCTTGTGCAAGCAGTCAATGGGCCTAATGAACCAAATTGGCTTCTTTTCCTATACTTCAACACCATGTAACTCATATTAAAAGTAGGCCAAACAAGTCTTTCAAAAAAGACAAAGAAGTAAAGCAATCTTTTAAACAGGTCTCTTTATTTAACAAGTAGATTTATAGTTGAATTTTACAAAGTAGACAAACTATTAGATTTCAAAAGAGAAATAAAAATTTTACTTGCAATGGCTGGGAATTGAACCCCAACCTTGTGGGGACCTGCTGATCGATAAACCAACACCTTACCGACTGAGCTATCTTTTCTCCCTTTGCAAGCAGTCAATGGGCCTAATGAACCAAAATGGCTTCTTTTCCTATACTTCAACACCATGTAACTCATATTAAAAGTAGGCCAAACAAGTCTTTCAAAAAAGACAAAGAAGTAAAGCAATCTTTTAAACAGGTCTCTTTATTTAACAAGTAGATTTATAGTTTAATTTTACAAAGTAGACAAACTATTAGATTTCAAAAGAAAATTAAAAATTTTCATTGGCAATGGCTGGGATTGAACCCCAACCTTGTGGGGACCTGCTGATCGATAAACCAACACCTTACCGACTGAGCTATCTTTTCTCCTTTGCAAGCAGTCAATGGGCCTAATGAACCAAATTGGCTTCTTTTCCTATACTTCAACACCATGTAACTCATATTAAAAGTAGGCCAAACAAGTCTTTCAAAAAAGACAAAGAAGTAAAGCAATCTTTTAAACAGGTCTCTTTATTTAACAAGTAGATTTATAGTTGAATTTTACAAAGTAGACAAACTATTAGATTTCAAAAGAAAATTAAAAATTTTACTTGGCAATGGCTGGGATTGAACCCCAACCTTGTGGGGACCTGCTGATCAATAAACCAACACCTTACAGACTGAGCTATCTCTTCTCCCTTGTGCAAGCAGTCAATGGGCCTAATGAACCAAAATGGCTTCTTTTCCTATACTTCAACACCATGTAACTCTATTAAAAGTAGGCCAAACAAGTCTTTCAAAAAGACAAAAGTAAAGCAATCTTTTAAACAGGTCTCTTTATTTAACAAGTAGATTTATAGTTTAATTTTACAAAGTAGACAAACTATTAGATTTCAAAAGAAAATTAAAAATTTTCATTGGCAATGGCTGGGATTGAACCCCAACCTTGTGGGGACCTGCTGATCAATAAACCAACATCAACAACAATGTGCCTAATGAACCAAATTAGCTTCTTTTCCTATACTTCAAAGAAAATTAAAAATTTTACTTGCAATGAAGGGAATCGAACACCCAACCTTGTGGGGACCTGCTGATGAATAAACCAACACCTTACCAAATGAGCTATCTCTTCTCCCTTGTACAAGTAGTCAATGCCTAATGAACCAAAATGGCTTCTTTTCCTATACTTCAACACCATGTAACTCATATTAAAAGTAGGCCAAACAAGTCTTTCAAAAAAGACAAAGAAGTAAAGCAATCTTTTAAACAGGTCTCTTTATTTAACAAGTAGATTTATAGTTACATTTTTCAAAGTAGACAAACTATTAGATTTCAAAAGAAAATTAAAAATTTTACTTGGCAATGGCTGGGATTGAACCCCAACCTTGTGGGGACCTGCTGATCGATAAACCAACACCTTACCGACTGAGCTATCTTTTCTCCCTTTGCAAGCAGTCAATGGGCCTAATGAACCAAAATGGCTTCTTTTCCTATACTTCAACACCATGTAACTCATATTAAAAGTAGGCCAAACAAGTCTTTCAAAAAAGACAAAGAAGTAAAGCAATCTTTTAAACAGGTCTCTTTAATTAACAAGTAGATTTATAGTTTAATTTTACAAAGTAGACAAACTATTAGATTTCAAAAGAAAATTAAAAATTTTACTTGCAATGGCTGGGATTGAACCACCAACCTTGTGGGAACCTGCTGATCGATAAACCAACACCTTACCGACTGAGCTATCTTTTCTCCCTTGTGCAAGCAGTCAATGGGCCTAATGAACCAAATTGGCTTCTTTTCCTATACTTCAACACCATGTAACTCTCATTAAAAGTAGGCCAAACAAGTCTTTCAAAAAAGACAAAGAAGTAAAGCAATCTTTTAAACAGGTCTCTTTATTTAACAAGTAGATTTATAGTTGAATTTTACAAAGTAGACAAACTATTAGATTTCAAAAGAAAATTAAAAATTTTACTTGGCAATGGCTGGGATTGAACCCCGAAACTTGTGGGGACCTGCTGATCGATAAACCAACACCTTACCGACTGAGCTATCTTTTCTCCCTTGTGCAAGCAGTCAATGGGCCTAATGAACCAAAATGGCTTCTTTTCCTATACTTCAACACCATGTAACTCTCATTAAAAGTAGGCCAAACAAGTCTTTCAAAAAAGACAAAGAAGTAAAGCAATCTTTTAAACAGGTCTCTTTAATTAACAAGTAGATTTATAGTTAATTTTACAAAGTAGACAAACTATTAGATTTCAAAAGAAAATTAAAAATTTTACTTGGCAATGGCTGGGATTGAACCACCAACCTTGTGGGGACCTGCTGATCGATAAACCAACACCTTACCGACTGAGCTATCTTTTCTCCCTTGTGCAAGCAGTCAATGGGCCTAATGAACCAAAATGGCTTCTTTTCCTATACTTCAACACCATGTAACTCATATTAAAAGTAGGCCAAACAAGTCTTTCAGAAAAGACAAAGAAGTAAAGCAATCTTTTAAACAGGTCTCTTTAATTAACAAGTAGATTTATCGTTTAATTTTACAAAGTAGACAAACTATTAGATTTCAAAAGAAAATTAAAAATTTTACTTGGCAATGGCTGGGATTGAACCCCAACCTTGTGGGGACCTGCTGGGCAATAAACCAACACCTTACCGACTGAGCTATCTCTTCCCCCTTTCGCAAGTAGTCAATGTGCCTAATGAACAAAATTGGCTTATTTTCCTACACTTCAAAAGAGAAAAAAAATTTTCATTGTCGATGCGGGGAATTGAAAACGCAACCTTGTGGGGACCTGCTGATCAATAATCCAACAACTTACCGACTGAGCTATCTCTTCTCCCTTGTACAAGTAGTCAATGTGCCTAATGAACCAAATTGACCTCTTTTACTATACTTCAGACGAGAAATAAAACATTTTCAGTGGCTATGCAGGGAATTGAACCCACAAACTTGCGGGGACCTCCTGAGATATAAACCCACAACTTAACAACTGAGCTATCTCTTCTCCCATTGGAAACCAGTCAATGTTCCTAACGAACCAAATTGGCTTCTTTTCCTATACTTCAAAAGAGAAATAAAACCTTTTCATTGGCAATGTTGGGAATCAACCACCCAACCTTGTGGGGACCTGATGGTCAATAAACCAACACCTTACCGACTGAGCTATCTCTTCTCTCTTGTACAAATAGTCAATGTGCGTAATGAACAAAATTGGCTTCTTTTCCTATACTTAAAAAAGAGAAATAAAAAGTGTTCATTGAAGATGAGTGGCATTGAACCCCCAACCTTGCGGTGACCTGCTGATGAATAAACCAACAACTTACCGACTGAGCTATTTCTTTTCCCTTTTACAAGCCGTCATTGTGCCTAATGAACCAAATTGGCTTCTTTTCCTGTACATCAAAAGAGAAATAAAATATTTTCAGTGGCGATGCGGGAACCAGCAACCTTGTGGAGACCTGCTGAGCAATAAACCAACAACTTACCGACTGAGCTATCTCTTCTCCCTTGTGCAAGCAGTCATTGTGCCTAATGAACCAAATTGGCTTCTTTTCCTATACTTCAAAAGAGAAATAAAAATTTTACTTGGCAATGGCTGGGATTGAACCCCAACATTGTGGGGACCTGCTGGGCAATAAACCAACACCTTACTGACTGAGCTATCTCTTCTCCCTTGTACAAGTAGTCAATGTGCTTAATGAACAAAATTGGCTTCTTTTCCTAAACTTCAAAATAGAAATAAAAAATTTTCATTGTCAATGCAGGGAATCGAACCCCAAACTTGTGGGGACCTGGTGGTCGATAAACCAACACCTTAACAATTGAGCTATCTGTTCTCCTTTGGGCAAGCAGTCAATTTGCCTAATGAACCAAAATGGCTTCTTTTCCTGTACATCAAAAGAAAAATAAAATATTTTCATTGGCAGTGCAGGGAATTGAACCCGCAACCTTGTGGGGACCTGCTGATCAATAAGCCAACATCTTACCGACTGAGCTACCTCGTCTCCTTGTTCAAGCAGTCAATGTGCCTAATGAACCAAATTGGCATCTTTTCCTATACTTCAAAAGAGAAATAAAAAATGTTCATTGTCGGTGAAGGGAATTGAACCGGCAAACTTGTGGGGACCTGCTGATCAATAAACCAACAACCTTGTGGGGACCTGCTGATCAATAACCAACACCTTTCCGACTGAGCTATCTTTTCTCCCTTGTGCAAGCAGTCAATATGCCTAATGAACCAAATTGGCTTATTTTCCTATAATTCAACACCATGTAACTCATATTAAAAGTAGGCCAAACAAGTCTTTCAAAAAAGACAAAGAAGTAAAGCAATCTTTTAAACAGGTCTCTTTAATTAACAAGTAGATTTATAGTTTAATTTTACAAAGTAGACAAACTATTAGATTTCAAAAGAAAATTAAAAATTTTACTTGGCAATGGCTGGGATTGAACCCCGAACCTTGTGGGGACCTGCTGATCGATAAACCAACACCTTACCGACTGAGCTATCTTTTCTCCCTTGTGCAAGCAGTCAATGGGCCTAATGAACCAAAATGGCTTCTTTTCCTATACTTCAACACCATGTAACTCATATTAAAAGTAGGCCAAACAAGTCTTTCAAAAAAGACAAAGAAGTAAAGCAATCTTTTAAACAGGTCTCTTTAATTAACAAGTAGATTTATAGTTGAATTTTACAAAGTAGACAAACTATTAGATTTCAAAGGAAAATTAAAAATCTTTACTTGGCAATGCTGGGATTGAACCCCAACCTTGTGGGGACCTGCTGATCAATAAACCAACACCTTACCGACTGAGCTATCGTTTCTCCTTGTGCAAGCAGTCAATGTGCCTAATGAACCAAAATGGCTTCTTTTCCTATACTTCAACACCATGTAACTCATATTAAAAGTAGGCCAAACAAGTCTTTCAAAAAAGACAAAGAAGTAAAGCAATCTTTTAAACAGGTCTCTTTATTTAACAAGTAGATTTATAGTTGAATTTTACAAAGTAGACAAACTATTAGATTTCAAAAGAAAATTAAAAATTTTACTTGGCAATGGCTGGGATTGAACCCCAACCTTGGGGGAACCTGCTGGTCAATGAACCAACACCTTATCGACTGAGATATGTCTTCTCCCTCGAGCAAGCAGTCAATGTGCCTAATGAACGACATTGGCTTCTTTTCCTATACTTCAAAGGAGAAATAAAAAATTTTAATTGTCGATGAATAAACCAACACCTTACCAACTGAGCTATCTGTTCTCCCTTGGGCAAGCAGTCAATGTGCCTAATGAACCAAAATGGCTTCTTTTCCTATACTTCAAAAGAGAAATAAAAAATTTTCATTGTCGATGCAGGGAATCGAACCCTCAAACTTGTGGGGACCTGCTGGTCGATAAACCAACACCTTACCAACTGAGCTATCTGTTTTCCTTTGGGCAAGCAGTCAATGTGCTTAATGAACAAAATTGGCTTCTTTTCCTATACTTCAAAAGAGAAAAAAAATTTTGATTGTCGACGCTGGGAATTGAACCAGCAACCTTGTGGGGACCTACTGATCAATAATCCAACACCTTACCAACTGAGCTATCTGTTCTCCATTGGTCAGCCAGTCAATGTGCCTAATGATCCAAAATGGCTTCTTTTCCTGTACCTCAAAAGAGAAATAAAATATTTTCAGTGGTGAGGAGGGGAGTTGAACCCCCAACCTTGTGGGGACCTGCTGATGAATAAACCAAAACCTTACTGACCGAGCCACCTAATCTCCCTTGTGCAAGCAGTCAATGTGCCTAATGAACAAAATTGGCTTCTTTTCCTATACTTAAAAAGAGAAATAAAAAATGCTCATTGCCAATGTGGGGAATTGAACCCCCAACCTTGTGGGGACCTGCTAATGAATAAACCAAAACCTTACCGACTGAGCTATCTCTTCTCCCTTCTGCAAGCTGTCAATGTGCCCCAACCTTGTGGGGACCTGCTGGTCGATAAAACAACACCTTTCCAACTGAGCTATCTGTTCTCCCTTGGACAAACAGTCAATGTGCCTAATGAACCAAATTGGCTTCTTTTCCTGTACATCAAAAGAGAAATAAAAAAGTTTCATTGTCGATGCAGGGAATTGAACCCGCAACCATGTGGGGAATTGCTGATCAATAAACCAACAACTTACCGAATGAGCTATCTCTTCTCCCTTGTGCAAGTTGTCAATGTGCCTAATGAACAAAATTGGCTTCGTTTCCTATACTTCAACACCATGTAACTCTTTAAAAGTATGCTAAACAAGTCTTTCAAAAAAGACAAAGAAGTAAAGCAATCTTTTAAACAGGTCTCTTTAATTAACAAGTAGATTTATAGTTAATTTTACAAAGTAGACAAACTATTAGATTTCAAAAGAAAATTAAAAATTTTACTTGGCAATGGCTGGGATTGAACCCCAACCTTGTGGGAACCTGCTGATCGATAAACCAACACCTTACCGACTGAGCTATCTTTTCTCCCTTTGCAAGCAGTCAATGGGCCTAATGAACCAAAATGGCTTCTTTTCCTATACTTCAACACCATGTAACTCATATTAAAAGTAGGCCAAACAAGTCTTTCAAAAAAGACAAAGAAGTAAAGCAATCTTTTAAACAGGTCTCTTTATTTAACAAGTAGATTTATAGTTGAATTTTACAAAGTAGACAAACTATTAGATTTCAAAAGAAAATTAAAAATTTTACTTGGCAATGGCTGGGATTGAACCCCCAACCTTGTGGGGACCTGCTGATCGATAAACCAACACCTTACCGACTGAGCTATCTTTTCTCCCTTGTGCAAGCAGTCAATGGGCCTAATGAACCAAAATGGCTTCTTTTCCTATACTTCAACACCATGTAACTCATATTAAAAGTAGGCCAAACAAGTCTTTCAAAAAAGACAAAGAAGTAAAGCAATCTTTTAAACAGGTCTCTTTATTTAACAAGTAGATTTATAGTTACATTTTACAAAGTAGACAAACTATTAGATTTCAAAAGAAATAAAAATTTTACTTGGCAATGCTGGGATTGAACCCCAACCTTGTGGGGACCTGCTGATCGATAAACCAACACCTTACCGACTGAGCTATCTTTTCTCCCTTGCAAGCAGTCAATGGGCCTAATGAACCAAAATGGCTTCTTTTCCTATACTTCAACACCATGTAACTCATATTAAAAGTAGGCCAAACAAGTCTTTCAAAAAAGACAAAGAAGTAAAGCAATCTTTTAAACAGGTCTCTTTATTTAACAAGTAGATTTATAGTTTAATTTTACAAAGTAGACAAACTATTAGATTTCAAAAGAAAATTAAAAAATTTTACTTGGCAATGGCTGGGATTGAACCCCCAACCTTGTGGGGACCTGCTGATCGATAAACCAACACCTTACCGACTGAGCTATCTTTTCTCCCTTTGCAAGCAGTCAATGGGCCTAATGAACCAAAATGGCTTCTTTTCCTATACTTCAACACCATGTAACTCATATTAAAAGTAGGCCAAACAAGTCTTTCAAAAAAGACAAAGAAGTAAAGCAATCTTTTAAACAGGTCTCTTTAATTAACAAGTAGATTTATAGTTGAATTTTACAAAGTAGACAAACTATTAGATTTCAAAAGAAAATTAAAAATTTTTACTTGGCAATGGCTGGGATTGAACCCCCAACCTTCTGGGGACCCGCTGATCGATAAACCAACACCTTACCGACTGAGCTATCTTTTCTCCCTTTGCAAGCAGTCAATGGGCCTAATGAACCAAAATGGCTTCTTTTCCTATACTTCAACACCATGTAACTCATATTAAAAGTAGGCCAAACAAGTCTTTCAAAAAAGACAAAGAAGTAAAGCAATCTTTTAAACAGGTCTCTTTATTTAACAAGTAGATTTATAGTTGAATTTTACAAAGTAGACAAACTATTAGATTTCAAAAGAAAATTAAAAATTTTACTTGGCAATGGCTGGGATTGAACCCCAACCTTGTGGGGACCTGCTGATCGATAAACCAACACCTTACCGACTGAGCTATCTTTTCTCCCTTTGCAAGCAGTCAATGGGCCTAATGAACCAAAATGGCTTCTTTTCCTATACTTCAACACCATGTAACTCATATTAAAAGTAGGCCAAACAAGTCTTTCAAAAAAGACAAAGAAGTAAAGCAATCTTTTAAACAGGTCTCTTTAATTAACAAGTAGATTTATAGTTTAATTTTACAAAGTAGACAAACTATTAGATTTCAAAAGAAATAAAAATTTTACTTGGCAATGGCTGGGATTGAACCCCAACCTTGTGGGGACCTGCTGATCGATAAACCAACACCTTACCGACTGAGCTATCTTTTCTCCCTTGCAAGCAGTCAATGGGCCTAATGAACCAAAATGGCTTCTTTTCCTATACTTCAACACCATGTAACTCATATTAAAAGTAGGCCAAACAAGTCTTTCAAAAAGACAAAGAAGTAAAGCAATCTTTTAAACAGGTCTCTTTAATTAACAAGTAGATTTATAGTTTAATTTTACAAAGTAGACAAACTATTAGATTTCAAAAGAAAATTAAAAATTTTACTTGGCAATGGCTGGGATTGAACCCCAACCTTGTGGGGACCTGCTGATCAATAAACCAACACCTTACCAACTGAGCTATCTCTTCTCCCTTGTGCAAGCAGTCAATGTGCCTAATGAACCAAATTGGCTTCTTTTCCTGTACATCACAAGAGAAATAAAATATTTTCAGTGGCAATGCGGGGAATTGAATCCGCAACCTTGTCGGGACCTGCTGATCAATAAACCAACATCTTACCAACTGAGCTATCTCTTCTCCCTTGTGCAAGCAGTCAATGTGCCTAATGAACCAAATTGGCTTCTTTTCCTATACATCAAAAGAGAAATAAAATATTTTCAGTGGTGATGCAGGAACCGAACCCCCAACCTTGTGGGGACCTGCTGATGAATAAACCAATAGCTTACCGACTGAGCTATCTCTTCTCCCTTGTACAAGTAGTAAATGTGCCTAATGAACCAAATTGACTTCTTTTCCTGCACATCAAAAACAGAAATAAAAAATGTTCATTGGCAATGAGGGGAATTAAACCCCCAACCTTGTGGGGACCTGCTGATGAATAAACCAACACCTTACCGACTGAGCTATCTCTTCTCCCTTGTACAAGCAGTCAATGTGCCTAATGAACCAAATTGGCTTCTTTTCCTATACTTCAAAAGAGAAATAAAAACTTTTCATTGGCAATGTGGGGAATCAAACCCCAACCTTGGGGGCTCTGGCTGGTCAATAAACCAACACCTTACCGACTGAGCTATCTCTTCTCCCTCAAACAAGTAGTCAATGTGCCTAATGAACCAAATTGGCTTCTTTTCCTATACATGAAAAGAGAAATAAAAAATTTTCACTGGCAATGAAGGGAATAGAACCCCCAACCTTGTGGGGACCTGCTGGTCAATAAACCAACACCTTACCAACTGAGCTATTTCTTATCCCGTACACAAGCAGTCAATGTGCCTAATGAACCAAATTGACTTCTTTTCCTATACATCAAAAGAGAAATAAAAACTTTTCATCGGCAATGTGGGGAATCGAACCCCAACCTTGGGGGACCTGCTGGTCGATAACCCAACACCTTACCAACTAAGCTATCTGTTCTCCCTTGGGCAGTCAATGTGCCTAATGTACCAAATTGGCTTCTTTTCCTTTACATCAAAAGATAAATAAAAAATGTTCATTGGCGATGTGAACCCCAAACCTTGTGGGGACCTGCTGATGAATAACCCAACACCTTACCGACTGAGCTATCTAATCTCCCTTGCTTAAGTAGTCAATGTGCCTAATGAACAAAATTGGCATCTTTTCCTATACTTAAAAAGAGAAATAAAAAATGTTCATTGGCAATGAGGGGAATTGAACCCCCAACCTTGTGGGGACCTGCTGATGAAGAAACCAACCCCTTACCGACTGAGCTATCTCATCTCCCTTTAACAAACAGTCAATGTGCCTAATTAACCAAATTGGCTTCTTTTCCTATACATCAAAAGAGAAATAAAAGCTTTTCACTGGCGATGAAAGGAATCGAACCGCCAACCTTGCGGAGATCTGCTGGGCGATAAACCAACACCTTACTAAACGAACCATCTGTTCTCCCTTGGGGAAGCAGTCAATGTGCCTAATGAACCAAATTGGCTTCTTTTCCTGTACATCAAAAGCAAAATAAAATATTATCAGTGGCGATGCAGGGAACCGAACCCGCAACCTTGTGGGGACCTGCTGATCAATAAATCAACAACTTACCGACTAAGCTATCTCTTCTCCCTTGTACAGGCAGTCAATGTGCCTAATGAACCAAATTGGCTTCTTTTCCTACACTTCAAAATAAAAATAAAAACCTTTAATTGGCAACGTGGGGAATCGAATCCCCAACCTTGTGGGGACCTGCTGGTCAATAAACCAACACCTTACCGACTGAGCTATCTCTTCTCCTGTGCACAAGTAGTCAATGTGCCTAATGAACCAAATTGACTTCTTTTACTATACTTCAGAAGAGAAATAAAACGTTTTCATTGGCAATGCAGGGAATTATAGCCCCAACCTTGTGGGGACCTGCTGATCAATAAACCAACAACTTACCGACTGAGCTATCTCTTCTCCCTTTTACACCCAGTCAATGTGCCTAATGAACCAAACTGGCTTCTTTTCCGACAATGAATAAAAAATATTCATTGTCGATTTGAACCCGCAACCTTGTAGGGACCTGCTGACGAATAAATCAACACCTTACCGACTGAGCTATCTCTTCTCCTTTACACCCAGTCAATGTGCCTAATGAACCAAACTGGCTTCTTTTCCGACAATGAATAAAAAATATTCATTGTCGATTTGAACCCGCAACCTTGTAGGGACCTGCTGACGAATAAATCAACACCTTACCGACTGAGCTATCTCTTCTCCCTTTTACACCCAGTCAATGTGCCTAATGAACCAAATTGGCTTCTTTTCCTGTACATCAAAAGAGAAATAAAAATTTTTCAGAGGCGAGTCGGGAACCCGCAACCTTGTGGAGACCTGCTGATCAATAAACCAACAACTTACCGACTGAGCTATCTCTTCTCGCTTGTCCAAGCAGTCAATGTGCCTAATGAACCAAATTGGCTTCTTTTCCTATACTTCAAAAGAGAAATAAAAACGTTTAATTGGCAATGTGGGGAATCGAACCCACAACCTTGTAGGGACCTGCTGGTCAATAAACCAACCCCTTAACGACTGAGCTATCTCTTTGCCCTTGTGCAAGCAGTCAATGTGCCTAATGAACCAAATTGGCTTCTTTTCCTATACTTCAACACCATGTAACTCATTAAAAGTAGGCCAAAAAAGTATTTTAAGAAAGACAAAGAAATAAAGCAATTTTTTAAACAGGTCTCTTTAATTAACAAATAGATTTACACTTTAATTTCACAAAGCAGACAAACTATTATATTTCAAAAGAGAAATAAAAATGTTAACTCGGCGATGCTGGTGTTTGAAGCAATAACCTTGTGGAGATCTTCTGATCGCTAAACCAACACCTTACCCACGGAGCTATATCTTCACACTGACACAAGCAGTCAATAGGCCTAATGAACCAACATGGCTTCTTTTCCTATACTTGTACACCATGTAACTCATATTAACCTGTTAGCCTTCTACACAGATTTTGGGACTCACAGCTGAAATGCTCTACCTAATTTTAAATGTTAACAGTTCCTGATAAAAATGTGCTACATACACAATTTAAATATCTTTGGAAAGAAGACACTTTGAGCTTTGCTGTCAATCATCAAAGTTGATATTGCTAAAAAAGATATTAAGTTATAGATGATGAAGTCCCATATATATATATATATATATATATATATATATATATATATATATATATATACACACATTTCCTGCATTGAACATTATTTTTATTTCATCTATAAATACATGAAATTAGTCCTGGTGCAATCCAGAAAAGTACTGGGTTGAAAGTCACATGTCTCATGAGTTTCTATTTCAAATTTATGATTTTCATAACAAATGAGATTCCTACAAACATTTATCTGAGACGGTCTGATCCTTTTCTCCCTCCTCTTGTTTGAGAGTCACTGACTAAAAATTTTGTTGATCTTGTTTGTGAACAATGACAAAAGGACTTTTTGATCTGATGTAAATGTTGTTCATTGGCACAAATACTTAGTTTTGAGAAATGAACTAAAGATTTTGAGAAAAATTCAGGCTTTTGCAAGAAATCCAATCTATTGTGCTGTTTGTATAAATAGTTTGGAGAAATGCACTTAAAAGTTTGCAAATATTAAGGATGATTCAAGAAATGTTAACATCTCTCTGCAAGTCCGCTCTGCTTTCAAGATGTTCTCTGGCAATTTAATAGTTTTCACATTTTTCACAAACTTCAAACAATAACTCTTCCTGTGCAGCGGTTTAAAATAATAATAATAATAATAATAATAATAAGTGTGTATGGTTTATGGCCATTGTAGCATTTACCAGCCAATCATGGTTTTAAGTATCAACTTATATGCAGTCTTTTTAGGCAACTCAAACACATCTCTAACAACTCAGTCCTGTGATACTAATCACATCTGTGTTTAAATAACATAATTTGCCAGAACATACCAATGCTTGATGATTTTGGAGGTGTCATTTGATCTCAGATGTGGTTAGAGATAAACAGGCCACAGTCTATAAATATTTTCATTTATACATTATTAATAAAAAAATTGTTTTTGGTATGTTCCTTTTAATCACAATTTTATTCTTCTAAACCAAATATTTACACTAAAATAAAAGATGAAAGTTCACTCTCCAAACATGACCTTTTTTTTTATTTGAAACACTTTGATATAAAACATTTTATTACAGACGGATTTACAAAATCAGGTCCAATTGCTTTTGTGAAAAATGTGCAGCAAAGTCCAGTGGAATTCGCTTGTCCTCTTGAAGAGCCGCGTTGATCTGCGCTTTTAAATCGGAGTCCAGGAATGCCTCGCCGATCGTGAAACGCTCCTTAAATACAGTGAACAAAGAACAGCCTGATTTAAAAAGGAAATGGAAAGAACTAGAAGTAGATATTAGAAGAAAAATGAGTAAACACAGACATGAGGCTGAAAATGGGGGTCAGTAGAGGCAAACGGATAAATAGGAACAAAACTTTGTGGACACTTGACCACAAGATTTGTATAGGACTTCTGAACATCCCATTCCACAGTAGGTATCAATTTGCTGGTATAATAGCCTCCAGTCTTCTGGGAAGATGTTTATTTAGATTATGAGTGTGCTTGTGGGCATTTGTGTTCATTCAGTCACAAGTACTGGTGTAGGTGAGGTGAGGAGGCCTGGGGTACAGTCAGCGTTCCAATTCATCCCAAACGTGTTCAATAGGGTTTAGGGTCAAAGCTCTGAAGAATGCAACTCAAGATCTTCCACTTCAACCCATGTAAAGCAACCTCTTTTTGTGCACAGGGACATTGTCATGATGGAACAGGTTTGGGTCTCCCAGTTCAAGTGAGGGGAAAATTGAATACTACAACTTGCAAAGACATCATGTGTGCCATCAAAAGTGTGCCTGGAAAAGTCAGGTTTCCGAAAACCTTTGTCCATATAGTGTACATGGGTAGCTGTGTTTAATGGATTTGCATGTGATGCCACCAGAATGCCCATAATGCAATTCTTCCCAGTGGGATTTTATTTTGCCCAGTTGTTTTGTCTGCTGTTCGAACACACCTCTAATCAATAAGCTAGATCAATTTATGCCCTCATTCATATCTGTAGCACAGTGTGGAAGAGGTTACGTGTCTAAGTTATGTCCTTAAAAATAATAGTAATAATGAGAAAATGAGAATTCCGTTTTGCTATACAAACACCACTAATAAAAACAGCGGCAAGCACTTACCTTCTTCTTGGGTGGTCCTGCAACTGGCGGGTTAAAGGTCATCTCCTTCACATTGTAATCCTCAAAAAGCTGCACAGGTGCACTGTTAAATGATTGCAACACACCGTAAAAATGCTTAATAAGTGGGAACCTCTTTATAAACACTGCAGTAGGCAGCACAGTGGACACGCTGAACTGGACACTACCATTGAATCAGAAAAAAGGTGTGAGATTTACCTCCTGCTCAGGTCTGTACTTAGTGCACCGGCACCTTCACTCGGAGCTCCAGCCACCAGATGAGTGGCGTATTTCCTCACCATGGGGTGGTAGTGTCTCTGCACAACACACACACATTTCAATTCTAGTCTTGTCAAAAGTATTGTCATATTAAATAAGCATCCAAATGTAAACATGCACATTCCATTTGAAGAAAATTTCTTTATAATAACCATTTCTGAATTCTGAATTTTGATATTGGGTTAACCATAATATGTGTATGTATGTATGTATGTGTGTGTATATATATATATATATATATATATATATATATATATATATATATATATATATACATACACACACACACACACACACACACACACACACACACACACACACACACACACACACACACACACACACACACACACACACACACACACACACACACACACACACAGTGAGGAAAATAAGTATTTGAACACCCTGCTATTTTGCAAGTTCTCCCACTTAGAAATCATGAAGGGGTCTGAAATTGTCATCGTGGGTGCATGTCCACTGTGAGAGACATAATCTAAAAAAAAAAAATCATCCAGAAATCACAATGTATGATTTTTAAACTATTTATTTGTATGATACAGCTGCAAATAAGATTTGAACACCTGAGAAAGTCAATGTTAATATTTGGTACAGTAGCCTTTGTTTGCAATTACAGAGGTCAAACGTTTCCTGTAGTTTTTCACCAGGTTTGCACACACTGCAGGAGGGATTTTGGCCCACTCCTCCACACAGATCTTCTCTAGATCAGTCAGGTTTCTGGCCTGTCGCTGAGAAACACAGAGTTTGAGCTCCCTCCAAAGATTCTCTATTGGGTTTAGGTCTGGAGACTGGCTAAGCCACGCCAGAACCTTGATATGCTTCCTACAGAGCCACTCCTTGGTTATCCTGGCTGTGTGCTTCGGGTCATTGTCATGTTGGAAGACCCAGCCTCGACCCATCTTCAATGCTCTAACTGAGGGAAGGAGGTTGTTCCCCAAAATCTCGCAATACATGGCCCCGGTCATCCTCTCCTTATTACAGTGCAGTCGCCATGTCCCATCTGCAGAAAAACACCCACAAAGCATGATGCTACCACCCCCATGCTTCACAGTAGGGATGGTGTTCTTGGGATGGTACTCATCATTCTTCTTCCTCCAAACACGTTTATTGGAATTATGACCCAAATGTTCTATTTTGGTCTCATCTGACCACATGACTTTCTCCCATGACTCCTCTGGATCATCCAAATGGTGATTGGCAAACTTAAGACGTGCCTGGACATGTGCTGGTTTAAGCTGGGGAACCTTCCGTGCCATGCATGATTTTAAACCATGACATCTTAGTGTATTACCAACAGTAACCTTGGAAACGGTGGTCCCAGCTCTTTTCAAGTCATTGACCAGCTCCTGTCGTGTAGTTCTGGGCTGATTTCCCACCTTCCTTAGGATTATTGAGACCCCACGAGATGAGATCTTGCATGGAGCCCCAGTCCGAGGGAGATTGACAGTCATGTTTAGCTTCTTCCATTTTCTAATGATTGTTCCAACAGTGGACCTTTTTTTACCAAGCTGCTTGGCCATTTTCCCGTAGCCCTTTCCAGCCTTGTGGAGGTGTACAATTTTGTCTCTAGTGTCTTTGGACAGCTCTTTGTTGGCACCTCATGGCAAGGAACTCTCTTTTGAGAATTAGAATTGTTGCTCTTCACAAAGACACATAGGCTATAAAACTATAGTAACACCCTCAAATTGAGTTACAGTACACTGGCCAGGGTCATAGAAGTTTTCCAAGAAGGGTCCATCAAAGAAGTTGAGGCCTCGTGCTGTGTGTCAGGTGCAGGAGCTGCTTCAAAAAACAGACGCATGAGTGCTGCAGCTTTGCTTTAGAGGTTGCAGAATTGGAAAGTCCACCTGTCAGTGCTCAGACCGTACGCTGAACACTGCAACAAGTCAGTCTGCATGGCCGTCATCACAGAAAGAAGCCTCTTTTGAAGCTGGGTCACTTTTGAAGCTGGGTCACAAAACATTTTGCTCAAGACAACCTGTCCAAGAGCATGCATTTCTGAAACCATGTCCTGTAGTCTGATGACACTAAAATAAACTTGTTTGACACAGATGGTGCCCAGTATGTGTGGCAAAGCCAAGAAAATCTTGTCTTGCCTACAGTCAAACATGGTGGTGGCACCATCATGGTTTGGGGCTGCATGAGTGCTGCTGGTACTTGGGAGCCACAGTTCTTTAAGCAAAACATGGATTCTAACATGTAATGTTACCTTCTGAAGCAGAACATGATGCCCTCCCTTCAGAAACTGGGCCAAACTGCAGTTTTTTAACAAAAAATAACCCCAAACACACCGCCAAGATTACAATCGCCTTGCTAAGGAAGCTGAAGGTGATGTAGTGGTCAAGTATGTCTCCAGACCTAAACCCTATTGAGCACCTGTGGGGATCCTCAAGCAGAAGGTGGAGAAGCGCCATGTGTCTAACATCCAGCAGCACTGTGATGTCATTATGGAGAGGTGGAAGAGGATCCCAGCAACAACGTGTGCAGCTCTGGTGAATTCCATGCCCAGGAGGATTAAGGCAGTGCTACATAACAATGGGGCTCACACAAAATATTGACACAGTTTTGACATGTTTCACAGGACTGTAAATCTATACTGCTATACAAGCTGCACACTGACTACTCTGAAGTATATCCAAGTTCATTTCTTTAGTATTGTCCAATGAAAACATAAAATGGATATATAATACATTATAATAGATTACTTCCGTAGTTCAAGTGAAGGGAAAATGCAACACTTCCACATCCAAAGACACTCTATGAATTGTGTCCAACTTTGTAGATGGAAAAAATTCAGGTGTCTCAAAACCTTTGCTCATATATCTGGGCAAGCCTATAACGGTTAAGCCTTACAGATGAAAATACAGATTGGGGAAAAAAAATTTTTCACAGAAATGAAATTAATTGTTATTGTAGTACCTTTAGTATGTGTAGCTCCCACACGCAGGTGTTTTGAGGGTTGCAATATTCGGGCTCATCCAGCTCAGGCAGATACACACCGCTGCCCTGCATGTCGTTATCCAGCATGATGTCACACTTGGGGAAAGTCTACACAACAAACACAATCACTGAGAATGTTGAGCTGTATAGAGTGATAAGTCAGAGCTTTACCATGCCAAACTGTGTTTTTACCCGATTTATTTTTTTAAAAGAAGCAGCGATAATAAAGGAAATTACTTGTCATGTTGAAATCAAATACAATTATAAAAGAATAAAAATACAACAGGCTATTCATAACTAATAATTAGTGACAGCCTGTTTTCTTCACTCATCAGTAAACCAAACATAATAAACAATAATTAAATTAGATATACTGTATATAAAGATTAACAGGGAATTCTGTATCTCTCACATGTATGAGTGCTCGATTAGTTGCCAGGATGCCCACACACGAGTCGTGCATCACGTGCAGGGCAAGCGTGTTGAGTCTCTTGAGGAAGGCCAGCGCTCTGTGCAAGCTGACCTGCTTCCTGCGCTTACTCAGCATTACGTCCACACACTGCAGCACAATGCCCGTGTCCTCGTTCGATGCGCCTGCCAGAGATAAACCTCGTTTAATATACCTTCGTCGAATATCTCCGAGTCAGATCAGTAAAACGTTGAAAGGTTACCTGCATGCAGCGTAAGCAGGGTTTTGTACAAGTGATTGTAGAATTGCAGGGGGTCGATTTTGAGCACTTCGCCTGTCGAAGAGAGCAGTGGGAATAAAGAATCTTAGGGTGACAAAAAGAAAACAAAAAGACCAAATCAAAAACAACCACAAAAGAAAACACCGCTCACCTTGACCTGAGAGGATGTGAAAGGCTGTGAGGATACAGTGAAGACTCTCTCGGTGTGACAGATCCTAAAGATAGACAAGAAAAACAAGTGATGAACAGCGATTATGTACATTT
Organism: Silurus meridionalis; assembly: GCF_014805685.1. Taxonomy (NCBI): domain Eukaryota; kingdom Metazoa; phylum Chordata; class Actinopteri; order Siluriformes; family Siluridae; genus Silurus; species Silurus meridionalis. The sequence goes on along the minus strand of NC_060890.1, from coordinate 8,994,136 downwards.
AATTTGTTTAATAAATAAACGTAACAAAAGGTTCTTAACTGCTCCTTTAGAAGTCTCAACTCAATTTTTTACTTATTATTACAACTTATTTAACAATGTGTGAACTTCACTGCATTTCCATTTTCAAAGGTTCCCATTTTAAAATTCACTTTGAGAGAATGGTCTCGTTTTGATCTGTCGTAACCGCACATACACTAGATAACCTATACATAAGTAGCAGATTGAAATAAATACTAAACTATTTCTTTAGACTAGAGTTCGTATTTAAAATGCATGAGCAATGTGTATATTTGTTTCCTCAGCAAAAAAAACAAAAAAAAACAATTTTTCCACATTCAAATATATTACTCAAGTCTGTCTATAGCATCTTTATGTTCTCTAGGCTCATGCTCTCCAAACCTTATTCTGAAATTACATTCACCTGAATATTATAGACTTATAGCTAAAACTCTACTGAATTTAAATTTGACTCTTAATATACTGAAGATATTTTAAATCTGGTTCCTCTCATGGGTTCTCCCCCCTTTGACCTCGTGCATTAATCAACTCTGGCTTAGTTATTAGGGTTAAATCAAACTTATATCTATATAAAACACTGCTCTATAATAATGTACATTGTTAAAAAGGGGGATAAACCCAGCTAAACTGCCAGTGTAACTCTTTTAGCAGGAGTGACACAGGAATGCTTTTCTTGATCCAGGTTACTGATCGGTTTATCCTGCAAAATACGCAGCAATGTACTACTCTAGGTATAAAATACTTACACCGGACATGATTAAATTATGAAGCACTGCCAGTAGATCATCAAAGAACTCCAAGTTAATAAGGTGAGCGAACCTTTAAAAAGAAAAAAAAAAAAGAGCCATTATGAGACAATTGCGAGCTTGAGACATTACTGTTGTCACGATGGAAAAGATCTCTGATACAAATAAAATAAATAAATAAAAAATCATCAGTCACTTACTTTGCTAAACCTTCTAAAACGGAGGGAAGCAAGATGGACTTCTGGGCTTTCTTTAATATTCTGAAGTAGATCAGGAACACAATGTTGAGGGTCTCTGTGTGCTGGAGAACGTGAAGAGAAAACAAAGGTCATAAATATCTAAAGACATGCATCATGTGGAACGATACAACGAGGAGAAAAAATCAATTCAGTTTATAAAAACATTTGTACCACCTCTAAAACAAAACATCTGGGACCCTGTTAATTCATTAGCCTCACAATGGTTCTGTATTACTTGTTTACTACCACTAGGCCCTGGATATAGATCGATTGTCCAATTTAAAAGGAACAGATTGACTGCTATCCAATTAGCCAGCACATTACATCATGCACATTTGTGCAAAAAACAACAAAAGAATAGATCTGTGATTGGTGGGTCTGTAGGCTGACATCACTATTTATATCTGTGGTGAGTACAGCAGAAGACCACACCAGGTTCTATCCCCAGCAGCCAAGAACCAGAATCTGCAGCGCTTATGGGAACAGACAATGTGACACTGGTTTGCCTATTTGTGCATGCTGGGATGCTTGTCTTCTAACTACGATTGTGAACAATTATTTAAAGTTATTATAATCCTTCCTTTTTTTTTTTTTTTTTTTTTTTTTTGCATACCTCTAGTTGTGTGTTAAAATGTGTGAATGCTACAGCCGTGTAACTCACTTCTGCATTGACAAAACTCATTTTAGTTGGTGTAGCTATGAGATTGTTTTTATGTTACCACCAGTAACAGTAATGCGTCTTTTCATAAGAATTTCTGTAAAAAAGTGTACTGTACAAAATATCACAAATCAATTTCATATATCAAGTTTAATTCTTTAGCGCTTTTCACAATAGACATTGTCTCGAAGCAGCTTTACAAAATGTTAGTGTTATTATGGAATAATATGATAATATATAATTCAGCTTACAAAGTGTCAGCAAAACAGCACTGAAAGTGTTCAAGTTATGAACTGTTTTTAAAACTACCCAGTTTGATCCCGTGTCTATAGCAATTTATTAAAAAAATACATCAATATTATAAATGGTCAAATCGCCAGCCCCACCACCTACTAACTGCTTTTATATAGCAACGCTACTAGACTGTTAGCAATTTTTCTCCAAATTACTTTACCTGCATCATGTACTTTGCAGGTATAAAACAAAGAAGTGAGAGTCTTATTCTACAAAAAAAAACACAATTAATCATCAATGTTCTTGTGTTTTTCATGAAGCACTCACCAGCTTGAGTTTCTTGTCCTTGCTCTCAGATGCCTCAGTCTCTAGCAGCTCTTTTTGAAGTTTCTCCTCAGCTTTCTTCCACTGTGGAGGACAGAAGATGTTAAGGTTTGAAAAGAAAAAAGAAACCCAGAGAGCAAAAGTTCACTGAATATTAAACAGTAGGTGTGTGCTGACCTTCCTTTGCATCCTGGACAGGTTCTTCTTCTTCTCTTTGAATTTCATGAACTTTTGTTTAGGGGCCAGGTCTTCTGTGTCTTTCTTCACATCCACCTCTTTTATCCTTAGGAACAGCAATGTGTTCAGGACCTACACACACACACACACACACACAAACACAAACACACACACACACACACACACACACACACACACACACACACACACACACACACACACACACACACACACACACACAAACCAATAATTTGGCATTTGACATTCACCAGGGCCACCAAAAAAAAACGTGCAATTCACCAATAGCCACCAAAATCCATCTCCAACAAAAAAAGTACTGTGAATTTAACTCACTCATACCTCTGGTTTGACATTGTAGTTCCTGCCTTTGACCATTCCTGAGATAACCCTCACTGTGGCTAGCGAAGCCTGGCCCAGCTTGTCCTGCTTTAGCAGATTGCTGACTGCTTCACAGCACATCACTGACACCTGAAAATATGCAAATCATTGCTGTCATATCTGTGTCTTGCTTTACTGTCCTTCACAGGTACCATGACAAATCCCCTTACTAGATTAAAGATATATAATAGACACATCAATAAGATACATTGTCAGCTACATCAAACGTGCAAACATAAGACACTGTATTACTATGGATTAATGCACAAAAGGATAAAAAACATCTCCTTGCTGAGACTACAAGCTGCCTGACTTGCCTTCTTAACCGGGTCATTCATCAGCGCCACCACAGCGACAATGATGTTGTTGTGGAAGTTGAAGTGTGGCAAAGCCACCAGAAGTTCACACAGACACTTAATGGCCACTTCAGCCAGGCCTTTGTAGGAAGCCAGAGCCACGGCCTGACTGCCCTTCATCTTCTTCTGCTTCCAGTCTGCAGTGCAAGACACAGCTGATCACGACACTGTTCACACACTGCGTACTCCATCTTATGAGAGCGTCTCTCACCTCTGACGGTCTGCTCCAGATTCTCCAAATAGAATTTGTACTGACTTACGAGACCCTCTTCAAACTCTCTCAGCTGCTGCGTATCCTTTTTCACCTGAAATAAGAAGAACGTGTAAGATGAGATCACGCATTTGAATTAGGTGGCGAATATGATGATTATATGATTATGACTCATATGTACTATACTATATGGAATAACTTATTTTTGAAAGGATCTACATTTACAGCAGAACTTTTTCAAATTCCCTTTCTATACTTGAAGCTAAGGCACCAAATGAAATTCTTCTCCACTACAGTGCAAGCTGAACAGTACCTTGGCGGCCTTTTCTTCTTCGGTCAGAGGACGGATCCTGTAGGAGGGCACTATGTCCTTGAAGATCTCCATTAATGAGACCATGACCAGCTTCCTGACCGTAACGGCAACGCTTGGGTCAGTCTCCATCAGCATGGCCCGCAGCTCCTTCAGCTTCTTAATCTGGTGTGGAGGACATAGAAATTTGCTGTATACTGTAACTACAAGCGCAAATGATCAGTGCCTGCATGCATTTTATATATATATTGTTACATGCTCCTAATAAAATGGTTAACAGATAAGAACCCATGTACATTTGAGTCTGGATCTGTTAGAATGGCTGATCCCAAGTTCGCGATGCGTAGTTTCCTCTCCATCAGCTTCTGCGAGCGAAGCCTCAGCTGTTCTTCTGAAGTCAGTCTTAGGAAGCTCTGTGATTCTTCCATTATTGCTTTAATAAAATGAAAACACATAAACCCAAGCTCATAAAAGGTTTGACAGCAAAAGAAAAATTAAGCTTCATGAATGGTATTCTGCTGTATAATCTCACTTTGCTCGGATTCCAGGCCATATACTTCCTCCTGCTCGTCCTCCTCGGGAACTTTCTGCACCACTAGCAGCAAAACAAAACCATTAGAATTCAAAGCCTGCCATCATAAAACCAAACGAACAAGTGTGGAGTGCTGACTTGAGGTTCACACCTGGCTTCTCCATCGTTCGAGGGATCAAGCCGCTCTTGTCTTTGATTGGCAGTAGATGAATGACCTCCTTCTCTTCTTCTTGTTTCAACTTCCTGGGTGTCTTCTCGTACTTTTCCAACATCTGGTCCGACTTGCGCTTTTTGGTGTGTGCAGGAGCACTGAAATGTCAACGACCGTTAGTACAAAAAACATTTGAAGGATTTTTTCATCTGGAAAATTTAAAAAATATATTTAACCCTTATATTAAATGCAATGAAACATTTTGCGGTCTTAAGTTATGGACTGAAGCTCGGAGGCTAGTAAGGTGTCACTTGATGCAACCTACTCAAATTAATCACCTATTAACCTCTATCCAGGTCAGATTTTTTCAAAGATATATGCTGAGCTCCAAACAGAACAAACCTACCCAAACAGGCAGCTTCTGCACTTGTCCAGGAAGAGGCCTGCCTCTTTTGCACGGTGATTAATGTGCCATTATAATAAAAAGAGTGACCAGTTAATAGGTTTTGCAGCTCATCTGTCTCCACACCCCCTGTCCTCTACATCTGCCTCCTTAAAACCAACTACCTGCATGTCTTCCCTCACCACGTCCATAAACAGCCACTTTGGCCTTCCTCTGTTCCTCCTTCCTGGTGGCTCCATCCTCAGCATTCTATTACCGATATACTCCATGTTCCTCCTCTGCACATGTCCAAACCATCTCAATCTCGGCTCCCTCACCTTGTCTTCAAAACGTCCTACATGCGCTGTCCCTCTAATAAACTCATTTCTAATTCTGTCTATCATTGTCACTCCCAACAAAAACCTCAACATCTTCAGCTCTGCTATCTTCAGCTCCACCTCCTGTCTTTTACTCAATGCCACTGTCTCTAAACCAATCAACATCACAGGTCTCACCACAGACCTATAAACTTTCCCTTTCACTCTTCTATCACAAATCACTCCTGCCACTCTTCTCCCTACTCCACCCTGCCTGCACTCTTTTCTTCACTTCTCTAACACACTCTACATTACTTTGCACTGTTGACCCCAGGTACCTGAACTCCTCCACCTTCTCCACCTCTTCTTCCTGCAACCGCACCACTCCACTGCCCTCCCTCTCATTCACACACATGTACTCTGTCTTACTCCTACTGACTTTCATTCCCCTTTTCTCCAGTGCGTACCTCCACCTCTCCAGGCTCTTCTCCACCTGCTCCCTACTCTCATCACAAATCACAATATCAGTCAACCGATTCAAGCTGATTCTACATAATATGTCCAAATTCTTAATACAGCACTGCATATGACGACCTTAAACAATGAACTCCTACAATTCTGTTCATCATAGAGGCAGATCCATTTTTTTCTTTTTACCGTATGTATCACATCAGAGAGATTCTGTCGATTAATTTTGTCTATTATGCCTGGAACATATTTGAGATCTTGGCTGATTCTCTCTCGCCAGACATAAACACATCAGGACACAATCAATTTACTAAAGGCAAGTGAATGCATGCTGTACATGTGTCATAATGCTGCACAAGCACATGCTCTTTACAAACACGGTAAAAAGAAAAGCATCACAAAATATGATTCATCTGAAAACGATACTTTGGCCTGTCCAAGCCACTGTATTTTAAGTATGTTTTCATGGAAAATAACTACAGAAAGTCTGTTGGAATGGTTCCAAAATTCAATAATAAATAATCAGCAGTTGGTCCTACCAGGAAGAAAGATCTCTAGTGAGGAACGAGGCTTTCTTAGCCATTGCTCTGATCTCCTCCAGGTCATCCTCCTCCATCATATCAGTAGGCAACGATTCCAGGAACTCCTCCTCGTCATCTTCTTCCTCTATACCAGACAGCATTACATTAGAGCACAGATCATTACAGACTCGTTCACCTGGTCACAGGACATCACCAGAATAGGCTTTGAAGACATGCACATTCAGTAGATTATTTTTTTTTTTCACTAGAAAATTGTGCAAAGGATTTCTAGGTATTTCACGAATTTCGATATATCTAGGGTTAAACCCAGGCGTTTTCTATACGTCTCATTGACTCAAACTCTATATACTGTGGTGAGCTACTCTTTTCCAAACTCCACCACTTGAAAATGGACACGAAGGAGAACTTTCCCACCTGGCTTCTTCTCGTAGCGTTCTAAAGGCTGCGGGGTCGGCTGTGACGCGTCATTTAGGGCCTGATGCAGTTTTCTCTGCTCTTTGCGCTGCTTCTTGGCTGTGCTCTGCTGCTTGAACTGGCGGTTCTTCAGCTTGTTGTCCAGCTTGATGTTGCTGGTTTTTAGCAGCTTGCGGAAGCTCGGCTTCTTCTTCTTGTGCTTTTTTGTTGCCTGATGTAAAGCAGAACATGTTTAGGGCATAGAAGTGGAAACATACATGAACCTTTAAATCTATTTGGTATGTCCTTGGTCGGAATCTACTTTTCTCATTTTTGGGTAATAACAGAGACACTGTTAAACTTCAGTAACCACCAGGACACTCTGTACACAATTTACACACACACACACACACCTAACCTGAACCGAATACGGTAAACACATTCAGTATGCACATGTGCAATATTTATTATTATTATTATTATTATTATTATTATATGAACAATTCATTTGCACAAATCTTCTCTACTGGTCGGTGCTGCAGTGTCACTGTCTACAGTCTCACTCTCTTGTGCTGTTGCACTAAATGTTGCTCACGTGCACTAGTCAGTTTGGTATAGTGGTTTGTGTTATTTTCTTGTCGATTTATATTGTCTTATGTAACGCTGATTTAGACAATTGACACACACAGAGAACAGTCAATAAACTAGACATATACAGACACAGACACAAACACACACACAAAATCAGGACCATTAGTAGACATTTTTACACACACACACACACACACACACACACACACACACACACACACACACACTCTCTTCACTGTGTGTGTGTGTTAAAGCTAGCTGGTAGCAGACTAAAATAGCAGCTCAGACTGATGGCAAATGTGAAGGTGAATATTGTAGTCACTCACCGCCCCCATGTTTCTCACTTGCTCTCCTGAGCGCGCACACAAATACACTCACAGGCTTTTCAAATGTACAATATACAGAGCCTCTTTACTCTCTTACTCTCACTGATCCTCTCATACACACATACACGTGTGTATCTCTCGAACAGGAAACAGCCCGTCACGAAGGAATCGACTCATTTAGCTCAATCAAAATGACTCGTTTAAAACGACACGGGCAAAACGACTCCCAAGAAAGAGCTCAATTAAACGCCGTAAAAGCAACTACAAAAAAGCTAAAATACAGTTTGTTTATTTCATTATTATACATAATTATTTTATATTTCTTTGGACCGTAAAATGATGCTTCGACGGTAATTCAGCAAAAATTAAATATTATGAAAGAGTTATGACTTGTAAACACGTTCATTGGATAGCTTTTTGCAACCCGACAAAAATTATTTTAGCCAAATAATTAGTAATAAATGTTTGTGAATAAAATATGTTAATGTTTATAGTTTGCGAATACGTTTCTATATACTGTAGAAATTGTAGCTGCATATATTTCGGCTCCACTCAACTCGGTTCGCTTAAAAGGGTAGTTCAAACGAATCGGATCTACAAAGTGACTCATAAAGCTTGTCGTCAACCTGGAAGTACAACGTATAATCTTTCCGCACTGCCCTTGAGCGGTATGGAGGACCGCATGCAACACCGGAAATGAGTTTTTTATATAAATATGTTTATAATAAAATTAATGTTTTGGCTGTATTTTTCTTTTCTTTTCGTATTATTCTAGGCTTATAAATATTATATTTTTAAATTGTGGTTAGAACAGAAATGAGAACGAATATAATTTATTAATTGTCTAAAATGGTTAAAAAACTTTAAACTGCATAAAATACAAATTCAATTTGTACACAAACAAGTACAATTTACAGTTAACTGGAAAAATTTTCAGACCCCCTTCACTAATTTCCATTTTGTTATGTTGAACCCTGATACTACAGTCATATATCATACATATATATTTTTCTCATTAATCTGCACTTAGTACCCCATAATGAAAGTGAAAACAGAATTCTAGAAATGTTATTAAAAAAATTAACAAGAAAAAAAAGAACATTAAAAATATCAAATGTATATAAGCATTCAGACCATTTGCAACAACACTTAAAAATTAGCTCAGGTGATTCCCAATTCTCTTGATCGTTGCTGAGATGTTTTTACACCTTGATTGGAGTCTACCTGTGGAACGGTAATGAATATGATTTAGAAAGGCACACACCTCTCTATGGAAGGCCTCACAGCCGACAATGCATATCAGAGCAAAAACTAAGCCATGAGGTCAAAGGAACTGCCTGCAGAGCTCAGAGACCGGATTGTTGCAAGGCACAGATCTGGGGTAGGCTCAAAAGATCCTCAATTATTCTCAAATGGAAGAAGTGTGACACAACTAGGGTTCTTCCAAGAGATAGTCACCCAGGGCAAACTAAGCAATCAGGGAATAAGGGCCTCAGTAAGAGCAGTGACCAAAAACCTGATGGTCACTCTGACTGAGCTCCAGAGATCCAGTGTGGAGATAAAACAACCTTCCAGAAGGACAACCATCACTGCAGCCCTCTATTAATCTTGGCATTATAGCAGAGTGGCTAGGCTCTCAAAGTGTTAGAAACAAGATTGTCTGGTATGACTAAACCAAGATTGACCTGTTTGGCCTCAATTATTTGTGTTATGTCTTAAGGAAAGCAGACACTGCTCATCAAAACCATTCAAAAAGTGAAGCATGATGGTGGCAGCATGATGCTGTGGGTTGGTTTTCTGCAGCAGGGACCTGGCAGCTGGTCAGGGTTGAGGGAAAGCTGTATGGAGCAAAGTACAGATATATACTCAGAGGTGGCAAAAGTACATACATCCTCCACTTATGTAGAAGTACAGATATTTGTTTTAAAAGTATCGACTACACTTTTTTGCTCAAGTTAAAGACGTTTGGGCTCTGACATGTACTTAAGTAAAAAGTAGCCATTACTACTACCTGTTTTAGTGTCACACTGGTAACTGGACCTTACATCATAATATTAGGGCTGTCAATTGATTCAAATATTTAATCGTGATTAATTGCATGATTGTCGTGAGTTAACTCACAATTTATCAACTTAATCGCACATTTTTATTTGTTATAAATGTACCTTAAATTTATTCTTTACAATTTTTAATACTCTAACATGGGCATAGAGAAATAATGATGCTTTACACAAATGCATGTTTATTATTCATGAAACCAAACTTAACATAGAACACAAGTTTGGTGATGAACACAAAATATTCTTGTAAACGTTTTAAAGTAATTATGGTGTTTTAAATTACGGACATTACCAGCACACCAAAATGAACCTTTTCCACACGGACTGTTAATGAGGTAATACCAGAGAAACTTTACCTCGTATAACTTTTATATGGATTACATTATCAAAAAATATTTGTTTGTTTTGGCGTTGAGGAAAAAATGCAAGTAAACGCGTCGGCGCGTTCGTCGACCCACAGAGGGTAAATTGTTGGATGGCGCATTTTGGTGGTGATTTGAGACTTGTGGCATCAGTTTATTTATTTTTTATATCTGAGTAAAGAAAGGACAAACGTGTGATGCACTGACGGTTTTAATTTCGCCTCTTTTATATTTAGATTTTTTTATAATAATGGTCAAACAGAAATGCGTGCTGCATTAATCGTGCGTTGATACAATTAGTTCCATTAAAATGAATTTGCATTTTGACAGTCTTAATTAATATATTAATACAAAGCAAATACATTTTTTTAATGATCAGGTGATCAGAAATGTCTCTGTTCTCGGTCATGTTTACATCACTGTGTCATCCACATCAGCCCCATACTACTTCTTTGTTGCCTTCTGCCTGCTCATTGTTATCTTAATAAACTCACCTGCATCTGTGGTGTGTGAGAGCCAGGAAATGATACACCAGTGGACTGAAAAAGCTGTGTGGTGACAGGAAATAGGTCATAGGGCTGAAAACGGTGTGCAATGAGAAGAAAAAAATATATTGACATTCACCAAATAGATTAAAACTAAAGGAATGAGCGTGTTTTGAAAATGTACGAATTAGAAAGTACAGATATTTGTGTAAAAATGTAATGAGTAAAAGTAAAAAGTTGGGCAAAAAATAAATAAAGTACTGATACCAGAAAAATCTACTTAAGTACAATAACAAAGTATTTGTACTTCGTTACTTCCCACCTCTGAATATACTCAATAAAAAAACCTGTTCCCCAGCACTCAGGATCTCAGTCTGGCCCAAAGGTCCACCTTCTTACGAGACAATGACTCTAAACACAGCCAAGACAACACAGCTTAGGGTACAACTCTGTGAATGTCCAAGATTGGCTGAGCCAAAACCCTGACCCTAACTCTGTAGACCTGAAAATGGCTTGAGATAATTTGCAAAGAATAATGGCAGAAAATCCCCCAATCCAGGTGTGCAAACCTCGTTGCGTCAAACCCCCCAAAAGACTTGCGTCAACGCAAAAAAATAGAAAAAACTAAAGGGGGTCTGAATAATTTCTGAATGCACTGTATAAATATAAAAGATAACAAGCGATCGGAGTTTTTGAATGTGTTTGTTATTACGTACTTTCACTGCTTTAATTTCGATGATCAGATTCCATACAGAGATTAGCTTCACGGTCACTGAGTACACGGTGTGTATTTGCATGAGATGCAGGACAAACACCAAGATCACGTTTCCATTCTCGGCTTTATTTACATGTGCTCTACTTTTAGTGGTGTCCACTTCATCACGTATTTACAATTCTGCTCATTACGCAGTATGAAAACTGTACAATAGCAGGGAGTGAGTAGAAAACAAAGTCGGAATTAAAACAAACACACAGCACAGATTTTTTTTCTTAAAATCATAAATCCGAGACGCAGAGCATAACATTCAAAGCCTCCACCCCCCCCCTCCCACCCCGAGAGACGAAGCACACTGCAGACAGAGCGGATACATTTGGTCGAATATTAAAACAGACAAAAATGGACAATGTTTATATTAAGAAAAGACAATTTCATCTGAGCGTACAGGCGTTTTGATAATTTAGTGTCCTCGGTTTTTTTTTTTTTTTTGGAGAGAAAAACTTGTCCCATATCCCAGGCTTGTGGAATGAAAAGCTGATTGCGACCAGCATGCAAAGCTTTTTATTCACTGCTTTTCGAACCTTCATTGCACATCATAGACATTTTAGTCACAATACTCCTTTTTTTTTTTAACAAGTACAGCCTCCTCCTAGTCCTGATGCTCGGTTTAAGAGTAGTGTTAAGAATATCCTTCATCAACATCACAGCTTTAAGTGCAACACGTGAACTGGTGGAGGAAGAAAGCGGCGATATAGTGCGCGACACGGGAAAATCGCCGTTCCTGTTGGTCCATGTGGAAAAACTAAAAAAAGAATGTTTTCGGATCAAATCAATTTGCTGGTGGTGGAATATTTTTTCTTCAGGAGGAACTGTGTGTGTCTTGTATGGGAAAACACACAAGCTTTTCTTTTCCCACAGACTTCTACATTTATTCCTACATCTAATCGCTAGCCATGTCTGTAATACTGCAGGTCGTTTCTATGAGAACCGGTTCTACTTCAGCCTTCACGCCGACTCCTTGACCTTCTGCTTATTACAACCTCAGACGGAAAAGACAACACAAAGGACAAAAGACTGAAGGTGTAGCATGAGGATGAGAGGCGTCAGGAGCTTTTCAGGGTAGGGCTGCCACTTTTGTCCGATTCTTTGTCCTTCATTAGTGCACTGAAGACCTACAAAGAAAGGGGATATAAAAAAAAAGACATGTGACACAAGTGACAGGCCTGATGTCGAACAAAGATGACCTGGCATTATTACATTAGTTATCCAATCCAGATGTTATTCATTTAACACATTCCAACATGCATTCAATCAAGGCGTCAAATCATTTTCAAGAACATCAGCTCCGACAGTTTCAATGCAAAATCAGGTTTCTATGTGACTGATGCGCTCGGTCGTTTTTTAACATTTTGTAGAAGGACTTGCCCCCGAGAGACATATCTCAGAGAGAGACACAATCCTCTTGACAATAATAATAAAAATAATAATTATATATATATATATATATATATATATATATATATATATATATATATATATATATATATATATATAAAAAAGTTTAACAAGTCCTTAAATTCTAATCGTACACAAAGCTGCTGTGGTAGGAGTGGATTTTAACACTTGTTAGCAGTTGCTGAAAAATAACGGACTTCAGGATGTAGTACTCTGACATCATGCTGCACCACACCACCATGCAGTTTTCTTCAATCAGAAAGCCACAAATTGTATTTACTTTCCCAGCATGCAAGTGAAATCCTTATGTACAGAATATGCCATGCATACAGAATTCCCTTCCCAATTTTATTTTTATTTTAGGGGTGTAACGGTACATTTATTTGTACCGACCGGATTCCGAAGAACATGTTAAGTGGCTTTGTTTATTCTTCGCTTCGCACTTTAAACGCAGTGTAATTGTTTTTTATTATTATTAAACTTGAAAAACATCCAAAACGACACCAGAGCTATAAAAATAAACTAAAGTTAGCGCAGTGTTGCCGAGGCCAATTGTTTCATCTTCTTCTCAAAAAATAATACATAGTCGGACTACGACATCCGAATCGACATGGCTGCACACAGCGTTAAAAACAAGGCGCTGCTTCTCTTTAAATGCATTATACTGTATAATCAGGTGTGTGCTTTAGACACATTAGTCACAACTATTAGTCAAAAATACCCATTATGCCCTGCGAATGATATTTTAGTGCACAAAATCTCCTGTTAGTAAACTCTTTTTCTATGACAACTCACCGATGGTCAGTGGTGAAGGCTGTTGGTGTGATGCAATGTTATGTTATTGTAATGCAGCCCATGTATGGACTAAAAGTATAGTGTTCTGTGTGTCCTGTATTGTGGTGTAATGGTGTATCCCATTCATGGAAGAAAAATGTGGAAAAGGAAAGAGGTTTCACGTGCAGGCTACAGAACAATATGAAGGCTATAAAAGAAGTCTGGCTTGTGTTGTGGAATGGTGTGGATGTCAGACACACCTGGGACCATTTGCGGTTGCTGCTGGTCATGTGAGTGTTGAGGATGGCGCTGAAGAGGCGCTCCGTGGGGACTTGCTCGGGCAGGCGCGTAAGGAACTGAGCCATGTGGATGAAGTCCATGTGGAGGAGCACGTCCTCGTACAAGCGCAGGATCCCCAGAGCCGTGCGGAACAGGAACTCTTCTCCGTCTCGGCAGAACACGTCCCATACGCGGCAGGCGACGTCTAACGGTAGGGACTTGCTGTAGAGTGTAAAAATCCTGCACATGCACGCGCACACACAAAAGGTGCTGCCTTTAGTAAAGTACGTTTACAAGACAGCATTTCATAAAATATAAGGCAAAAACTAATTTGATTTTGACATGACACCCCCCTGGTCTCCAGTCCTGCAGTGAAGATGGGAGTTTATTACATTAGTGCATAGCAATATTATTATATTATAATATTATTAATACAACTAAGAAGATCCACAGAAGCTGCACAGAAGTTATGAAAAATGAAGAAATAAATGCTAGTTCTATACTAATCCGGATAAAATTGAAGACGGCCATTTGTCTAAAAACTACAGTTCTGAGAGGCCATGCATTATAATATTTCATATGATCACGACTTCATTGTCTCCACACGCCCACTGCCACAAATTGTTACAGCTAATATCCATCATGTATCCACTTTGGTACAATGAAAACGTTGTCTCAGTGTGGACAGAGAAAAATATGCGCTTTCAAACAAAAACGCATTAGTGTGGACAAGTCCAAAGTCAACCATTATTTTGCATTCAGAGAGATGCAGATTTTTGAACTGATATTATTAATACCCAACTCTTAGGAACAGGAATTCGTAAATTCCAGCAAACAGCAGAAAATGATTAACTCCTGAATTTGTAAAACTCCTTGTTTATATCACTTGATTTCACCTCCAGAGATCATGTCCAGATTCTCCAATATTTTATTTTTAATTTTTTTTCTCTTTGTTGCCATTCAAAACATTGCCGTTCCTGCTGCCACTCACCAGTCTATCAAGTAGAGGTCTGGAGTGAGGTTGGAGCTTTGAAAGTGACTGAACAACCTGGGAAGATTTTCCTCAAAGAACACCTCGAACGCCGCAAAGTACTTCAGCATCTGCAAATGAAATTGCACCACGGCAACGTGAAAACAACAGAAAAACATCTGCTGGATATAAAAAAAAAAAAAAGAAAAAAGATTTCAAAGTTTTCTTCTCTTCTGTACCAGTTCATGGTCCACTCTGAAAAAAGCCATCTGACAGGGTTTATTCAGGAGGTTGGCGAAGGCGATGAAGGCGTCGGCCTCATCCAGGTTCAGGATCAACACGGCGGCGATAAATGACATTCCCTGCACCTGGAAGCGGTCATGTTAATGATTTAGCACTCGCCGAGCAGCGGTTTCTAAACACCTACATAACCGTGAATCATTAATGAGTCACATGGCGTTTGGCTGATCTGACATTTTCTGATCACCTGACTTTCTCAGTGCAAACACACAGTGGCATAAATCTGATATTTTAGTCGAGCTCTTGCACAAATCGAAGGTGGGCGATTCGTCTGTAAGCTGCAATTATGCTTGCAGGGAGAGTAGTAGACATCCGAATCTGCAGTGGTGAAACTTTAACAGCTGCAGAGTCTGATAAACAAAAGATGTTTTATTTATTTGTTCAGCACTGTTAGACTTACCAATGGCTTTTTTTTTTTTTTTAATTTATGAAAACTACACATGACCACTGGAAAATTTGACTGTAACCACAATGCATAAGCAGTGTGGACCGGTGATGAACGAAGTACACAAACCATGTACTTGAGTTAAAGTGGAGGTAGAGATACACTGGGTAAAATATGACTCCAGTAAAAGTGCTCCCTTTAAACTTCCTCTTGAGTAAAAGTACAGAAGTATTTGCCTTTATGTATCAGAAGTACTATTGATTTATAATGACTATAATGTTCCTATTATTGTTTTTGTCACAAGACTCTTTGCTTAATCAACTCAGATTATGTGAAAAGACTAATGTTACTCTCAGCACACAATCTATTAATAGAATGACATTAATGAGTCAAACACTGGATGGATATCTACTAAAGTGATCATGAACACAAAACCTTTAGAACCAAATGAATTTTTTTATTTTATTTGTGAGCAGAGAATTTTGGTGTTTAGGTTTATTTACTCTCCAAATGTTCTGCTTGCTTTTGAACTGATGCTGAACTGTAAGTTTGTGACAAGTAGATGCCACCTAGCGGCAATCGAAACAAGTTCGGTGACTTGCTGCGTGTTTGACCAGTTCGGTTTTTATCTGCTCATAAATAAAAATTAAAAACGACAGATTTTCCAAAATGTAGTTCAGAAAAAAGACTTTCAAATGTAGTGAAATTAAAGTAAAAGTCTCCCCAAATGGAATTACTTCAGTAAAGTACAGATACGTGAAAAAGCTGCTTGGGTTCAGTAAAGAATTACATTCACTTCCTTACTGTTCACCACTGGTATGATTAACTGCTCTCATTTTATTTCCTCTCTCTTCCACCACCACCCCCCCAAAAAAAAAGGCACACTCACATATCCCACATCGGGCCGGTAGCAGGTGTACGCTCCGAGTACGCTGTGCAGCAGATCATGGTACGGCCCTCCCTGACACCAAGAGAGAGAAAAGACACAGGTCACAGTTTGTTTATGGGCACAGATTAAACCTCAGCGGTGTCGGTGTTTACCAAACGCACCTTCTGAAAGATGAAGAGCGAGGGGAAGGTGCGAGAAATGTCGAGTTTGATCAGATCCAGGCTGGATTCCCGATCTGCTAGTGATGCCCCGCTCTCTGTGGACAACATGACGGCGTAAGTACATTCATACAATGACATTTTATATCCTGAAAATAATGAAAGCGATACTGAATAATACATCTATAAGTACAGGAAATGTATTTAAGAATGCACCGAAGGAACTGAGAGGAATAGAAAATAAATGATTTGCAAAAAGACAAAGTGGTTTCTACTCCGTAATTCCGTGCCAGGAATTTTGCTGAAACAACCAAAAAAAAAAGAAAAAAAAAAAAAAGAAACCACTACGCCTGCTCATCCAGCTACAATATGAATCATGGTCTTATGACAAATTACTTACATTTTTTAAAGGGTACAAGACTTGTGTGCTTATTGCATTTTATGAGGGGGGAATTAACTAGTGACATCCAAAAAGATTTCCAAAAAATGGAAATGGAAAGACAATACAGTATATAATGCATATGCAGCTGTTTTTTTTTTTTGTTGTTTTGTTTTTGCCCATTTCAAGTTAAATCATGGTGCAGTGGCAAAACTTAATTTAAACTCATGGCTAATTGTACCTCAAATTATCAATATGTTATTAAAATTCTCATTATTTAACTATAACTAAAGTACCAAAACACAAGGTTATCTCAGCACTCTTTGTCTGTCTGTCTGTCGTGTCTGGAACAAAATACTTTCCAGATGTGTGGGGAAAAAATAAAAACACGACTACAGGAAGCGCTTGTGTCGATGAAGATCAGCTTGCAGTTTACCAGAAGCCTGAAGACAGCTGTGTTGAAACGCTGCAGGGAAAAGCAGCAGTTAAAGCCGCATGCTGTGACTGGGCTTGGTGTCCAAGAGGATGTTCGTGCTGAGGGACCCTGCCCAACAAAAACATGTACATGCAATGTTGGTGAAGACGTACCCTCTGCCTCGACCTCGCTGCCTGTCTCTCTGAAGCTCTTCCAGCGCTCCTTAGCCCGGGAGAGAAAGATCTCGTACAGCTCTGCAAAGAACAAGACGGAAAGACAAGTGAGGAAGGAAGCATGGGGAGAAAGTAAGCAAGCCGGACTTCTCTTGGACAAAAACCCAGAGCTGAAACGTTCCGTTATGCAGGTTTATTTCTTTCAGTAACGACACTAAGTTTCCTTGAACCTGGCCAAGGTCAAATCTCCTTTTAACCCCCCCCAAACAGACATTATGATAAAGACTCTTTGGCAGGGGCGGGGAATTCCTCTACAGATGCAGCATGTACATGTATTCACTTTTGTCCAAAGCAACTCACTGAATAACCCAATGGTTTTCAGTACTGGGATTTGAACTCACAACCTTCCACATCTCTAAGCCACAACTGCTTTGGTAGCTGTGGTACAAAAATTTAGTTTTTATTTTATTTTATTTTTTCTTCCATTTATTTTAAACTGGACTGTTCTTACCCTTGTGAACTCTGGTCGCTTCACTGTACATAATAAAATCAAAAATTTACAGGTATGTGTGACTTTTGGAAGAATATTCTAGCTTTTTTTTGTTTTGTTTTTTAAATGAACCAGCTTGGCTTAGGTAGCACATTTTCAGTTAGAGCCAATTGCATGCCTTTCATGTAAATAATTTAGCTGAAACCTGCTTATCAGACATGAGAATACCTACAAGGATAAAGACAATTATTCTTTGGAACAATTAGAGACATTTCCAACCTTTTAAGAGTTCTCATTTCATTCACCTTCTCTGATACAATGAGGAATAAAGCTACTGAAAAATAGCAACTACAATTTCTCTCTTTCTTACAGCTGAACAGGTAAAGGTTATGAGTCCTGCTCAAGGGCCTGCTGTAGAGCTCTGAAATTAGCCTTTGGGATGAACTGTTGAATGAGCACAAATCTATACAAGCACAGTCCAAAATCTAGTGGAACATCTTCACAGCAAATTAGATGTTTAAAAAAATATTTTTTAAAAGCACATAAATCTTATAGTCAGATGTTCACAAACTTTTTCCCATATTGTGTAGCTGTTGCATCTTTCCAAAGTCTTTGGAAAAGCTGAATTTATGTGCGAATATTGTCTATAACATTATATTGTTTTTACAAACTAGAATATTGTAGTTAATAGGGCTGCTGCTAATTCTAACGATTATTCCATCGATTAATCGAGTAATTGAATAAGTACTTTCTCTTTATTTATTAAGAGCAATACTAAATAAGAGTGAGAAAATTTATTTTATACATTTTTATTGCTGAAATTGCAAACAAGAATATCTATAAAAACTAAACCAATTTAGTGCATTTAATTGCCATATTACATCAAAATACAAATAAATAGAGTGCAGTTCAAAACCTCAAAAGTTATGGGAAACTATTTGTTTAATAAAACTCAATTAATCTTACTCCTGGTTTTTTTTGTGTAACTCGTGTATTGCAAATCCGTGTATTTATCCAGGAATATATATATAAACTTGCTCCATGGCACCACTGCAGGCAAACTTTTTGACCGCACTGTATATAAATACAAATATAAAAATCTATTTCAAATTTCTTTAAAAACAGTGACCGCACTATTGGGAGTTTTCTTTATGTTTTAGTTTAAAATGATCCCAAACTGCATAAGCTTTCTGCCGTTTTTTTTTTTTTGGACTTGGAACTTCTCCATGCACCTCGCTGTCTTCTCCTGTCCAGAGTGCTCTAGAGTTTAGCAGGCGGTGCGTCAGTAATAAAGGTCCGTGGGAAACACAGTGCTCCATGTTTAGTCAAATGGACTAAATGAAGCATTTTTGTAATCGAGTTACTCACACACCTGTTCTTTAATGACTATACTTATTACGCAATTCAGACATAAAGATTTCTGAGACCCAGTGTTGTAATTCTTACTTCATTCACTATAAAATCTCTCAATCGTTTGAATACCTGGGGTGATGTTGAGCTCGTTGCCGATGGCTAGGCTCCACACTTTGCCGCGGACATTGGGCGGAAGCCCTTGCCACCACAGATCTTTAACCCTGCGTGTGCCACGCCTAAACATTGCGGGAGTAAATGAAAAGAGGAGTTAAATCACTTAAATAAGCATAATATATATGTATGTATATTGCACATATAAGCTGTATAAAAAAATTATACAAAATCCATTGCCCAATCCAAGAGACTCGAGACCTCAAACGACAAAATGAAGCAAGTTAAACTTTATGCAAATACAGAGCGACTTGTGATCGGCCTCTTGATTCACTGCAAATGGCAAATCAACCTAGCGTGAGTCGCAAATTTCTTTTTCCTTTCTAGTGTTGCTCTTTTGCCCCATAATGAATTCAGAACTCCCCAGGCTATGTGGATGGAGGAAAAGTTGCTCACATGCTGTCCCAGTTGGGCAGGACCTCAGTGTTCCACACCACCATGGCATTAACGATGCTGTCCTCCTGCTTGAAGCGCTCCTTCATCTGCTGCTTCTTCTTCTGGGCCTCCTTCATTTCTGCATGAACACACACACACACACACACACACACACACACACACACACACACACACACACACACACACACACAGTTAAATAAGTGCACTCTCAAACCTATTAAAAGAGAAAACTGTGATGAGTGATTAGTCAGCTAGTAAAGCATGCAAATTCAGCAGGCTCAAACGCAGTAGCTTTGCATCTGCATTAGTGTTTAGCTGATTTTAATTTAGGGTTGCTTTGAGCAAGTCAATATAAACGGAATAATAGATTCTTCTATGGCATGGTGTCTAAGCAGCTCTTCTTTACCTCTCTTCTTGGCCTCAGCCACCATTTCATCATATTCCTGCCGGTGGCGCTGAGCTTCCTCCTCGGGTTTGGCAGGAAGGTTACTGAGAAGGAAGTGAGCGGGTTTAATAATAAACATAGCAGAAAACGAGAAAGTGAATACAACAAAATGTAGGGATGGGTCATGTTGTGTTTTGATGCTTTACTAAGTGCGCATGAGACACGCAGTCTGCTTGAACATCTAGCAGCATCTGATCTGTCTGGGGGTGTTGCTTTCATTTCTAAAACTAATTTCTATATAATTTTCTATATAAGAAGATCTGATTGAAATATTTCTATACATGAACATGCTCAAATAGAAAGACGTTACATGGGGAAATTCAAGCGAGAACATTATACAAAGGTTTTTTGGGGGTTTTGGAGGGGGTCTGCATTGTCAACTCTTTGTTACAGTAAAACATATAAATTACACTTTTCTCACATGGCAAAAGGCTTTGCCGTTTCTAACATGTCAAGATGCAGTCCTTCAAGAGAGATAAAAAAAGATGTGAGAAAATGCTATTTTATAAAAGGGAACAAAAACACTTCAGTTAGGCTGTTCATTACTCCCTACTTATTTGCAGCCACTGTATGTGATTATCCAAATCATTGTGTCCATATTACAAAAATCCCAAGCCCTAGTCCAGAACTTTACTATCTACCATTCCACTCCAGCGTAGGCCTCCTGAATCACAAATCCCTCTCGCATTTCAGCCATCATACATTTCTAATGAGTGCCTGAGAAAAGGGCACGGTTCGTAAGCTATGTGTGGTGAAACCGGAGCCGCCGAATAAGTTTAAACTCATTTCTGGGTCTTTGTTTGAGGGAAGTGAGTTCCTCGTTGGGCTTGAACGCTACACCACGCAGTGCACACCACACCCTGATCTGCATGCAGAGGAGACGAGGACTGCACACTGCAAGGCTGAGTAACAGGACATCCTGCCTAGAGCTCATTTGGAAGCGCAGCATTGTGTTGTGCTGTATCCTGATACGCCACTAAGGTCAAAGAGGCTCTAATGCTACCTGACACTGATCTCACTTCAGCAGATATGATGGAAAATTGCAATTTCCGAGTCTGGGACATTGAGACGAGGTAAACAGCCTCGTCTTGTGACACGTCATTGTGTTTTGCTAAACAAATCCAGTCTGGAGGGTAGGAGCCGGTTTTATTCGGACCAGTTTGCATGTATGGACAGTAAAAAATATACAGAAAAAAATAATAAATTGATGCAGAAGGGATGATAACGCACAGTCCAAAGGGTCGCTAGGAACCAGACCGGCAGCCAAGCATGACTTTTTTTATCGTAGTAAACAAGAAATTAATTAATACATGTAGTTTCTACAGTAACCACTAAGCACTTGAGGGAAAGGCTGCTAGAAAAATAACCTCTTTATGTGTGAACAAAATTAAACTAAATTAGATGAATGGCATAAATTTGCCTAAATACTTGTCTATTAGAACCATACATCAATAGCCTTTAGCAGATAGGAATTAAAACTCCATTTAACAGGACAGGAAGGAAAGGCATCCAGGGTCCTTACATATTTTTCATTGCAAAATTCCATACTTGTCAGACTTAAATATGCAGAATTGCCTCGGACTCGAATACGCACAATTCCCTAAAGATTTTTAGGACCATATTTAACAAAACACTCTCCAAAGTGGATAAGTTTGAAAATGCCGTTTTGGCAGAACAGTGTGGACTGTGAAAACTAAGGCTTTTAAAAACGATGACACATTTAAGGCATTGCTGCGACGTTTCAAAGAGCCGGAAAGTAAATAAACACCACGCGGTTCTGTTCATGTGCGGTACAGGGACGTAAGAGTTTTGCTGTGGATGAGGAGCAACGAAAGTGTGGACATGGAGCGTTTTAATACAAAACGGTGGGAGCAGGTAGTTAATACCAGGTAGTTCATATTAGAAGAATTCTCCAATGTAAAAGAAGGTTGGCGCGTCTCTGCGTGGTTATGCCCTTTCTTTTTCAAAATGTTTTTTTTTCAAAACCCAACCGATACGTAAGTGGCGTTAAAACGTTTACAAAACACATCCGCTGTAATGTTTATCCGGTATTGTCCAACAATTTGCCCCTTAACCCCAGTACTCACGCTGGCCGGTCTTCTAATATGAGTGCTGTGGTGGACAGTGGCTCAAATTCCAGATTCTTACGTCGCCCTTGACTGGGCTGGGATGGGCTGTTAGCAGCTTTAGCCTCATATTCCTGTGAGGGAAAAAAAAAAAAAAAAAAAGTCATATAGAGTCAGTACCTGATAGTCAACCCTTCAAAACTGGACAACTATCACTAAACAGTTGTCACAGAGTTTACAGAAAGAGAAGTGGCTTAATGAAGGGGTTGTGAAAGATGAATGAGGCAGCGAGAGACAGATGATAGGAATCAAGATCACAAGGACCACTGGGCCTTTAGGCCATGGCGTGTGATCTTCATAATTATGAGGAAATGAAAGGGTCACAATAACTCCACACGGAGGACATGTCTAAAAAGATGACCTCACTGGGTACCCAAATAAGTTCTGACTCGTTACTAATAATAAGTCCAACACAACGTCTGGAATATAAAATAAAAACAGTTCCTAATTCTTTCTGTTTCGTGCCATATATGACGTCCACAGAAAATAGTACAAAGATACTGCTTTTAGAGTCAAAATGCTCGATAGTTATTCGCGCATAAGGAGCTGTAGCACTGAAGACATGTGCGCCGTCACAAAGCAACTGCTAAAAAGTGAAAAAAAAAGAAAATGAGGGATGAGCATGATTCTCATGATGGATACAGAAAATGCAGGCAGACAAAACCTCATGGGAATATTCTCTTCAGACATCTAGACAGCATTTATTCTAGTTACACATTTGATCTGGTACAGTAAAACCTGCATAAGAACAAAGCTGAATGAAGAAACATACTTGAAAGTGAATGCACAGATGGCAGAAAAGCAGAAGAGGGACACGACGACTTCCCTGAGGCTGATTAATAAGCGCACATCAGCATTTCTAAGCCTAACACATCTGCAAGCCAGCAAAACGACTTCTGGGCAAGCGCCCAGGAAAGCAGGCGAGCATGGGACAATATCGATGGTTGAAATAAACCAATGGAAGGAGACGCTCCATGCAGAGATGACGACATGTAAGAACAATGGATTAAAAAAAACAAAAAAAACAAAACAAAAAGCCATACCCCTGTGCTTAAGAGATTGGGAGTTGAAACTGACGTGAGACTGCCTGGGTTATTCTCCTGAAGAAAGAAAGAGAAGAGACTACACTCAGATTTTTTTTTTTTTTAACCAACAAAAATAAAGCTCTGGAAAATCAAACAATATTTACTTCTACATGTCCACATATGGGAGCATTCACAAAAGCAAAAAAATACAAATTCTGAACTGTGCCTATCTTAAAAGTATACCTCAAAACACTAAACAACACAGGCATATGACGATATGCACACTAACCCCTATGTTGTTTATTATTTCACAGTACCATCCATATAACTAATTTGACTCCTGAGTGCCCGTAGGTGAAGGCTGCGAGAGCTTCCTATGCACTTTTGGCCGATATGGATGCTGTTAAATATGACAGGAACTTTTCCTGAGCACTCAGGAGGTTATTCAATGCAGCATTTAGTCACCAGGGTCTCTGACTCCTGAAGTAGCACGGAACCAGAATATTAGGGAGGGGGGGGGACATTTATATGCAACGTCCAGGGTTTGTGCAGTGTTTACATACAACTTTAAATTACCTGTTTATCCATACATGTAATTTAAAGTGGTATGTAAACACTGCACAAACCCTGGACGTTGCATATAAATGTCCATCATCTAAAGAAATAAGGTTGAAACGCACTGGCAAGTTTGTGAACATGTTAAACACTGAGAAGACATCGGTACAGAAGGTCGAGACTGGCCGAGGTCGTGGATAAGTGTAGATGCTGAGAAGGCAGATTACTGGCCACGTACTGGCTTGAGTAAACACTAGAAGACTCGAACGCAAAGAACGAATTCACGTGCGTTTGGTGATACAACCTGGCCAGAATCCGCACACGTTATTTAAAAAGAGAAATAAACACGCATACAGCCTGCTGGATATCTGGATTTTTTTGTGTGGTCTTCACACACACAAGAGGAGCGCAACCTAAAGGGGTGTTTGTTTATTTATTTATTTAAGATCTGAACTCGATTGTATTCACTTCCACAAGAAGAGAAATCAGGCCAGTATGCTGTTGAAACCCTCCCAATGCCTTGTTGATAAAATCATCATGTTTCATTCCTGGCTCCTCTCCATGTGCAGTAAACGGGTGCTGTCCTTCGGTTCGCTCGTTCGCTTTAGGTGGTTCCTAAACTAAACTGCACTTCTTGATAGAAACCTCTTTAGTCTGAGAGAAAGAGGAAAAAAAAAAAGAAAGAAATCAATAGAACACTGATGAATGAACTGGCAGTTTTCCAAACTGCATGGAAGGAGAACCTCCAGGTACATAAGAAGAATTTTATTCCAGCAAGATCAGCATCTCTGATCTCAGCAAGGGAAAGAGACAATGACAAATATAATCGTGTATATAATATATAAAACAATTGACGGCGAAGGTCACAACCAAACACTAAACCAAACACTAGTAACAGTGATGACTAAATTTGTTTTAGTAAAAAAAAAAAAATAAAAATAGTATCCCACAATATTATATACAACATTACCATTATAATTTATAAAGAAACCAATATAAAATGATTAGTGGGGCAAAGAGAATCCTTACGCTATCCAATAGTCTAAATTTGATTTATACAATTGTCATAGATTTAAAGTTTTGGGTTTCCAGACTCGAAAGCTTCATCAAACTATGTACTAAATCCGATACCTATGTATTGATAACTAATTACACCGAGACTTTGACCCTTGTCAGTTGTCAAATTAAAAACCAACTATAGCTCAAGTCTATAGCACAGCAGCTATTCATACTTATTGGAATCACATACATTAATTATTTCAATCAGGGTTGAAGCCTAATCAGAGAAAGCACTGGTTACAGCAGGAAATGACCTACAAATGTCCACTATGTCACCTTGTAGGTACTGAGAGCTAAGAATGTTATTATATTCAACACACTGTGTTGTAGTTAATAAAAGGGCTCATTCCTCACCCTGGTCTTATCTTATTGCCTGCTTTTAGTTTATAAATGTTATGCTTTTAAAGCATAACAATTAGTCCAACATTTCTTTCTACTAAACTTATTATCAATAACTACTTATAAACAACCTATTAGTTTCCACAGAAATGCTGATGAAATGTAGGTTCCAGCTTTAATCACGTGAGAGACAACGGCTTCATAACGCTGAGGAATGTATGAGAGAGTGACATTTGTTCCTGGGTGCCAAGTGACTTCCTCGTACTTATTCCGGAGAAAGCAAAAGCGTTTCTACTAAGTACACGTGTATGTAGAAGTGAGCTCTGATTATAGAGTAACTCTTTATGGTCATTCGGGTTGTATCGTGCGCAGTAGTGAAAGTGCTTGGTGTGAATTTTGTCTCGAGTCTCTTGCTTCCTGTAGGTTCGTCTACTGTGGTCTGGTTGAACTCAGACTCTTGATGAGTTCAAAATGCAGCAAAGACTATTAGAAGAGTTTGTGAATAGGATTTTGTGTCTTCATGCTAAGAGAAGTGTTCTTATCACTGAAACACACTTGTGTCACCTATGTTTGTTGGACAATCGTCACAGACATTTCAGCCTACTTCTTTTATGGTGAAATATCTGCTATTTCAGGCTATTTTTTTGTCTAACCATCTGGAAAGATAAAAAAATTGCACAATCTTGTCAGTTTTGCACCAAACACTGTGCATGCTGCGTAGTCTTGCTTAATCAAGGTGATACCGGTATTTCAAGAAACCCACACAATATTAAAAATAGCAGGATGTGAACAAATTCTTGACATTGTATTTTTTTCTTTTACAGAAATGTGTGAAAGCAGTAGACCTGTTGGATGGTTTTGCAGTCTTTGGGAGGGCTTTCTCTCAGTGGGACCTTCCCAAACAGCTTCCAGCCAGGAGCACTTGTAGACTCTTTCTGCTTTCTGGAGAACAGGCCCCTGACAAACACACAAGCAAGAAGTGTTCGTCTATAAAAAAAAGAAAATCTGTGAACAATCAGACAAAAACAAAATGCAGCCTGGTGTAACTCATGTCAAATTGTCAAACGGAAAAAAAGCCCTCAACCAAAAACCAAAGTCTGATGGAGAAATGAAAGGCAGTACGTGGCCATGTAAATGAATCTCTAGGCAAAACACATAGCGCATGACGTTTCCTGGTATTGTTCCACTTTGTGCAGACTGTTTGCAGAAGTGCAAGTGGTAAAACACAGAGCAGATCTGTAACCCAGTTTTGCATGCAGCCATTATAACGTCCTGCTGAACAATAAACACTGAAGACTAATAGATATTGCTATAAGCTGTTTGTGATGGGTTTTTCCCCCCATTCTTTTCTTAGATTTATTGATATTTTCACGACAACCTAATATAATTAATCGTCAGGTCATTGGCTCAGAACAGAAAATGTGCAAAATCTGAATCTCTACAGAAGCGATGATTGATATCAAAGCAATAATTATTCTTCGTGTCAGACGGACGTATCCTTGGCTTTCAGTTTGAACACTGGTGAGGTTTCACGTCGCCGTGTTCTGAATTGTTTGCGCTCAGCATCAAGGTCGATCTCAAGAGCTTTGGTTTATCTTTCGAACACCTACACACTGTATTTGCACACTTGGATATAGTCAAACAATCAGAAATGCTAATGGGTTCAAATAGAATATAAATAAATGTTGTGGGACCAAACGTTTGTTCTGATTTCGAGGGAGGACGAAGCAGAAGCACAACATACCACAAACCTAACCAAGTTAGGAAAAGTACTATCTTATGTAATATAATAGCGAGCAGGATTGTGTATAAGTACCGGAACAATGTTGATTAATTCTGGTGCCTGGTTTTAATAGTTTGCATGAAGAAGAAACCAAGCGAAAGACTTTTGCACTCCGGGGATTTTCATGCACAAGCACTATATAGTTATAGAGTTTACAGTAAATACCCCCAAAAAACAAGACAAATCCATTGAGTTGCAGAGTTGAGGGCGAAAACACCTTGATGATGAGTAAGAACAGTCTCGCTGGTTCAAGACTACTGTACACTCTGCTGATCACACTGTACAACCGTGGTGAGCAGAAAAGCACCTCGGAACGGACGTCAAAACTAAACTCCTTTCAGAAACGGGAATATGAAACTACAGGTGGATATCTGAACAATGGAAAAACCATCACCTGTCAAAAGCATTTATTCAGTCTGAGCCAAGGGACAGAAGGTTTCAATCGAGGACATGGTTTTTGCTGACAGTGACCGGATTCTATAAGCTGACGAATGTTGGTTAAGTGTAACACTATGGTTTGAAAACTACACTTGAAGTTGCAGTTAAGAAACAATGAATTCTAACTCGAGATCACTACTGGAACTGACTATCATTGAAGATATTGTGTACTTTTGTGCAGACCCATCCTGCTGACTATAATGATTTTTTGCACACTAGTGAGATATTTTACCCTCTGCACAGAAGTATTACCTTCTTGTTATACAGTTCGGTCAATCACACGCTTTATACAGATGAACATAATCAAGTCAAAATATCATACAGAAAGAGCTCTAGCAGACTGCTCCTCAGTACTGAAGACTTTTAG
Source organism: Silurus meridionalis (assembly GCF_014805685.1). NCBI lineage: Eukaryota > Metazoa > Chordata > Actinopteri > Siluriformes > Siluridae > Silurus > Silurus meridionalis. The sequence goes on along the minus strand of NC_060890.1, from coordinate 8,966,413 downwards.
GAAATATGCATTCCCAAATATATTTATTTATATATTCTACCTAATATGTGCTAGTGGTCCTGTGGGTAGTGCCACACACACCATAACAGAGATGTGGTTTCCAGATAATTCACGCGAATCTGTTTATGTCTTTCTGACAGCATTTCATGAACAGTACATATTTAATCTTAGTGCTCTTGGAGCAACAGTGGAAACTAGTTGTGTAACATCTATTACTTATAACACGAAACACGCACCTGATTACGATTTTCACGTGTCTGTCTAAAAGCAATTCCCTGCTCATTAATAGTCTTCTCGGTTGGGTTACACATAAAATGTTCTCAGTCCGTTCCAACGTTCCGTTCCCTCTGTCCATCTACACTTCCTCTATACAGCTACTTCTGTTTCATTTCCTAACACGCTTTATTCGGGTCAACTTCAGAGCCCTTCTGTCAGACCATTCCAGGTCATTAAGATCCTACATATTTTATCATCTGGCTGTCAGGTGTGCTTGGAGGTGAAGCAGGATCAAATGATCAATTATTAATTATCAACTAGTGAGAATTGGTTTCAGACCCCGGGTTACATGTGATAATGATTAACATCTGCCCGTATTTGAATGTGAGCAGGCCAAGCCCAGCATTTCAGGTCTGATTACAGGAGGACACGTTGGTCTCTTTGGAATCTGTGCATCAGTCTTTCAGCAGCGTGCGTGTGGAATGTGTATGAATAATGGCGTGCGTTTTGACCCCGAGTTACTGATTAGCTTTCCACTTACAGAGCAGAAGATCTCAACCGTTCACCTCTCAGCAGCCTCATAAAATTAAACTACTTCATTCCAACATCTGCAAAAACCCTTTCATTAAAGCTCGGGCGACAGAGACAACGGTTTCCCACCTGCCAAAGATCTCAGAGATGACGTGTTTCTTCTGTCTTAGGGCCGGCTCGGCAACGTCGACCACGTTGTCTGGGGCACTCTGGCGCCGACTGATTTCATACGTGTTCCTCGAGCTCAGGTTCACGTCCACGAAAGCGGGGTTTGGGGAAGACTCGCTGTCGTCAGGGCTCGAGAGAGTCTGGGAGGAGCACGGCTCAGCTTCTGATATGCAGTCATTAGAAGCAGTTTCCGAATCCCTGGTCCGATTGACGGCCTCCGAACTGGACGATGATGACCTTCGACCTGACCTCAAAGCGCCAGGCTGATCTTCATCAACATCATCACCAGGGCTCACGTGACCCGACTGAGGTCTTGAAGCGGAGCTGGTAGACGGTGCAGATGAGGACGCAGCATCAGCATCCGAGACCAAGGCACCGTTAGCCAGCAGCTCCCCCGACGCGGGGCATGAGCAGTTCTGAAACGAGTCACGGGCATCGCACCCGCAGCTCACGTGACCGTTCGGGAGCTTGATTGCGGCATGCGGATTGGCTGTACCGGTGTAAAGCGGTACCGTGCGGTCCTGGGCGCTCTCCTCGCGCGTCGGGCGTCTGTCGTTTCCGTCGCCGTGCCGGAAGTTGTCCTCCTGTGGGTCCGGTCCGTCCATTTCCAATTTGTTATCCTTAACATGAGCGGCGGAGGGTGTTGGTCTGCCTTCGGCTGACGCGACCATCAGCTCCGTCTGTGACTCTGTGTCGTGTCCGTCAATGGCGGCATGACCGGGAGCGGATCCCAACGGCGGCGGAGCGACCTGTAACAAAACCAATCATATTCGTATCCTCGATGTGCACACACTCATTTGACAAATCCTTCGCTTAGCTAGAACACGTACCCCAGTCCCTGTGCGGTGTCACGGATCTCCGAGACGCCTCGGCTTTTTATCCACTTTTATCCGCAGACCGACACGGCGGTGGAGCTGGGCCTTTCCGCGCTCACATCAGCTGAACAAACGCCTAGCTTTCTAACCCAAATATGTCTAATCACACCATCTCTGATCCACTTCCAGTTCTCGGCTCGGTTCCTGCTCACGATCCAAGTCTTCACTCGGCTCCATAACCACAGTACCGACCTAAAGCTGCAGTGCCTCCACAGTTAGCACTTCCTCCTCGCTTAACATGTCGGGAAAATCTTTCGCCTGGATGCTGAAACGTGAACCGTGTGGTGTCTCTGAGAGGTAAACGATTACTGATTAAAAAAAACCGATGCCACTCGAATAAACCAACACTTTCCAGGTTTAAACCCGGTAGTTTTGCTCGCTAGCTCTCTCTCTGCTTCGGCCCTGAACTGCAGCCATCTTGAAAATGCCGATGACGTCATGAGGGGGATTGAAACCAAAGGGTAACGGGTCACGAGGCGCCCCCTGCTGTTCAGTGTTTATATTACTGCAGCGTGTGCTACTTTCACATCCTTCTCCTCGTCACGCACAGTGGACAGTTCAACTAGTTACCGCAACACACTAGTTCAACTAGTCACTATAACAAAACAGTTTAACTATTTACCACAACACAACAGTTCAACTAGTTACCGCAACACAACAGTTCAACTAGTTACCGCAACACAACAGTTCAACTAGTTACTGCAACACACCAGTTCAACTAGTTACTGCAACACACCAGTTCAACTAGTCACTATAACAGTTCAACTAGTCACAGTAAAACAACAGTTAAACTAGTCACTATAACAGTTCAACTAGTCACAGTAACAAAAGGGTTAAACTAGTCACTATAACAGTTCAACTAGTCACAGTAACAAAAGGGTTAAACTAGTCACTATAACAGTTCAACTAGTCACAGTAACACAACGGTTAATCTAGTCACTATAACAGTTCAACTAGTTACCGCAACACAACAGTTCAACTAGTTACCGCAACACAACAGTTCAACTAGTTACTGCAACACACCAGTTCAACTAGTCACCATAACAGTTCAACTAGTCACAGTAACACAACAGTTCAACTAGTCACTATAACAATTCAACTAGTCACAGTAACACAACAGTTTAACTAGTCACCATTACCCATCAGTTCCCATAGTCACGATAACACAATTCCACTAGTCACCACAGCCCAACAGTTCACCAAGGCACAATTACTCTTCAGTTCAACCATTCTTCATAATACAACAGTTCAATTAGTTACTATTACACACATATTCAACTAGTCACCATTACATACCAATTTAACTAATCACCACAACAGTTCAACTAGTCATCTTATTACAACGGTTTAAGCCAAGCCAATATACAGTAAAAGCTTCCTAGTCACTATAACAACACTACAACAGCTATACAACATACAAAACACTATAACAGCTAGTTAGTACAACACAACGGTTCAGCTAGTCATCATAATGTCCTCAAAACAAGTATTCCACCTGTTGACAAAAGGTGCAGGAAGACAAAGCATATTGGCTCCAACACAGCCAAAATATTAATGTACTTATTTAAATAATGACGCTGATATTTTAATAAAGTTATATACTATTCAACATTTTTATTTCAGTGTAACATTATTCAATTCAGATACATCTGTTACATCATGCTGCCAAAACTGAGCATCAGAACTGAGTTCCTAAAGGATGCAAGTCATGTGACGTATTGCTTTTTGACATTTTAAAACATTCCACATTTAGTCCCTCCTTTCGACATGTACAGTATTTTTTTTTAATTTGTATATGGACAGTTATTTTTGCACAACCTTTTTGCACACAACCTTCATACTGTCTATGGACAATCTTTCTTGCTACTGTGCTGGTCGGCGCTACTGTGTTACTGTTTTTCTTTGTCTTGTGTTGTCTCTTGTCTGTTTTTTCCTCCTCACCCCTCCACTTTTTCTGCACTAAATGCTGCACATATGCACTTTGTGTTGAGTTTAGAGTTATGTGTACTTCTGTGTTCCTTGTGATCCTTTTGTCAATTTACGTTGTTTGCTGTAGCACCTCTGTCCTGGGAAACGTTGTTACTGCACTGTATATGGTTGAAATGACAATAAAACCATACTTGACATGACTTTGCTTTTATAGTAACCTTTAGTCTCCTGAGAAGGCTTTCCACAACATTTTTCAGTATAGCTATGTGGCTTTGTGATCATCCAGCTACGAGAACATTAGTAAAGTCAGGCTCTGAAGTCAGGTGAGAAGGTCTAGGGTGCAGATGGTGTTTAAGTTTATCTCAAAGGTGGGGTAGAGGTCAGGGTTCTATGCAGGACACTTGTGTTCCTCCAGCCCGAATCTGTTAAACATGTCTTCATGGAGCTCACTTTCTGCACAGGGACATTGTGATGCTAAAACAGGTTAAAGTCTTTTAGGTCCGGTGAAGGGAAATTGTAATGCTACAGCATACACCGGCATCTTATACAATGAAATGGCAACCTTGTGGCAAGCCATATATAGGTGTGATGGTCATGTAACCACGTACTTTTTTATATATTATGTGTGAAGCTTGCGAAGACTGTATTTACACTGGAGCCTACTGGGAACCACTGCGTGGAATGTTTGTGTTTTTTGCTGAAACTGGAACACTTATGCCTATGTTGAACTAAGTGATGGCCTGTTTTACACACCCTGAATGGGTCAGCAGTCCATCTCGGGGCATCATGCACACACTCATTCACACTATAACAATTTTGCTCAGTCTCGTGTGCAAATAAACAAATACACGGTTCTTTAGTTCTCTATTTATTGCCCTGGAACACTCAAGAAGCGCAAAGCAAAGCATCTCAAACATGACATTACACAGAATACCATGCACAACAAGCATCATCAGAGAGACATTACAGAACAATGGGGTAAGATGTCTACCTCGGTTACTGTGAAAACAAACTGGCCACCATGTTCAACAAGAAAGGATGCTGTGAGAAAGATTTCTGCATTCCCAGTACTGTTTTAAACACAGCGCTGTTTACTTATTTTCATGAGTTGCACAAGTTTGACCTACTTACTATCTGGTGTGTTAGTTAACTGGGGACACCTGCAAAATGTATCAAAATAATTACTGGATTATTTCGCCACATAAAAAAACCCCTCAGTTCCTACTCATTTAATGTACGATTTATGGAAGGATGTCTTTCATTTAACGTCTGGTCTCTTCAAAGCAAGACTGATGATAAAACTTTTAAAAGGTTGTCTTTAACAAAGCGTGTTACTGATCTTCTTATAGCCTTGGCCATCATTGTGGAGAGCAACAATTCTGATTCTCAAATCCTCAGAGAGATATTTGCCATGAGGTGCCATGTTGAACATCCAGTGATCAGTATGAGAGAATTGTACTCAAAGCACCTAATTGTAGCTGCTTGAATACAAGATTCACAAATTTATATTTAACTTTGCATGGTTACGTGACATACAGCTGTTATCACTTAGGGTGTACTCACTTTTGTTGCCAGCTATTTAGACAATAATGGCTGTATGTTGAGTTATTTTCAGAGGACAGTAAACATTTTGCTGTAAACAAAAAAAACGGCATGAAATGCTGAAACAGCTACCGAGAGGCAATGCATTAAAACAATACTGAAATGCAGAATACATTCCGTTTCCTTCATCACAGGGTACATGAGTATTAAACACCCATCCATGTCTATGTGTAGGACATTTAAGAACAGCACCACTGAAACGGAATGAAACCGACACCTTGAACTTGATGTCATCCCTGTGCAACAATATTTATTACGTTTCTTGCTCTAGCTGTGATATTTAAAGCTACAGAGCATAGGATTCTTTCTGAAGAAAATAAATATCAGTCCCTACTGGGACAATAGTATAAGATGTTTATAAGATGACGTTCCTGAGCTTTGAGTCACCCTGATAATCCTGTTTTCCCATCGGAATCACCTGGAAAGCTAAGATACATTAAGGTCATCATGCCTGACTTTGGGCACAAAAGAAGTCTGAGGAGGCGATGGCAGGCTAGAGCTGACAGCCAATCACAGAAGAGAGAAAGAGAGCGTGAGAGAGAGAAACTACTATTAGCCAGTTGTAAAGCTAATTGTTCTAATGTACTATAGACCTATAGGAGGTGTTTCTCCATATATTCGGATGTTATACTTGGTTATATCAGACGAGAGTGATTTGAGGAATCTGTTTAACATCAAATCATCATCTGGTGTTGGCTTTAGCTAGTATTCTTACGTTATCTGGTTTACGCCAAACGTTCTTGTCAGGCCACTTGCTATAAAAATGTTCTTTAGACTATAATTTAGCCAGAGAGTTTGATCATCTTACATGCACCTGTGCACTTAAAAGTTGGTGTACGACGGTAACAGCTTATAACTATATCAAATACTTGAGCGCCATTGGTGTCGATATATATGTATGAAATGACACTAATCCAACATGCTACTTTGTTATTTTTTAACCCCAGAGGAGGTTAAATTTCAAAATTGTACATCCTGTAGCTTTAACTGGATGACCCCAAACCAAAAGGACCTATGAAGCCGGCATATATTTTATATATCACACATAGCATAGAATCTTTATAATACAAATATCAATAAATCAACATGCTTGTACAAAAAAAATCTATACATATATATATATATTTATATACATAGTTGTCTTTGTAAAATAAATAAGCCACATTTGTGCATTAGGCCTTCCTGAAAAGTGTTGATTTACAGTGTTTCATGACTGACTTGAAGGATGAGATCTTCTGCTGAGGAACAGGACAGTGATCGGTGCACACACGTTGAGTAGAGAATTAACTGTAACATGATAAATATCGAGTGCAAAGAAAGGACGGTAGAAAAAAAAAAAACAACGAAACGGAACAAAACTGTTTCTTTACAGTGTAATCAAGAGTGTGTGCATGCAGTGTGCAAAACAGTCCTTTCTGATGGGTCTTAATCCAGAGTTCCATCCGGTTTGATAATCTGATAGGTGATCAAATATTCCGGATAAGCCTGAGGAGGAACGATATCATGAGAAGTAAAACAACAACAACAACAACAGCAACAACAACATAGAGAGGTGCCCTGAATAGGATTCCAACCCAACACTCCAGTGTTTAAAGTAAAGATGTACTGGGTAAAATATGACTCCAGTAAAAGTAAAGGTTCTCCCTTTAAACTTTCACTTGAGTAAAAAGTATTTGTATATGTACTTAACTATCCAAAGTACTATGATTTATTATTGCTATAATGTTCCTATTATCAGCTTTGTAGTACTCTTTGCTTAATAAACTCATTTTATGTGAAAACACTCTAATGTTACTCTTGGCACAAAATATCTAATAAAAGAATGTTCATGAGTCAAACACTGATTGATATCTACTAAAATTATCATGAGCACAAAATCTAAACTACTTCAAAAAAATCACGCAAATAAAGACACGGATCTTGTGACAAGTTAATTATAGGCTGGAGTTTCTGCTATCATTTATTACTTTCAATATGTTCTGCTTGCTGTTGAACTGATGCTGAACTGTGCTAAAGAGAGACCATCAAGCGGCAATCAAAACAAGTTCAAAACAGACCCGTTGAGGTTTTATACAGTCATAAATAAAAAGAAACTGATTTCGCAAATTGTAGTTAAAGTCTGAGTAAAGTACAGATACGTGAAAAAAGATACTTAAGTACAAGTATTGGAAATGCCAATCATCCTACAAGGCATATTTTGGAACTGGGGGAGTGCAGTACCTGCTCTCCTCTGTAGATGACGTATTCAGCGAGGGCGAGGCCGTTGATGCTGGGTCTGCCTGACACCGAGTGGTGGCCTGGTGGAGAGTGGGCCATCTTCATGGCACTGAACTGAAGGAAAGACTTTCCGAGTGTTACACGGCAGAACAGCAGCTGCCTGGAGCCAGAGAGACAAAACACACTTAATCCAAGCTTTCATTTTCATGGTGTTATTTTCATTCAGCCAATGTGTCGAGGGGAAAAAACATGGCTTCCATGAAGTGATACAAAGTGAAATACTCACCTCTGACACATGTAGCACGACCGGTCCTTGTGAAGAGGACACCCGGTCCCTCCTCCGATACCATACACATACTGGTTACTCTTGGACGAGTTCTCGGCAAAGTAGATCCCAGCCCCGAACATACCTCCTATGTAGGCGTGTCTCTCGTCAAAGCCTTTGTGGATGATGGCGTTTACGAACGGAGAACCTACAGGATTTTTTATTTGATTCCCAGGGCAAAAAGACACAATGGAGCAAATGATGCTCTTTTTTAAAAGATGTTTATACAACAGATGGAGCTTGAATTAATGTCCTAATTACCACATTGTGTACTGCACAAGAGTACAATGCGCTCATAATTTGACAGAAAAGTGAGGAAAACCATCAGGGTTATACTTATAATAATGTAATATCCACCTGCGTTCGGTATAATAGATGATGAAGCTTTAAAATGAATAGCAATTGCATGGGAAAACTCATCTGATACACTGAATCAACAGGATATTCGTGGTTAAAACCCTCACCGTGGAACAGCATGCGCTCGTTGGAGTGATTGCGGTTCTCCTCGGACACCTCCCTCCTGCGATGTGTGTATCTCTCCCACAGTTTCTTATTGTAAACCTTCTGGATCTGTTCAGAGGATGGCCAAAATATACAGTGTACACATCTGTTTTAAAAGCCACGCACAATTTTTCTCTGCTGGAACAGAAAAGGATCCGATTCTACCTTGACAATGTTGTATCTGTTGAAAACTCCGCCTGCGTGACCGCCGTCTCTGTGCTCGCGAATTGTGCTTTGCATCTGTTCGAAGACGACGCACGCAGATGACGTTACATGAAGCAGATATTTATTGTGAAATAGCTTGGGAGATGAGTTGTAAAAATTTTACCTCCTCTTCAACTGACTGGTACTCCTTGTCGTCCGTGGCTAAATCGATCATTATAGTTCCACTGTTGGCCGTGTTGAGAGTTAAATAGGGATTCAAACCTTAATATTAACAAAAAGGGGAAAAAGGGATTCATTTAAACCTGTCTGTCTGTATGATCCAGATAAATGCAAAGATGTACAATCACGGTACCACCTAAATGTATAATAAACATCAGAAAGCTCATGGGAGCAGTCTGAGATTAGTATCATGATGTGGAGTTCCTTACTCTGAGGTCCAGTAATGAACCTCTCTACTCCTTTGATGAGTTTGTGTCTGTGGCCATAAGCGATGATGCCGATCTCCTTCAGCTCTTTGTGCCCCATTTCCGCCAGCACGTCCAGAGTTATCTACAAACCGAGCACCACCGCACAAACAAGATGAATCAAATGATGGGGAATTTACAATAAAACACAACTAGATCTGCATTTCCCGTTCCTTCCCTATTGCTTACAATAAACTACAAGGTGGTATCAAAAACAAGAAAGCACTTTATCTACATCTACCTTTATAATAGTCCCCTTGCACAGCAATACAGCGCTTTCAGCGTTCCTGCCACATCTGGAATGTGTCATGGAAGCCTTCTTTTTGTAGCGGTGTCAAGCACCTTCTGGGATTCGCGCTGGATTTCCGCAAAGGTGTCCAAACGGCGACCTTTGAGCTGGATTTTAATTTTCGGGAAGCGAAGCCAAATCTGGTGAGTTCTCGGTACAGGGTCTTCTGACTTGCTGTCCATGATGTAATCGCAGACTTGGTAATGCACGTGGTCAGAATAGCACCAGTTGCACAGCTCCTGATGTACACAGGACAATGTCTTTTGGCACAGTGACTTATGAAGGTCGGTGCTCCCTGTGACTGTGCGTGCTGCCTTGTGCTGCCATCTGCTGGTGTGTTACAAAACTAGTCTTGAACCTTTTTGATACCACCTCGTATATTTAAAACGCGTTTACAATTTCTAGATTTAGTCATGTACCAAACAAAGCACATCAAATAATAAAGTAAATGTGCTACAAGACCAGGTGAGGTTTTTTTTCTGTCTAATCTTTAATTGTACAGTTTGGGTGAATCTGTGCCTATGATAGCATCAAGATTTGAGTTCCTTTTCACAAAAGTGAAATCTGTCATGGTTTTCTGCTGTTGTAGTTCATCCACCTAAAGTTTTGTTGTTTTCTGTATGCTGACAGCTCATCTGCTGACCACGGTGGTAAAGACTGACTTTTCAAGTTACTACATCCTTCTCGGCAGTGCAAACCAAAAAGTACTGACTGTGTGAAATTCTTCAAACCAGCCTAACTGATACCGACAACCATGCCATGGCTAACGTCACCCAGCTTACTCTTCATTTTGATATTATGCCTTGTGCTGCTGCCACATGATTGTCTCTGATTTGATTGGCTAATAATTGTTGGTCAGGCATTCCTAATAAAATGGACGGTAATTGTATTTAAGTTTTTGCCATTAAATGTCACAAAGATGAAAAAGGAATGGTGCACCTGTTCCCGGTCGAAGATTTCCAGAAGATGTTCCAACCCAAGTTTATGAAGAAACTGGCTGATACTCAATTCCAACGATGCACCTGTGCACAGAGAATTCTTTTAACCATCATAATGTTTCTGGGAACCATTGAAAAACTTTAGGTACTTGGCTTATTCTGCATAGAAACAATCTTCTTCATATAATAGAGATCATTTTAATCTGTATTTAGGAAAAAATGTCTGCAACCTTATGCTTTTAAACTTGTAGCTAAATGAGAGAGAGAGAAAGCAGTTGCTAAGCTGCTGGGAAACATGCTAGCTACAATTACATTCAGCTATATACAATTAGCTATAGTAACACAATAAGGCTAGCTACACCAAATTTTTGGACCCAAGTTTTATCTCCCTTTCATACTTAAGCTAGATGTATAAAATAAAGGTAATGCTTTCAAAATAATATAAAATAATAATAAAATAAAATAACAAACTGAACACCCAGGGCTACATTAAGAAACATCAACTCTAAATATTTTTAGTTATTATTAGAAACATCCCATTCCAAATTTAGTTCCCATTTGCTGTTATAATAACCTCCACTGTTTTGGAAACATGTACCACTAGATTTTAAAGTGTACCTGTGGAGATTTATGTTTATTCAGCCATAAGGGTGTTAATAAAGTCAGGGTGCGGAGGCCGTTAGTGATACAAGGTGTTCAACAGGGTTGAGGTCCAAACTCTATAGAAGGCCCCTCAAAAATGTTCTACTCCAAATCGTGTAAACCATATCGTCATGGAGCTGGCTTTGTGCACAGGGGCATTGCTATGCTAGAATTGGCCACGAGGATGGGATTCTGGTGAGGCCAGCGGAACTCATCCTCTGTTGTTGACTGCTTAGATGGAAATTCTGCTTAGATATCAGTTGCCTGGGAATGCAGTATCGCCAGGTGAGGGTAAAGGGAAGCTGGTCAAGGGGAAAAGCACTCCAGGTAGTAGATAATTTAAGATTAACTTTGAAGAAATAAATACTCTAAAAGAGTGCAAGTGTGGATCTGTGTGAAAGGAGGACTTGACACCTGGGTCTGCTATTTCAACTGAAGGGAAAATTTAATGCTACTGCTTCCAAAGACATCCTAAATTTCTGTGTGCCTCCAGCTTTGTGGTAACATTTCAGAGAAGAACCACATATGGTTGAAAAAGTCAGGTGTCCCAATACTTTGGTCCATATAGTGTAGATATTAACAGTGAACTGTTTATCATCTGCCTGCTGCACTAGATACATTGACTGCTATTGGGTCCAATTGCAAAAACAAACGTTTCCAAGATATACAGTGTTTTTCAAAATAGCCTAAACAATTGTATAATCATTCTGAGTATTTGGGATGTTTGATTCGTTGCTAAGTAGTGCATTAAACCCATTACTGCTAATTCCAGCCTCACGCACTCACCTTCCTCGGCTCTCTCCACTCCTACAGCTCCCTCAGCTCCTAACAATCCTATCGGCTCAGGCAACTGGCCGTCCTGTGACTCCGAGCCCGAGGTGGAGGGGGTGGAGCTGGAACCAGATGAGAAGTCAGATGAGGTCACACCACCACTGGACGCTGACACGCTGATGACCCGAGGCTTGTAGCAGGCCGACAGTGCAGACGGAGGCATGGCTGCAGTCAGCAAGACACAGACGTCATCGGCCTGGAGTGACAGAACACACACCAAAAAGAAAAAGAAAGCGTGAGATGTTACTATGCAAAAAAAAGCCACGCTGATCCATGCCAGCTCTTTACATTTGAATTATGTGAAAACACAAGATGTTTCTCACGCTCATCACATGCTTGTATATAGTCGCGTGTCAACAAGAGACGGTGGTCATGTGACTCCAGTCCACAAATGGCTCAGGTTTAAAAAGAGCAGACATTATTAGCGTCGGTTCCTCTCAGAACAGACTGACCCGAACACAACTCACACACGTTTACAAGATGCACCACGCTTACTAAAAATGATAAATTGTTAGCATGTGACTAGCAGCTTAGATTAGCATGAGAAGCTTATAGCTACTACTCTGGCGTTCTACAAATTACACGTCTCTGCATGTCATGTACAATGTTTTCGACTGGCTAAGTAATGTAAGATAAATCGTTAATGCTAGCATTTGGTGCTTAGAGTGTGAAAAGAAATGAGGAAAATGTATTCGAATCCGATCGGGCGGCTTTATTTTCTGTCTGGTAAACCCGTGAGGTGACAGCAACACATCAGAATACGTTCTTCTGTTTCTGCTATGCATAATCTGGTCCGTGTCAAGTTCATCACTATATTCATAATTCTGTTATTTGTAAAAAAAAAAAAAAAATGTTTAGTGTATATGTATGTAAGTCAACAGGAAGTAAGCCTTCTTTCTAAATTTAGGTTGCCAGGAAATAAACACATAGCCCTGGCATGAAATCTGCTAATGAGTTCTAGTGTCTGAATTCCACATCCACCTTGAAAACCATCATTTTGCACAGACATTCATTCATTCAAGAAACCCTGACATGTACAATCTGTTTTATCGTTGTGTCTCTTCTAACATTTACTACAATGAAATACTAAAACTTCACCTGAGCACGTGTGCTATGGAGACTGCAGTGTTTCTCCTGTAGCTAGAAGCTTCTCGTGCTTTTTAGCTGTATTGGTCTCAAACATGAATTAAGTCATTTCTGGGCAGTGTTACTGCATGTCTACAGATCATTCTGACCTGAACAGAACTTCAGCACTCCAATGAAACACATAAAGCACAAAGCTTGGACCTCGACGTTTCAATGCAGATGAGTTAAAAACATGGGTCTGGGATGCATATCGCAAGGGACATGCAAGACAACGAGGCAAAATGAACACATTTTACATTTTCCCATGCAGGATGATGTGGACGAACCTGGAAGATGCAATGTCTCTCAAACAACTGAGTTACACACTGAGCTACACCACTAAGATACACTCATTCCCAGGCTGTCTGTGTGTTTTATCATTCAGTCGTGTGGACTGTGCATCTGATGCATTGTTCATTTAACCAGCAATGAAAAAAGGAGCTACAATGTCAAGGTTTCTGGGTGGTAAGCAACACAGACACGCCTGATGATGTCATTTCTTTTCATTGTATTACTATCACCTTCTTTATCATGCACAGTTCCTTTCGGAAAGCCCAGATGCAGCCCCAATTCACACATCAGTTAAACAATTGGAGTAGCACGAAAGGATGTTTTTTGGCACAGGTCCCTTATCTTAACTTTAGCTTAATTCACTCTCTCTCTGGACAGGGAGCTGTTTGAATAACCGTCTTCGCTGCCTGCTATGGACATTTCTTTCTGCACATGTCCCTCCTGAAAACTGCAGCTAAAAATGTCTACCAAATGACCAAGTTATACCTAATTTTTTATCAGTGTATTCCAACCACAAGTTCCGTTTTGTGATTGGGTGGAAGGCACAGGTAGTACTGTACATTTTTAATTGCCCTTCTTTATTGATGAGCTGCCTTAGCTGCAACTGAAATCATTGTAACAGTTACATACAGAGTAAAACAGCTATGCTAAACATTTCCTAATGACCATTAGCTAACAAAGAGATTTTTTGGGTGTCCTTTCATGTAAATGGTGAATACTGGAATTTTGATCAATGGATGGACTCACAGAATGAATATGACAAACCCGAAAATGATGTGAATAAAAAAATAAAGACCTATAATGAAAAATGGCACAGGGAATCAACACCAACAGTTCATTGTTAGTACAGATAAAGACAGGTGCGCATTAATCACGAGCACATCTCGCTCTTGTTTATTCATGAAATTGTTGTTGCACTACATTATCTCGCCGTATCTCTCTCCGCCACTAGCCAATGCTGGGAAATGACTACGGAATTAATCAGTATTTTCCGCGACGTTAAAATCTTACACACCTAACTGTGGATTATACCGTACCTGTGTTTTTAATTGTATTACAAACCTAATCCTTTCTTCAAAACCAGCTTATTCCTGGTCTTTAATTCAGCACCTGGCTTTACCATTTGACTTAAAAATGCTCACGCACCTTTAAGCCACGCCCTGAAGCACACGTTGAGGCGCAAAGGAGCAACATACACTATGAACAAAAGTATTGGGACACCTGAATTTTTCGGCCGTACGTGGTTCTTCCCCAGTCTTTTAGCACACAGTTGCAGGCACACAATTGTATAGGACATCTTTGAAAGCATAAAATTATGTCATTATATGAAAAGGGAGACCTATACCTGTTCTAGCATGTGCACAAAGCCAGCTCCATGAAGAGATATTTTACATGGGTTGGAGTGGAAGATCTTGAGTGGCCTGCTATAGAGCTCTGACCTCAATGAATTGGAACGCTGACTGCACCCCAGGCCTCCTCACCCTACATCAGCACCTGACTTTATTAGCACCAACTTTGGTCCATAAAGTGTGATTGATGGAAAATGCATAAATAGGTCAGGACAACAAACATCATCATCAGTGTGATGATGCAAAGCGCATGGTGAGCAGAGGGACTAATGGGATACCGTCACAAGGTCCAGCGGCGACTGGCCTTCCTGGTTACGTAGCGCAGGGTCAGCACCGTGTGCAAGCAGCAGTGCGCACAACTGTGTCCTCCCTTTCTGAGCAGCCTCATGCAGCGGTGTGAACGCCCATTTATCAGTGGCATTGACGCATGCGTTGTATTTGATGAGCAATGCAGCCACGTCCACATGCTGTGAAACACCAAACACACGGCTTGCTCCGGTTTCCTGCCCCGTGCTGAGGTTTGTTGATTTGAGGATCCTGTCCTCTGTCACATTTAACCTTCTATACAGACTCACACTCTTTTAGTTAAATGGCAGCTTATGAGACTATTTTATAAATCACTCCCAGTAACTGCCAACAAAAAAACTGGCAATCTAATCTTAGTACATCAGAGACATCCACATGATTAACTTTTTGAATATGTCCTACTTTACAAGGCTACATTTATAGACTGTTATATAGAGACTAATACAGTTAACTTACCACTTTTGATAGAAACTGACCACTGCAGACTGGGAAAACCCCACAAGAGCTGCAGTTTTGGAGATGCTCTGACCCAGTCGTCTAGCCATCACAATTTGGCCCTTGTTAAAACTCGCTCAAATCCTTACGCTTGCTCATTTTCCTGCTTCTAACAAATCAACTTTGAGGACAAAATGTTTACTTGCTGCCTCATAAATCCCACCCACTAATGCCATGATGAAGAGATAATCAGTGTTATTTACTTTTACCAGTCATAATGATGCAATTTTATTATATTTGCCTGGTTGGTCTACATGCCTTCTTTTAAATTCACATGAATGAACCAAAAAGTTCTCAGTTGACCTCAGCAGTAAGTCACTGAACTACATCAAATCCAGGTTTTATTTAAAAGATGTGGAAAAGCTGTGGGGCTTCCAGGAGGTATGTTAATACCAGAAAGTCCAAAACACCTGGTGCAGAAAATGTGTAAAAGTTGGCAGGTCTGTCCGAACACGAGACTCACCCCATACGAAGCAGCGTTATGTAATGGAATGAGACCTCCTTTGTCCTGCGAGTTCACCTCTGCGCCATGCTGCAGTAAATACTCTGACACCTCCAGGTTATTATAACCAGCTGTCAATCAAGAAAGCAAATGTCAAACAAATCTGTCAAAGGTCTAATTATTAAAGGCTAATTTAGCTGAACACTGGGGGGTGGTGTTACTAGTGGTAAAATTGCTGACATAATCATATGTGCTGGAATAATTGCACTCACTGTCCACATTTAATAGGAACACCTGTCTGGACTAAAGATATAAATAGCTGTTTTTTCTTTTTTCTCTGTCATTTCTATTATAACGGAATGAAACAAAAAAAATCCAGAGATAAAATAAATATCATATTAAAAAGCATTCGGAAAAGATTGAATACAAAACTAGTATTCTGGGAAGTGAACAGTCCTATTACAATCAATGTCATTGCATTTCATGTTATTTAAGTGGCAACTCATTTATGTAAATTAAGCTAGATCTGCAAGTGTGTGTATGCATGTGTGTGCATTCTAACCTGCTAGATGGAGCGGTGTAGAAAGGCGTCCCTGTGTGTCCCTGCAGTTGACGTTTCCGGGACTGCAGAGTTTCTTCACCCGGGTCAGGCAGCCTTTCTTGGCAGCATCCAACAGTGCCCCATCTCCCCTCAGCAGGTCCTGGATATCTGTGTCGCCTTCCTTGACCAGGTCAAGAGGCGTGTTCCCGTCACGATTCTTCTTCGTGGGATCTGCGCCGTGCTGGAAACAGAGACAGAGAGATGGGGATGTAAAAAAAGCCATTAAAGTTACTCGGCATCGATATAAAAAAACACCAGAAACAACGGTTTGAATGATTTTAGAAGACATTTCAGTTACAATTACATTATGATTTAATATGCAACATTTTTGGGTTGTTCGTTTTTGCTTTGGCCACCAGATGCCGCCACTGGGCCCTTATCCCCAACTCCCTTATCCCCTACAGTTAGTCGTCGACTTCCGACTATGATTGGGACCGACAGACCGGTCGTAACACGGTTTGGTCATAAGTAGAGTAGGCTATATGTACAGTACTGTGAAATTATCCCGAAAGCTGGTAAAAAAATAACGTACGCTGCGGCTAGCGATTGTGGTCGCAAAGTTGAATGGACGTAAGTTGCATTGGTTTCTTTGAGTCTCCTGTTTTCTCAAGTTTTCCCCATTCTCCTGTTTTCTCTAGTCTCCTGGCTTCTTCTGTCTTCCTGAGTCTCCTGGCTTCTTCGGTTTTCCCTTTTGTCTCCTGTCTTCTCGAGTCTCCTGGTATCTCCCTGTTCTTCAGGGATTTCCCAGTCTCCTAGCTTCTTCAGTTTTCCTTAGTCTCCGATCTTCCAGAGTTTCCCTGTACATGTGCATTTCTTTGTTTTGTTATGACTTTAATTTGTATTAGTCTTGTTTTATTGTTTTGTATTCTTGATAAATGCACTCTGCCTGTGTTCATTTTGGTCCTTTTTTTTGAGCTTGTTTGTTGGACTTTATTATTTTTATTAAAAGAAATTATGCCAATGCACACTGCTAGAGTGTCTGCCACTCACTCTAATGATGGTAAACAACAACATATTTTTAGCCACTGTTGTGGTTTTCAGCGAATGCTTATGCATTTGTACACCAATGTATACCGTATTTTCCGGACTATAAGCCGCTACTTTTTCCCCATGTTTTGAACCCCACGGCTTAAACAACGGAGCAGCTAATTTATGGATTTTTCCTGGGTTTTTCCCGGTTTCACAACCTTCATGCCAAAAAACTGAACCCCATAACATTAGACCAATGAAATTGCCGAACGGGTTCAGGTGAACCAATGAAACTCTTTATATTAAATCAGATGCGCTCCCACTGAATCGGGCCGCACCACATCATAAATATGGATGAGGTTCCTCTGACGTTTGACCTGCCGCTCACTCGGACTGTCTACAGGAAATACGAATCATTCGTCACGCTGAAAACAACCGGGCATGAAAAAACACACTTCACCTGTGTTCTGAGCTGCACGGCATCGGGAGAAAAGTTTCACCGATGGTGATTTTTAAACGCACGATGATGCCAAAGGTTAACTCTCAAGAGTAATAGTTGTGAAAGGAAGGGGAAAGACAGTGAACAATGACTTTCTTGGTAGGCTACTGTTTAGATACAAGCCGTGTAACAGACACTGTCTTTCATTAAAGCCTGTGTAAAGTTCATTAGTTTCAGTGTAGACACCTGCAGCTTATAGACAGGTGCGGCGTATTTATGTTCAAAATAAAAATCTTTGTTAAATTCAGTGGGTGCGGCTTATATTTGGGTGCACTTATTAGTCCGGAAATTACGGTATTTTCTTTCTTTCTTTCTTTTTTTTAGGCTGTTAGCTTGCTGTGTTCTTTGCTCCATTCTCTTTTCATAGCATTTGTCTTCTATACAATGTGTACTGTAAATTATCTTTTTTTTAAACGTAATGTACTGCAGCCTTATTACGTTCAAATGCTTGTTTTCAATGTTTGTATCAAATTTATGCATATATACTGTGTGTGTGCTTATATCTTCACAAACAAAATTTCTAATTCTTTAACAAAAACTGTCAAAACAATGTTGTATTATATTTTATATTGATTTAAGAATGGTTGTCAAATTGCCACCTGCATTGATCATTAGAAACAATACAAATGTTTTACAAAAATTCTTCACCTTGCATACTCGCATGCTGTGATCATTTCTTTTTTTTACAGAAACAACTCAGCATGAGTGAATTTGTTCAAAGGAGAATGCACTCAACAAGCAGCCACTATAAGCTTTGTAAAATGTCAAAATTAAAGAGCGTTATACTCAATATGTGGCTTTAGAATTTGTGTACACTGTTATACATAAATAAGGTTTTATATAGTTATAATAAGCAAAACATCTAATAAAAAAAGCTAATTAAAATAATAATCTAATTAATCGAAGGAGTTGGATGGTGTGTGTGTGTCCATTAATAAAATAATTGTTGTTGTAAGCTTGTTTTTTTTTTTGTTTTTTTTGTTTTTTTACCTGAAGCAGCAGTTTGCAGATCTCATATTTGCCCTTTGCAGCAGCCTCATGCAAGGGTGTGAACTTCCACAGGTCTGCTACATTGATCACAGCACCGTGTATCACCAGCAGCTCCGCCACCTCATAGTGTCCGTATGAACATGCGTTATGTAACGGAACCAGGCCCCTGAAGCAAGATCAAACCAAAAACTTGTAAATCCTTCTGAATGACAAACAAACACGCGTAATAAAAATGACTGAAAAAACGTTTGCACCCTTTATCTTTAGCGTGTACGTCTGCGCCGTGCTGCAGAAGGAACTCCACCACGGCTACGCGATTGTATCCAGCTGCGAAATGCAGAGGTGTGGACTGCCGTCCATCTGCGTCCCTGCAGTTAACATTCTGTAGTGTACACAACTTCTGCAAGAGATCACAACATTTATTTCAGCATTCATTTTTGGCCGAGATTTTGTATTGAGGAAGAGAAAACCGCACCATCCCTTAAAGTCTTTACACTCTGAAGATTTTCTGATTCTTCAAGCTCTCTGTACTACTCTTTCACAATCTGGGGTCATGCATCTTTACAGTGTCATCCTGGAATTTGTATCTGTGGTGTCAAGGGGGAAAAAGAAAATCCATTATTGGGGTAACCTGGTTTTTCAATACATTCAGGTACTTCATTTTATTACCGAATAATGTTGCCTGGACCTGACCAATTGAAGCAACCCCGGGTCATTCAATTCAATTCTTTTTAATTAGTAAAGTGCTTTTAACAATGGACAATGTCTCAAAGCAGCTTTGCAGAGATAAAGCAGTTATAAAAGAATGTATAAGTTTGTTTCTTATAACGGTAAGTTTACCTAATACGCAAAACAGTGGCAACAGTGGCAAGGAAAAACTCCCTGAGATGTAAAGAGAAAGAAACCTTGGGAGGAACCGGACTAAAAAGGGAACCCAAACTCATCTGGGTGGCACTGAATGTCCATCATTGTTAAGGGTGTGCAGAAATAGGCGATTAAATGCATGGATCCCCAGGCTGCGGCTGATCTTCCCAGAGCGGTGTCCAAACAAAGAGAACTCTATCTTAAGAGAGTTAGGTTTCTAGGGTGAATCCGCAGATCCGAAAAGAGGATGCATAGGTCATAACACTCCCTTCACTGTATACAGCAAACAACTCAAAATCATTTACTCCGACCCATGTCAAGCATATCCTCATGGAGCTGGCCTTGTGCACAGGGGCATTTTCAGGCTGGAACAGCTTTGGGTCTCCTAGTTCAACTGATGGGAAAATGTAATGCTCCAACATCCAAATGTATCCTGTCCCAATTCTGTGTATTCAATTTTGTGGTAACAGTTTGGAGAAAAAAAAACGCATTTGGCTGGAACATTTCAATCCAAACGCTAATCTTTTTTGACCAGGAACTTTATTTTTTATAATAGAAAGAGTTTTCTATATATTCCTTTTACATAACTGTTTTCCTATCAAAGCAGGGAACACATGGTGGGTGTCCAGTGGAGTAAACAATCACTCTGTTTACCTTTATAGTCTCCAGGTCTCCTGACTTGGATGCGTCCAAGAGCTGCCTCTCTGTGTCCAAACTCCCTGTCAGCACTCCTTCTAGTAGGAAAAAAAAGACAAACTGTCATATAAACAGCATTTTTAGCACCTCACTGTTCCAAAATAAAATTACAAAAACAAGAATTAATATTAGAGACAGTCTATTGCTTAAATTATCGGCAACAAAATCTATTAACGATCTTCAGGTCCGTGGTCATTACGAGAGCGGCCACTAGAGGCGACTTACTGCCGCTACGTGCTGTTTGTTTTTACGCGAGATGGCATGCTGCACGAGGAGCGCTATATGTATGTATTATTATATAATTAATATATATTATTATTTAAAAAAAAATTAATTATTCATATTTATTATTTAATATATTCATACTTATTTCCTTGAGCACATTTTCATTAATCGGTAGTTCCTTTTTTAAATTGTTTTGTAAAGTTCAGTACTATTTTACATATTTTTTTTATTTTACATATTTTTATCATTCAGAATTAATTTTAAAAACTATCAGTTGATTAATCTGTTATGATCCAACCTAGCTATCGGTATTGGTAAAATCCACTGTCGGTCGAACTCTAATTATTATTATAATTATTTACTTTCTGCTGTATTGCTATATGTATAGCATGTGTCCTTTAGATGTTTTTCTTCATATATTGTATTTTGTGTGTGTTTGCACATAATTTGCATTGTTACACATGTGTCTGAAATGACAAAAGATTTAAGGTAATATAAAGCTGCATGTCGGGATGCTCACCCTGCAATATGTCCTGGATGGTGTTTTTTGAGAGCTGGGAGGGTGTGTAGCTCTGCAGTGAGGTGATGAGTGGGTCTGAGCCAGCGCTCATTAGCAGCCTGTAGCTCTGCAGATGTCCACACTGAGCAGTCCTGTGAAGCGGCGTCTGCCCCTGACTGTCCGTCACGTTGACCTGAACACAAACAGCAATACACCCGTGTTTTCAATCAGCATTTTGTAGCGGGGGGCAATCACCCAGACTCAGTGAGCCGCACATTCACAGAGGCACTACAACTTACTGCCTAATCAGTTAGAGGAAAGCAGATTCAAGAGTGATTAAAAGATTGTCTCATACATATGTATGACCATGTCTCTGACTGCAAGAATAAAGGCCTTGATGAACAAATGGCAGACTGATATAAGCAAAATCACTGGGCAGGAAGAGTAAAAATGAAAGCATTTTAACAATGCTACTGCAACTTTGGATCAGTAAATGATCTAGCAAGAATTCTGTTGAATAAAGTCTTTGTCCTGAAGATGCCTACCATGTTTTGTGTCGGTGTACAAAGCTATAGCTGCAAGACAGCCTTACTTCCTGTTTGCTATATAGTATTAAAATTCTTTGAATAGATTGTGTGAGGTTACTATGACAACGAGGTGTGCCAGATTTGGTGATGACTCGACAAAATATCTAATAAACTATTAAAATTTCCAAAACGGTGGACAATCTAATTTTATCGTTGCAGCTTGACAATGCCCCTGTACACAATGCCAGCTTCATGAGGATATGGTTTACATGGTTGGTTGAGTGGTCTACTATAGCGCTCTGATCTCAACCCTACTGAACACCACTGCTTGAAACGCTGACTGCACACCAGGCCTCCTCACCTCATCTACATCATTACCTAACTTCACTAACACTGTAGCTGAACAAGCACAAATCTCCACAAGCACACTCCAAAATCCAAAGAAACACTTTAACAGAAGGTTATTATAGCTGCAAATGGGCACTAAATGAGGAGTGTTCAAAAATACATAGAAGTCTGAGATGTCCATATAGTATATCCAGAAAAAGTTAAAATAACAATAGAAAAAAAAAAAAAATAACAACCAAAAAAAGTGTGTGAGAGAAGTTGAAAACTGTGCTTACTTTGGCTTCGTGCTTCACTAACAGTTCGATAATGTCATTATGGGACTTCTTAGCGGCAAGGTGCAGCGGCGCCAGAAGGCTGCAAAAAGAAAAAAGCACCAAAAAACGTGTTAATGAGGCAGATGGGTATTTTAGAAAGTGAAATTTTTCACCCCACTAAATAACAGACTGCAATTTGAAAACAGCCAACAGGAAAGTCTCTTATCTCTGCAAGCAGAAAAGGTGTGTGACTCACTTTTTTGTCTTGTCGTTTATATTGGCGCCCTTCCTCAGCAGAATCTCACACACTTGCTTCCTCTTAGAGTAACGTGATGCAGAGGCGTAGTGCTGCCAAAAAAAAAAAATCATAGAGAAGGTCATCGTTACATTAGCCTTCAGGATAAGATTAAGAAAAGGTACAGAGGGACAGACAGAAATACGGACAGTGTTGTACCTGTATAAAATAGTCACTAGGACAGGCGAGTATTTCCATTCCAATTAAATTAGCTTGCGTTTTTAATATTTTCAAGTCTTGCAACTTGAAAGGACTTCATTTGGATTTCGCTACATGTCACTGAATCAGTGGTGAAGCAAGGTGGTGGAAGCACCGTGTTAATCCTTACCTTTGATCTCTTTGCAGATTTTCTAACTAATTCCCTCTGTACCTGGTCACTAAATGTTAGTAGATGGTCTTTTCTAGGTAGTCATGGTTATATCATGTTTCCATTATAAATTTAATGACACTTGACAGGATAAAAAAAAGTTTCAGATGTTTAATTTATAGTAAAAGATTACATTAGGAGCCATTTGTTTAAACTCATGAAATACACTACATGGACGAATGTTTGTGGTAACTGATCATCATACCCATATGTGGTTCCTTCCTGAACTGCTTTCACAACGCTATAAGCATGCGACTTTATGGAACGTCTTTGTATGGTGTAATTTCCTTACACTGACACAAAAATGTCCTTAAAACCTGTTCCAGAATTATGAACTCGGTTGCCAAGGCTAGACAGTAAGAAGTTGATTGTCCTGCACAGAGCCCTGACCTCAACCCCACTGAACATCTTTGGGATGAACTGGAATGCGGACTGCACCCCAGGGACTCCTTATTCAACACCGCAGCCTGATCTTACTAATGCTTCTGTGTTTGAAAGAACACAAATCTCCATAGCCACACTCTAAAGATCTAGTGTTAAGCCTTCCCAAAAAAATGGCACTTATTAAAACAGAAAATTTGAAAGTGGATTAAAATCTGGAATAAGGATCAACAAATACATATTTTTGTAATGGTGTCCACATACTTTCCACTATTTAGTGTATAATCCTAAGCCCACATAATGTGGAAAATAACAATTTAACAGGTACTGTTATGGCACCCATGAAAAACAAAATAAATGTACCAGAGCCGTCTCATGGGTTTGGGGATGCTTGAAGTTTCCAGTCTCCAGTGACAGGTGCTTTTTAACGCGGAATAGATCGGATTCATGGGCTGCCTGAAGTAAAGCATAACCTCTGAACTCATCTGTAGGAAATAAGAACACCGTCAGAGCCTATTTCCATTTAAATCCCAAATGATTTACTTCCAAAATGTGAGCTTTCTGTGAGAATTTTAACAATTAATCAATAACAAAAACATGAGGGACAAAAAAAACCTTTTAAGGAACTTTTAATCAAAACAATTACATCGAATAGTTTAATAAATCAAAGCAAACACATTTGAAATACATTTTTCTGTATATTTGCAAATGTGTTGCACAATTTTTAGCACTTACAGGCGAGGCGATCTTTGAGGAGGGCCGTGGGTGCCAAGTCGATGGCGCTCTTGTTGTGGCAGTTGAGAAAGGTGGGGTCTGCTCCGTGGCTCAGCAGGAGGGAACAAACCTCCACTCGGTTCTTAGATGCCGCCTCGTGAAGCGGCGTGAACTGCCACAGATCCGTCGCATTAACATAGGCACCATGCTGAAAAAAAATAGACCAGCGTCTTGTCTCTATATTCACTACAGCGTCATGTTTTCTATTTATTTTTAAATATTCTGAAATCATAAATAAGAATTTAGATAGTTTTACTATAATGTTTGAGTTTGGGCTCAGTGAAAGCCATACCTTTATGAGCAGCTCGGTCACCTCGTAGTGTCCGTATGAGCAGGCATTGTGAAGAGGCACCAGATCACTGGAAAAAGCACAATAAAAAATAAAACACTGCTTTTGTCAAAGTCTCTATAGGGTCAGTTTGAAGAGAAGCCTGGGACTATAGCAGTGGCTGGAAGAGACAGATTACTGTACCCTTTGTCTTTAGCGTGGACGTCAGCACCGTGCTGCAACAACAGCTGCACCGTCTTCACCCGATTGTAGCCTGCGGCCAGATGCAGGGGGGTTGACTGCAAACAACCCACAATTTATCAAATGATATAAATGTAAATGAATGAAAACACTATTGGAAAGCCTTATTAGTAGCCTGAATGTTGTTATATTTGTTCTGGTCTGATAATGTATGTGGTCGAGGAGGTGTTCCAAAACTGCCTTTATTTTCTACAATATAACTACAGAGACATTTCACTGTGTGTATTACTATATATATATATATATATATATATATATATATATATATATATATATATATATATATAAAAATAAGACTTAAAAAAATAAATATATGTATATATGACTTAAAAAATAAACCAATTGAAGATGAAACGGAAACACCTTATTGTGAGGTCACCTGACCGATGTGCTTTGCCTACTTCAGGATTTATTTCCAAGTAGAGTGGAGCAAAAATAAAGACAATGTTTGGCTGTATTGAGTACAGAGTGTAATTGACATTTACTTTCTTATAACGGTCTGATGTTGACCACAAGAAATAATCACGATCACAGAGTTTTTGGGCATCCATAGTATAGAAAGGTTGATTGGGTTAAAATTATATTTTTTTAACTCGCCAACCCTATTAAGGCGACGTTTTTGAAGTGGAACCTCCAAATTCTCGATTTGTCTTATCATTTTCTCATCGGATATTTCGATTATTTTATGTCGACGAACCCTAATATCTTGAACACAAGGGGGCAAATTTGCCACTTAACGTCGGTTATCTCGATTGGCACTGTGCAGCTGCAGAAGAACTCATGGAAGTGGCGGAAAAATCAAGCCTTACAGATGCTACAGGTGTAGGATACTTTTCAGAGCTGTGTGTCAGAGTGAAATGATTTGAGAATTTAATTTTGACACTGGTTAGCTTTTTGTAAAAACAAACTACACCCCGCAGGTTTTGTGTGATTTTGTGAGCGATCTTTGTGTTTGCAATGTTGGAAAATATAATAAAGGTTTGTATCGAGAATCAAAAGCATAGAATTAACAACGGCAGGATCGGGGAAATCCGGGATGCCCTTTGGGAAGAAAAGCGCAGCCGGTGAGAGAGTGCGGAGTCCGAGTGGAAAGGCACGTACCGGGATACGCATGAGCGATAACAACGACCGCCGTGAATCAACATATACCAACAATAACGGACGGTGAGAGTGTGGAAGTGAGGGGTTTAAATAGGAGCTGGTGATGAGTGCTAAATGTGCGCGATTGAAACCGGGAGCTTCAGAGAAAGCGGAGGTTTGACAGCCGCCGAAGGGGGCGTGGCAGGTGGTTTTCTGACAATTAACAAACATGTATGTACATTTTAATAGCATGCCTTCATCAAACAAATCGCGGGAACGCTGTTGTGTAAAAAACCCTCCAAAAACACGTGCATGCACATTCTGTACATAAAGAAATTTCAAGCACGTTAATATACTGCCGCCATATTGGTTTTTGTTTATCTCGATCATCGGTTATCTCGATGCTTTTTGGCGTCCCCTAGGCCCTCGACATAACTGGGTTCCACTGTATATATATATTTATATATTTATAAATAAATATATATTCAGCTGTCTGAATTTGATACTTTACCACATCATCTCTAATTTGCATAGGATTAAGAAAACCTCAATACAAACTCCTGTCTCTCTGATGCTGAAAATTGTGAATCTGCATTGAAAATGAACAGCCTGCACAGGGTTATGAATATAACTGCCCAATCTAAAATGTACAGCGAATCATCATGAGTTATAGACATGGCTTTCAAATACTGTACCTTTCTTCCATCACTGGCATGACAGTTCACGTTTAATGGAGTGAGGAGGCTCATCAGCTTTTCCTCGTTTCCACTCCTGCAGAGGAAGCACCATAAAACTCTGCTCATGTACATTACACTCAGTAATTAGTGTCCCTGCCATTCAACATTATTGATCACTAAAAGCTTGCAGAAAGATTTCGAGCTGAGGCCACGCTACCTTGCACTCTCGAGGAGTTCATCCTTTCTGTAGTCGCCTGTAAGAGAAAAGGCAATGGATTAGCTTGTGTAAAGTAAAGGATATTTTATATATATATATATATATATATATATATATATATATATATATATATATATATATATATATATATATATGATCAGGTGTAGGTTCAGCAATGTTATGTGAATGAGGTCAACTGAATACCTGAATATACTGAATGACCAGTTTATTCCATCAATGTTTTTTTTTTCCTGATGGCACGGCATATTCCAAGATGACAATGACATGATTCATCATTCAGAGTGGTTCGGGGAGCATGAGACATCATTTTCACACATGGATTGGCCACCACAGGGTCCAGACTTTAACCGAATTGAGAATCTTCTAGATGTGCTGGAGAAGACTTTGCGCAGCTGTCCAACTCTCCCATTATCAATACAAGCTCTTGGTGAAAAATTACTGCAACTCTGGATGACCCGATTCATCGATGGAATACTCCTTTACTGAAATAATCGAGAGCTGCCCCTATATATATAAAACTAGCTTTGCCTCATACTGCATGCAGCACAAGCAAAGTAATGTTAGGAAAATCACACAAGGATCCACTCACCAGTCAGGACCACCTTAGCGGAAGCTTCTGCGAGGTCCAAGGCCGTCCTGCCGTCAGTGTTTCGGATGTTTGGCTCAGCTCCCTGCTGCAAGAGAACTGTCAAAACATGACAAAGTTAGAAACACTGCCTCAGACCACAGTGTAAGCAGGAAACACAGGTTAAAATTATATAGTCTTGCACACCCAAGATGCAGAACATTTTCAAAGAAATAGATAGTCCTACAAAAAAAAAAGCTACAATTGCGAAAGCTGTATTTTATATGACCATTTCTGATCCTCAGTTTTCAATTCTTTATATCCACCTTAAATAAGTTTTGAGGTGAACATAACAACAGAAATCATGTACAATTATGATCATCCCAGTTAGTAAATCAAATGAGACAAACTGGAAAAAATAAGATCTTATTACATACCAGACCTCAAAAACCAGCCCTTTAAAACTCTGTTTAATAGTATTAATATAAATCATTTGAATCATTATAATAATGTATCAAATATTATTATAATGTGATAAATCAGTAATCATTCACAGTCATGGCTGTTTTGGGCCTGAATTGGCAGGAAATCTGTACACATACTTCATACGCTAGTTTCTTACACATCATTATTCAGCACTTAAGAGGTCTGACTTTAGAGGTGGCTGACTGGAGACAGCAGCCAGAGAGGGGAAAGACAATGGAAGAGAGAGTAAAAACAAACAGGAGTGATAGTGCAAAGCAAACCGGAGTGATAGGATATGATTGTGATGTAGATGCAAAGTTCTTTTATTTTTCATATCACTATTTCCACAAACATTATGAATCAGTGATTAAACTGTAATAAGGGGCCACATTTTACCGATGCAGACGTCGATCTTGCCCTTGATAGCTGCTTCATGGAGGGGGGTGTAGTTCCAGTTGTCTCTGGAGTTGGGGTCAGCTCCGTGCTGCAGCAGCAAGTTCACCACCTCAGCATGGCCAAAGGAGCAGGCATTGTGGAGCGAGATGAGGCCACCATCATCCTGGGCATGAACATTAGCTCCATGTTGCAGCAGGTAGCTCACTACATCTCTACGGCCAAATCCTAACAGAAGGCATAGCATACACATGTTTACCTGTTTACTGTAAACCAGCCAACACTTTTAAATTTGTGATAACAAAATCCCTTTAATATATGCAAGATCATAAAATATCCGTTCTAAAAAAAACAATAAATGCCACAAAAAGCATTGAAAGTGTGGTGGAAAACCATAATGACTTGAATACAGTACTGACAATGGAGATGCCTTCCATAAATATACACTATACATCTCCTAATGGAAACATTTTTTTGTTGATTAGCAGCATGTTAACATATTTTTATTACTAGCTATAGATTTTGTACATTGATGTCTTGGTGGATGAGTTTATTTTTACCTTATCTTTGCCATTTCCTACCAATCAGTTCTTGCATTCCATTTAACAAATACTCTGTTTTTTTTTTTAACTGCTCTCACAGAGCACCGTTTATAGGGAACTGACATACACTACATTTCTGCTGTGAATATGTTTATAGATGGTGTCATTGTTAAATAATATCATCTGTTATGGATGCTATCTGCCCCTTCTGCATGCGTAAGCAGCAGTGGGATTTTTTAAATACAATCCCAGGACTTTACATATTTTGATTCTGTTTACCAAAAACACTCATCCAGATTCATTTGCCGATTTGTTCATTACATTATTGGCGTCTTTTTAAATATTATAAATAAGTAATTGTTTCATTCTCTTGATATATTCATCTAAACACACTGTATTTCAAAGAGACTAGTTTTAAGATTACAATTTATTAACACTGGCATGTCCAATCCACAAAGAGAAGAATAAATGAATTTATTTTAAAGATATTTTTTTTTCCAGTCTGACTAAATGGAAGTAGTTGTCAATGTTACATTAATATAAAAAAGTATTTTTTTACACATTCAGGTATAGCATATTACGCTGCAATAACTTAATGCTTGTCTTAGTGCTACACACTTTTCAAATGCACCAATAGCATACATATATCAGCCAAGCTGAAATCAGTGGGTAAGAAGATCCTCGTTTCGATCCTCACTTAGTTTGTTTATTTCGGTCACAAACTAAAAATAGATGTTTGCTCAGAATCAGTAGAGCTACCACTGTTATTCAGACTCAGAGAAAAGGGTGTATTGGTTCAATATGTTCAGCCAACAGCACACTCCTTCTACAGCTGCTCCAGCAGTACTGTGTTTTATAAATAAACAAATAATGAGTCAGTACCTGGACATGGACTAGACCGATTCGTTCACTGATTTATTCAAGGTGCTGTTGTACAGTAAATAGATAGATAGATAGATAGATAGATAGATAGATAGATAGATAGATAGATAGATAGATAGACAGACAGACAGACAGACAGAAAGACAGACAGACAGACAGACAGACAGACAGACAGATAGGCAAACAGACAGATAGACAGTAGATAGATAGATAGATAGATAGATAGATAGATAGATAGATAGATAGATGGATAGATTAATCGATAGATAGATAGATAGATAGATAGATAGATAGATAGATAGATAGACAGACAGACAGACAGACAGACAGACAGACAGACAGACAGATAGATAGATAGATAGATAGATAGATAGATAGATAGATAGATAGATAGATAGATAGATAATATTAAACATATTGGATAAGATGTCAAAGTTGGATGTGATGTTTCGCTGTGTGAATGTAACTATGGTCATGACTCTAACACTAATATCACACAATAAGCACACAGTGTTGTACTGACCGGCGGCGAAGTGCAGCGGGGTGGACTTGCGGCCCGCGATGTCTCTGCTGTTCACGTTCTCGGCGGTGAGCAGCTTCTTGACCCGCTCCAGCTCTCCGATTCGGCAGGCCTCGAACAGCTCCCTGCCCGCTGCCGTCTCCATCACCGCCGCCGCCGTAGAGCCGGACCGAACCGAGCACCGCGGCTCAACGCAGTTAGAATACGCAGCGCCAAGCGCAACCAAACTCCGCTTAACCCTCCGCTTCACGTTACACTACCTCCGGTTCAGCTCACTCATTATTCAGCTAAACGCTAAAGCTAAAACTCGTTGTTATGCAACGCACGGCTACGGTATAAAGCTTAAACCGCGGTGAAGATGCGACCCTGTCGGACTCGGGCTGCACAAGCACGCCTCCGAGGTGTCATTAGTGACAATTTAGCGCACGAAGTGATCTGAATCCAGCTTGCCCTGCTACCCCCCCTCTCATCCACGCTTCCTGATCTTCCTCCCACACAAGACACAACAAATACGCCCGGAATGAAGCTACTGCTGCTGCTGCTGCCACCTACCTCCAAACAATGTACCTCATCTACCATCAGCATAAACACACTAACAAAGACATCATGCAATACCACAGATCAGGGATTCTTTCCCAACTTTGTCCCAAATGGACAACAACATCCAAACATCCCAGTTCACCAAAATATTCTATATCCATAATCCCTCCAGATCTACTCCTTTACCTAAGAAAAACCTACTGACAGAAGAGGGGAACTAAACAAATGTGTTTTCAGCCTAGACTTGAACACAGAAACTGTACCTGAGTCCAGAAAACTAATTATGTGGCTGTTCATTGACTGTGGGCTTTGTAAGAGAAAGTTCTACCCTCTGCTGTAGTGTTCATTATTTTAGGTACCAACAAATAGCCTGCACCTTTTGATTGAAGTAGGCGTGGTGTATTATAATGTAACAAGAGTTCGCTCAGATACTGTGGGGAGAGACCATTTAGTGATTTACACGTCAGAAACAAGTATTCCTTGCAATTCTTCTCCAGACTAGTTTTGTGTTGTGTTGTTATAGGAAAATAATCCACATTAGTGTGCTGTGGTACTGACCAATGTACCACACTACACCATTTGCGGCATTTAGCAGATGTCGTTATAATCTGTATAATTTAATAATTCACAAAAGTTTATATGGGTCAAGGAGGTGGTTGGTGGGTTTACTTTTTGTTATGACTTCATTTGTATAAAAATCTAACAAAAGCTTTTTATGTGAGAGTGGATGGGTTTAACGGGTTCCCATAGATCTCCATAGATTTTAACATATATCTTATATTTAGTTAATTTTCAACCACTAAGCTATGAGGCAGCACAAATTGCAGGTTTAAGGCAGCAAGTTTGTACTTAAAATGGTTTATAACCTTTTTATTCTGTAAATCCTATCTATCTATCTATCTATCTATCTATCTATCTATCTATCTATCTATCTATCTATCTATCTATCTATCTATCTATCTATCTATTAAAAATTATTATTATTTTTTACTTTGTACATCTTATATGTACATTGTGTCAGCCATACTCTACGTCATCAATCAATGATATTGATGTCTTCCTTACTACAGCAGTGTCCCTGACATGACAGTAGAAAGATAAGGTGTGTGTGTGTGATGATTGTAGCAGACTTTTAGGAACAGCAGTGTTGTAGTTGTGGTTTACTGGCTACTTCATTACATACTTGTTAGCTCATCCTGTAGCTGTATAGTTACAGACTACAGGTCACCTTTTGTGGTGGCCATCATGTCATCAGTGGTCAGGGTCTGACCACAGGAATGCTGGGGGCTGAATGTTTTTAGTTGGTGGTCTATTTTTGGTGGAAGACACGCCTCTACATCAGCCTGACTGCTATGTTGAGAATGGTCCAACACCCAAATAATACACAATTAAAAGTAAGGAACAGTATTTCAATACTCACATATTAAATTATTTCATACATATATAATAATTCTAGTCTCATATGTATGATATAAAAAGTGCAAATCACGTCCTTAGACATTAAATATCTCTCATAATTTAACATCTTTACCCGAGATGATGACATATTTTTTTATTCATAACATGCACATATATAAAACATTTTATTCAGTTGATTAATAGTATAATTTTAAAAATCTTTCTCTGTAAAAAATATGCCAATGAGTATTTGCTATGATTAGTAAAAATAAACGATATGAGACTTGTTATTTTCACACTTCTTTAATACATCAAAGTCATGACATAGTATAATTGCACCCATAATGCTTCTTAGTGTAACATACTGGTTGATTAGCTAACCAGGTCATATATATATATATATATATATATATATATATATATATATATATATATATATATATATATATATATATATATATATATCTGTTATACCTTTATTATAATATACAACTTATGTTGAAATGTTAATATTAGTCAAGCTAAACGAAGTCACAGATATTTTCATCTTTAGGAATAAACTACATATCAGTCATTATAACATTATAATGTAAGAATTTGCTGCTGACTGCTGATTTACTTTTTGTTATGACTTAATTTGTGTTAAAATATAACAAAATTAGTTTTAGAGCGGATGGGTTTAATGGATTCAGTATTCTAGTTTGAATCAATCCTCATAGCTTTTTTAAATAGTTTCATCACATTCATATGTTGCTTCAAAGTGTTGCAACAAAACAGAAAGCATAATATATGCTGTGCTGTTAGGATTTAGTTAGTGGGGTTCAAAACCTGTTCCAACATGGTGATCAATACCTCAGAACAAAGTGTCTTCCATTAAGACGTAGCTATACCAAGGCTGGATTGGAAAACTCATCTGCACAGTGCCCTGGCCTCAAAAATCTGGATACCTTTGACAAGGACTGAAATGCCAATGACACAATAGGCATTCTTGCTCAACACCAGTGTCCAACATTGCCAATAATCTTGTGAATGAATGGTCATAAAATCCCTATATTAATGCTCCTAAAGCCTTCTCAAAATAATATAAACTGTTAGAGCACTTAAGGGAGACTAGAATTACTAGAATGGCCTGTTCAACAAGCACATATGTGTGACATGATAAGGGTCCTCATAATATTGGCTATATAGTGTACACACCATTTTTTTTATTAATTTTGTATGAAATCTAGGGGTATTTTTAAAGTTGAGGTGGTCTTAGGCAGATGTACTAGTTTGTTAATACTATTAATTATAATAATAATTTTTAGATAGAATTTTACCTCAATCCTGTGGCAGTTATGGCGAAATACACTTGGGTTTGAAAGTTTATACAGCTATTGACTGGAGAATATGGTAGTGGTTTTGATATTCAGCAGGTTCCTATTATTATTTTAAACAAGGTACATATAATGGTTCAAAATGGAGGTGGAGGAGGGGGAGGAGGAATGAAAGATTTTCCAGGAGGTGGTAGAGGTGGTGGTGGAGGAGGTGGAACATTACTCTGTCCAGGAAGAGGAGGAGCAGTGCTATATGCATGAGGAGGAGGTGGAGCATTACCATGTCCAGGAGGAGGAGGAGCATTGCTATATCCAGGAGGAGGAGGTGGAGGAGGTGGAATATTACTATATGCAGGAGGAGGAGGTGGAGGAGGTGGAGCATTACCATGTCCAGGAGGAGGAGGAGAATTGCTATATCCAGGAGGAGGATGTGGAGGAGGTGGAACATTACTATATGCTGGAGGAGGAGGAGGAGGAAGTGGAGCATTACTATATCCAAGAGGAAGATGTGAAGCATTACTATGTCCAGGAGTAGAAGGAGGTGGTGGAGGTAAAGAGGGTGAAGGAGAACTTCCCGCAAAAGGAGTAGAGCGAAGTGGAGGAGGTGGTGCAACATGACACTTTCCGATACTAGGAGAAGGAAATGGAGAGGGTGGTGGAGCCATGGAGCTATACTCTGGAGGAGGAGGTGGTGGAGGTGACACAGAATTGGCAGGAGGAGGAGATGGAGGTGGAGGTGGAGGAGCCATAAACTCAGTATCAAGAGTTGGGGGTGGTGGTAAAAATGATTCTGTAAAAGCAGAGCTAAATGGAGAAAGAGATGGTGTCATTACAGCTATTGGACTACTTTGTGGAAAAAGTGGTGGTGGAGGAGGATGGCCATCAGTATCACTAGAGGGTGGAAGAGCAGGTGGTTGTGGCTTATCATAATCAAAACTCTGTAGCTGTGGCATGAGGGAGACTGGTGTGGCTAAAGAAGCTGTGGTTTTCAAACTAACCCAGTTGGGAACTGATGGTGGAGGAACAGCGATACCAATGCTAGAGCTACAAAAACAAAAGAATGAGAGAAGAGAGACTTGTAGAAATTTATATAAACAGAATGTCTATTGTCTTGTTCTTGGTAAAACACTAAACTTTTTAAATTACATTCTCAAAGATTTGTACAATTATTAAAAAACAAAAATCTTCCTAAACTTACCCAAAATGTGGCCCTCCTTCATTTGAGTTTGGCAGTTGATTAGTTGTTTGTTTTTCACTCTGTTTATTTGTGGCCTAGAGATATAATTCACATAGAACTTAATGTTTAATATTTGTTTTTCAAGAAGCACTTACAGTATGTAAAACCTGCTTTCCAGCATGCACACAATTTAAAGGAGTACATTTTAAACATATGTCCTATGTACATCAATGCAATTATTAATTAAACTACACATACGGTTTTGGAACGTTCCCAGACTCCATGTCCGACTGAGTCTAGACTGGTGTAGGATATTTGGACACGCTCATATTCAAGGTTGGGTTCCTCAGGTTTTGCTGGAGAAGCCATTTTCTGAGCAAACGGGATTTTGCATGGAGCAGTGAAGACACCAATCTCCTGTCGTGCTACTTTCTCCTTGTACATGTCCACTGTCTAAAGCAGAATAATGACATTGTTTTGCATTTAGAAAATAGATACTTTAGCTAACAGATACAGTGTATTGCACTTTTCACAAAATTATGCAGTGTAGCTGTGGTGATTTGGGATTATTCAGCTAAAAGTGTGGTGGGTGGTCAGAGACAGCGAAGCCTTCAGAGCAGAAGCACTGACCTACATTTACAACATAAATTCTATTATTTGTTCCATGAAATTGTATTAATTTATTCCCAACAGTTTATTCTCTTCATTTCGTAGCGTTTCTCTTGGCTGCACTGCTTCCAGTACGTGCATGTGGATGTAAGATTTTTTGTCCAATCAGCCTCTATGTGCTGCCATGTCAATCTAATCTGCACAGGACCTTCAAAGTCAGTACTGCTGGCCTTTTTACCTTAGTCTCTATTAGCAGTGGGTCTGTTTCTATAACCAATCAGATTGCATATTTGCCTCACAGGGCCAGGTAGCTGGCCCAGAATATCATCAGCATTTTTCCATCCTCTGATTGGTTGGTCAGAGGGAAACTGTTACAGCCAAGTTCGACTGGCAAATCACATCTGTAGCGCGCTGCACACATTAATACATCAAAGTTAGACTTTTTATGCCTACAGAGGAAGAGAAATTGATTTGGTCTCGGACATACTTAAAAATCCATTTACAAGAAAAGCGAGACATCATGAGGAGGTCGGCCAACCCCAAAGCTACCTAGCTTGTCTCACCCTGGGAAAGAGTTTGTTTGCCGCTTCCAGACCAGTGAATACGAGCGGTACCACTGGTTTACAGCCTCTGAGGAGCGGTGCAAATTATGTGTCTGCATCTCTGGTGAGTGGGTTGTATTTTATTTACATTTTTATAATTTTGTCATGTTATTAGACAAATATTGATTCTAAGCTGCTCCAGATGATGTAGGTGCACAGTTGCGGTTTTAGTGTAGAGGTTTGAAGCTTGCATTAGTAAAATGGTATTCACTCTCCATATGTGAAATGACTCTCTCTCTGTAATGCCACGTGTTGTTATATTGTGTTTTTGTATAGTATTGATGGTTTCTATAATTGCGACATGACAGTGGTGGTATTACTGTAAGAGGTGGATTAAGTCGGGTAAGTCCACACTGAAAGCCCAGGTACCAAATGCACGGCCCGCCACTGGTATTAGTGAGGTGAGGTAATGATGTCAGGTCTGGGCAGAGGTGGGAAGTAACAAAGTACAAATTGTTCTGGTATCAGTACTTTACTATTTATTTTTCAGACAACTTTTTACTTTCACAGAAATATCTGTACGTTCTACTTTTTTACATTTTCAAGCCAGACTCATTACTTTGGTTTTAATCTATTTGGTAAAATGTTAATATTTTTCTTCTCATTGTGTTTTTTAGCCCATCGGCCTATTTGCTGTCATTGTGCGACTTTTTCAACTTACCACTGGTGTATCATTTCCTGGTTATCACACACCACAGACTTAGTCTAGTTTATGAAGCTAACAATGAGCATGGCAGAGAGCAACAATAAGTCTGGGGTTAATGTGGATGAGACAGAGGGAGTCAGGAATGTAAACATGACTAAGAACAGAGACATTCCTGATCACCTGATCATCATCATCATCATCATCATCATCATCATCATCATCATATTTGCTCTGCTTGTGTTTTATATGGTGGTTGTTCAGCCTGGATGCATTCATCAGGTAACAAAATGTGAAATTCTTTTATATTAATAAATTAATATGACATGAGGTCCAGTTACCAGCGTGACCCTAAAACAGGTAGAAGTAATGGCTACTTTTTACTTAAGCACATGTCAGAGCCCAAACCTCTTTACTATAACTTAATTGAAAAAGAATAGTTAGTACTTCAACTTTTACCAGAGTATTGTAAAACATGCGTATCTGTTCTTCTATTTAAGTGAAGGATGTGTGTACTTTTGCCATCTTTGGGTCTGGAGTAAAGAGTGTTTTCCAAAGTGGGGATTAGATAAAGCTTTTGTGTAGGACACTGTTCTTCCTCTATTCCAACCTCATCAGAATGTCTTTATAGGGCATGTCTTTATGTCTTATGGGTGTGATGAGTCACTTTTGGCCATATAGTGTACTTCCAGCCACTTTGTTCAATTCAACTGCACATCTGACCAGCGTATCAAATAAAGGCTATGATAATTATAATAAATAACTACTCATTACAACCATGATTAGCAAAATAGTATCAAGAAGAGGAATCTTACACTACAATTGACACATTTACAGAATCTGGATTGGAAATTCTGTCATATGACTTTTTATTAATATAGTGTATGGTGCACTGCTACAATCCATCTGTAACTGTGCTGATATACTTCATAGGTCATAGTGAGTAGTGCAAATTCCTTACATTTTCTTTGTATTTTTTATGGTTGGTTTTTCTGATTAATTCGTAGTACCTACTAAATAAAT
Source organism: Silurus meridionalis (assembly GCF_014805685.1). Lineage (NCBI taxonomy): Eukaryota > Metazoa > Chordata > Actinopteri > Siluriformes > Siluridae > Silurus > Silurus meridionalis. Next base: position 8,929,224 of record NC_060890.1, on the reverse strand, counting down.
GTTTTAACATGAATAACATTAATAGGACATGAGTTTAATTAATTAGGACTGAGGAATTCATCTCCACAAGGGAAAATACTAATGTAAAGGCAAATAGAGATTCATAAAAACAAACAAACTAATAATTGAAACGGAAGACACACTAGTGAGGATAATATATAACATTTCCCTTTCACACCAGGATCAGTTGTCAGATATTTAAAGACAATAGTTTAGCTTCAGCATATCTAGCATTATAGCATTAAAGCCTACCATGCTTAGAATATTGACTGATGATTCCATCTGCTTGAGTTGAACAGTCTGGGCATCTAGTAGTCTTAATACACTTGCTGCTAGTGTGTTGATTTGGTAGGCGACACTGGCCAGGGCTTGATTGGTGAGAGCTTTGGATTCCTCCACTGCCTTTGTTGTGTCCTCCGCCTACATTACAGGAAAAGGACAAACCCACATTTGAAATACCCTTAGCCTCATATCAAAGTGGATGTGATATATCTACTTCTTGTTTTGTAGGTGACATCAACAACTTTTAACCTGTGTTTCTACTGTGCAGATTATAGCAGCCTTTACAGATCATTGCATCTCACTTATTTAGCAGACAAAAGGCATCAAATTATACAAAAAAGACTTGCTAACGATAAAAAATTCCCTTTATTCATACATATATCAATATTAGAACAGATATTACAGACAGTTTTGATGTGTTTGTGTTCTTGTTACTGTTTTCACTACTGTATTTGGTGCTGTCTGGTGAGTTTGGTGTAATTCTATGCCGTGTTTTTGAACAGATTTGAGCAGTAATTTACTCTTAGATACATGCTGATATTTGCAGGATTGCAAGGGTGATATTGCCTCTACACGGTACACATAACTGTTTTATAAGTCAGAATTTTAAATTGATAGTTGGTACGCAATATAGTAAAATATTTTTGAGAGATTCTGAATTAGTCTAGCTAGCTCACAACGATTGGTACATTTCTTCTGGCTTTCCTTTGCATCCACATTCAACAAACTGTCATATTTTTAAGTCAGAAGTTATATTTTAGGATATCACTCGCCACCATGTCAGCTAATGTTGTTGCTAACTTTACCATTGTAACAGACTGTTTCTGGAACTCATCCAATCAAACGAGTAAGTTTAAAATTACAGAAAGTCTTACAGAAATGCAAGGTTGTTTTAGGTAAAAGTAAACAATAGACTATTAGGATTTAACATAAATGAATATCCTGGTTTCTGTCACTCTTTGCTGTATTTGTCATTCTCATCGCAGTGTGAATCTGGGTTAGGGTTAGGGTTAGGGTTCCATACTTGGACATAATGAAAATGGAAATAATAGTTGATATAGTTCAAAACCAGCAAAAATGGGGCTAAAAAAAAATGTGTGCTTGCGATCTCTGACTTATTTGCCTTGATTTTATTTTTTAAGTAGCGAAATGGACAACAGGCAAGCATGAACCTAACTGGCTAGGAGATGTATCATAAGCTTGTCAATCAACTAGGAACGATCCCATCTTGACTACTATGTTCATTTCAATCATAAACCTAAAGAGATAAAAATGGCATGACTAAAGAATGTAAAGCTTTAAGAGATTACAGATATGAAGGTGAGAAAACGAGGCTTGTGCAAACATGCAGTGCAAAGCACAATGTGCATGGAAGATCAGCATGTTGAGCAGAAACAGCTCTGAGCTGCAGTGTTTGGTGCAGGCCTCCTACACCTCTTAGCTCTGTTTGGGCTTGTACACAAGACCAGAAAACATGTCTGCGGGCGAAACTCTTAAAGAACCCAGCTTGTCTATCTTCCGGGTCCTGAGACATTAAAAAAAAACAGATGTGTTTGGTATCACACATGTTCTTATTGAGCAAAACGTGAAATTCGTGAAAAATGGATTCTTCCTGATATCCCTCTTTTCTCCAGATGCTTATAAGTTCAGGGTTCTAACAGAAACAGACAGACACAGTAATAAAAAAGTCTTACTTTTGAGTATTTGTCCTCACAATAGTCGGCCACTTTGTTGAGATTGCTGTGGTTGTCCAGCAGAGCTTTCCTGGCTGCAGGGGCCTCATCCAAAATCTTTATGATGTCCTCGGTGTTTGTGTACTTCATTGCCGATTCTGGGATTTTTACGTGTTAAAATAAATGCTGAGGTAGTGCTTGTTTTCCAGAGATACAGGTAGGTTCGAAGAGACGCAGGTAAGTGGGAGTAGGCTTATATTCAGGGCTGGGAACAGGATGACATGTGTGGACATGCTGACAAGGAATTGCATCCTCACACATGGAAGAATGCTGGCTGTAGGATGACGAAGAAAAGAATCACACACACACACACACACACACACACACACACACACACACACACACACACACACACATGATAGATATGTAGATGATATGTAGTTGAATGAGAAAGCGACTAAAGGTTTTGTTTTTAATAAAATCTGATATTAAAAGTCAGTTTTCTCACTTTAAATACGGCAGCGTTCGGTAAAAGACGGTGGTGTACTTCTGGCATGTGGCCACAAGAGGGCACGGTCGTGTCACATTGTACAACAAATGCGCATGTTTCTGTGTGTAGATGAAAGGCAATTACATTTATCCATTCATGATTTATTCCTTAATTTATTTATTCATTCATCCTACAGAGATCCGGATTCCATTTGGCAATACAGCCTGGATTTTGAATGTCTGTCCTTCACAGGGCACTATGCACACATTCATCCACACTACTCTTGCACACCATATACAAACATTCATCCACACTACACACACACCACACCACTGTCGTCTTTTTAGTAGGCGTAAGGAAACTGGAGAACCTCCAGAAAAACCACATGGACTCTAGGAGAACATGCAAAGACACAGGCAGGACTCAGGACTGAACAGGCGAACCTCAAAGCTTTGAGGGGCGTTTGCCATATGATTGATGTGGTGGATTTGTATGGCCCATGGGCTGGGTGTCACTTCAGGGCCCTCAAATATTCAGAAGCAGCCTAAAAGGCAATAGAACAAGAATACATGATTTTGGCCACCAAGAGAAGTTACATTTACATTTACATTTGCAGCATTTATCAGACGCCCTTATCCAGAGAGACGTACAAAAGTGCTTTAAATCTCTAGTAATGAATAAATCTACACTGGTACGCAAGATTACAAACTTAATATAAATATAACTCAAATTCTACAAACTTGGAAAGTGCTAATTTAGGTATTTCAGGAAGAGGTAGGTCTTCAGTCGTCGCTTGAAGATAATCAGGGACTCTGCTGTACGGACATCTAGGGGAAGTTCATTCCACCACCTCGGTGCCAGAACAGAGAAGAGCCTTGAAGTGTACGTACCTCTCATTCTGAGAGAAGGAGGTACCAGTCGAGCAGTGCTGGAGGATCTCAGACAGCGTGGTGCAGTGCGAGATGTGATGAGGTCACTGAGGTAAGATGGTGCTGGTCCATTTTTGGCCTTGTAGGTAAGCACCAGTGTTTTGAATCTGATATGTGCAGCTATTGGAAGCCAGTGAAGGGAGCGCAGCAGTGGGGTGGTGTGGGAAAACTTGGGCTGATTAAACACAAGTCGTGCAGCTGCGTTTTGGATCATTTGCAGTGGAAGAATAGCGTTCAGGGGAAGACCTGCCAGCAGAGAGTTGCAGTAGTCAAGTCTTGAAATGACAAGAGACTGAACAAGCACCTGGGCAGCCTGTATGGACAGAAATGGTTGAATCTTTCGGATGTTATAGAGAAGAAATCGACAAGAACGAGCAACATTAGAGACATGTGGGAAGAAAGACAGTTCATTGTCCATAGTTACCCCAAGGTTACAAGCAGTGGCTGAAGGGGAGAGCAGAGAGTCATGAAGTGTTATTTGGAGATCTTGACCTGGAGATGAATCACCTGGAATGACCAGCAGTTCTGTTTTGCTGGGGTTGAGTTTTAATGTTAGTTGCGATGCTGTGGGGAGGTGGTAGCTTAGTGGTTAAGGCATTAGACTTTGGATCTGAAGGTCATGAGTTAACTCCTGGACCCCTGATCAAATGTCTAGATGAGAGCGTTTACCATATATTTAAATGTAAATAAGATGTTTCTGCATTTTGACCTTTGTTAATTAAATGGTATGCTTTTAAAAGGGACACATCTGACTTTTTAATGTCTAACAGCTGAAGATGCATATCAGAGCAAAAACCAAGAAATGAGGCCAGAAGAACAAGACTCTTTCTAGAACTGGTAAGGCCTTGGTAAGAGAAATCACCAAGAACTGGATGATCACTCTGGTTGAGCTGCAGAGATCATTTTGTGGAGACGGGTGAAACTTGCAGATGTTAATCATCACTGTAACACAAAACCCAACTGAACTTTATGCCAGAATGCACAGATAGAAACCTTTCCTCAGTAAAAATACATACATTTTTTTGAATAAAACGAAGTTTTATAAGACGAATTTGTGAAATAAGACGAATTTGTGACAGGTGGAGTCCGATTAAGGTGTTGAAGTGACTCAATGATGAGCCAGAGAAATGGAATGCACCTGAGCTCAATTTCAAGTGTTATAGCAAGCCTATAAATACTTATGTCACTGGATTTTTCCTTATTAGTAAATTATTGTTTAAATGTGTACATGATTTGTTGCTATTTGTCATTATATTCATAGAAAACATTGTAACCTTCTCCTTTTCAAATGATTGATGTTTAATACTTATGAGTTAATGAGTAATCTGGGTTTTTTTGGCTCTAAATAAGGCCGTTAATGCTCTATCATTATAAGCTTTATCTCCTGATATTTGATATGATAAATACTTTGTGTAATTTATGTATAAGCTGGGCCACTGGTGCAGAGGGCTGAGGGGGAAAAGCCTTATCATTTACAAAGGATTTGTTATAATCGGATAAGCACAGTTGATTTTTTCAAAAGTCTCCATTAATGAAAAGGGACTAGTGGATATGTTTTTGTGAGACACACATCAGTATAGCATTTCAAATCAAATCAAATTTTATCAAATCAAATTTTATTTGTCACATACACATACATACAGGGTACGACATGCAGTGAAATGCTTCAAATGCATTTTAATGTTTATTAAACTTAGTCATACAAACTTAAATTATGTTATCCATGTAATGAACATCATTTTTTCCCTTCCTTTTGTATTTATACATTGCGTTGTGTATATACTGTATACTGTATTATATCTCTATTCTTTTATATATTTGCACATTTCTTTTTCTTTACTGCTGTAACAGAGAAATTTCCCCACTGTGGGATGAATAAAGGTATATCTTATCTTATCTTAGAAATACGCTTTCAGAAATGCTGTTTTTCTTGTGTTAGTTAACAGGGTATGAAATGATGTGAAATGGTATGCATCAGTGTCAATGAGTTCTTGTTTCTACAGGAAGACTTAAAGAAGAAAAAGATGTAGGATGTAGGAAGGAGCTGACGGTGCACAACCACAGATTTTTATTGCTATAAATCTTTATTGCTTTTTTCTTCTCAGATATAATTATATTTAGAGCGGCTGTATTAATTCTCCCACTGTTGGCTGCTGGCAAAGACTGATGTGTCTCATCTTGGACCGGGCAGATGTCTGATGTGCTATTTTGACCCACGGTTGACCCGCGGTCTAGACTCTGTATGATCCGCAGAAATGATTTCAGCTTGAAATAGCAGAAATAAATGAGAAAACAGATAAACCCACCCAGAGCAATAAAATCTTTTTTTATGAACCGACACATCAAACATTTTGATGTAGGAGCATTTAATAGCTGCAGGAGAAAAGCAAACCAAAGAAAATATTGTCATGTACGATGTTCATGTGCTCACTGCTGCAATCCAATTTTTATTGGCTTTATTATAAGCAAATTACCTGCTTAATTATGATTATGCATTCATTTAGCCTGATTTTGGCTAAGAACCTGGGTTAAGTCTTTCATCACTGATTCAAATGAATTAACCCTTATCTGTCTTTACACAATCATTTACACAATCATTTACACAATCCTGTGGCATGCTATTATATCTGAAAGGTCACAAGACACACAGAGCTGCTGAGTCATTCTATCCATGCTAATTAATGTATATTAATGTAATAAATCTTGTTCCAGTGTCCAAAGTGGCTTTGTCGGATAAAGGGAAATAAATCTAAATCTAAGTTACGGGGAAATTATAGCAAAAGAATCAAGCAGTCAATGAAAAATTACCACTTTTAAATAATGTCGAAGATCCTGAGATTAATTTTAGATCTCTTATTTAGTTCTTTAGTCCATTATCCTAACATTAATGTCTTTTTTAAATATAGTTAAAGTTACAGTAAGTTCTAATTATTAGTAAACGTAAATCATGAGCCGAAATCTCAAGGGTAATCAAGCTAAAATGATCATAATAGCAAAGTGGAAGAAAGTCAAAAAGAGTCACATAAAATCACACACACCACACACACACACACACACACACTAAATGTTGCTAACAAGCTTGAGTGGTTAAGTTGTTGGACTTCTGATCAAAAGGTTGTGAGTTCAAATCCCAGCACCACCAAGCTGCCACTACTGGGCAGTTAAATTAATGAGATAACTGTGGTCACTCTGGATAAGAGCAGTATGGGCCTTCAAGGGGGTATCTCCCCCTTGAAGGCCCAGGTACCAAATGCACGGCCTGCCACTGCTAATTTCACACTATGCAATTCCTTTCCTATCTTTCTCAAACTACATACTGACAGTGTATTAAGGTGGTTTCCACCACTATAACGAGAGTTTCTTTTGACCGACTGACAAGTTAACTAGGCTACACTATGCAAGGTTTTAGCCTAGTGTGTAGTGTCTCAGGACATAACTTCTGCTCCACAGCAGAATCCTCTTATACCCCAGGACTTGATTAATTATGTCTGTGGCTGCATCTGGGAGATATTTGCAGGCTGTGAACCAACAATTAAATCGCAATGTGCTTTAGCTTCAGCACCATCTGGAAACAAATTTGAATTGCAGGCATGCCAAATGGTACCGGAAAGCTTATATAAAGCCCATGGCACTGTACTCTTCTGTTCACTGTGCCAAAGTGTAACAGCAGATGCATAATGCCTGGGCCACATGCCTAGCTTTAACACTTGCATCGCAAAGCACTTTCTCCAGATAAATGTTGATCAGACACACAATATAGACAGATTCTATATGTGGACAAAATCTAACAAGATAGTGGTATGGCACTTACAGGCAATGCCTCATGGGTCAGCATCTCCTGATCCAATCTCACCTAAAACTCCACAACTAGACTGCTTTACACATATAGGACATTAAGAGCTGTATGGTGTTATTACCAAAGCCAAAACAACAACATGTCTGTTAGATCCCATTCCAACTGTAATACTAAAAGAAGTGTTACATAGAGCTGGTGAGCCTCTTCTAAATATAATTAACTAGTCACTATCTTTAGGTTACGTCCCTAAACCCCTCAAGTTAGCAGTAATAAAGCCCCTCATTAAGAAACTTAATTTGGATCCAAACACACTATCAAATTTCAAATCTCCTATTTTTGTCTAAGATTTAAAAAAAAGATTGTGTCTTCCCAGTTATGTTCCTACTTACAAGTAAACAATATATTTGAGTTTCTAGTCAGGTTTTAGGCCCCATCATAGCATAGAAACTTGTCTTTTGAATATCATAATAACCATAATACAAAAACAGCCTTCTTTCACCCTAAATATTGCTAAGCTAAGAAACATGTTGTCTATATCTGATGCAGAGAAGCTTGTACATGCATTCATGACCTCCAAACTGGACTATTGTAATGCATTACTAGGTGGATGTCCTGCATCTTTAATAAACAAGCTACAGTTAGTCCAGAATGCAGCAGCCAGAATTCTCACAAGGTTGAGAAAATATGATCATTTAACCCCAATCTTATCATCCCTACACTGGCTACCTGTTAAGTTTTGGGTTGCACCAGCTCCAGTCACGTCCCACCTCATGAAGATTGTGGACTTTGAAAGAAGTAGATGCTGACCCCGCACGGCCGTATCTAGAGGACGTATCTGATTCTTGGCTACAAAGCCAAAAATGGACCAGCACTTTCTTAATTCAAATACCTCAGCACTCCTTGTGCTGCATCATGATGCCTGAGATCTCTCAGGGTAAGAGGTAAGTATACTTCATGGCTCTTTTCTATTCTGGCAAAGAGGTGGTGGAATGAACTTTCCCTAGATGTCCAAACAGCTGAGTCACTGGCTATCTTCAAGAGACAGATGAAGGCCTACCTCTTCATGAAACACTCAAACTAGTACTTTTCCCAGATTGTTTTGTCCTTGTTAATATTTATTTAAACAAAAAAATAATCTCAACATAGTTATAGGCTGATGATATCTTAAGTTTGTAATCTAGTGAACCAATGTTGATTTATTCATTAATAGAGACCTAAAGCACTTTTGTACGTCTCCCTGGATTAGGGAATCTGGGAAAATGCCATAAATGTAAGTGAAATTATCTTCCAATTTAAATCAAAATTAGCCTTTTCATTATTTTTTGAAAACATAGTTGTTGACAGCAAGTGTATTTCTCACTCACTGAAAAAACATGAATCTTTGCAATTAATAAATCCATGTTTAACGATTACGCCAGATGGCTTGCAAATTGAAAAGCTGAAATATAACAAGAAATGCTGTTTAAGATATCCTAATTATTACATATCTTTTATGTTTGTGTGGAAAAAATAGCAATAACCAAAAACATTTTACTACTTCATGCCAGATCACAAAGGAACCTCCCAGGGATAGCCCATATGTTTGCTCCTTTTCAGATTACTTCATATTTTTGGAAGTTCCCACGTGTATAGAATCGATTTGGGGCTATTCCAATAACTGGTTTGGTGCAACTAAATACTGATTCTGCAATTCATGATGCTGGGAGGCAAGCTGTACTGCAATCCCATGCCTCCTTTTACTAAACCTGACGTGTAAAAAAAAAAAAAAAAAAAAATGAATGCGGCCTGTCATGATATGAAACAGACTGTTTTGCTCTAAATGGTTTCTATCCTCTCACGAAAAGAAAACACAATTAGTAATTCCCATTACAAAACAGTTTCTAATGCAAAAGGTTGTGACATTTATAGTAAACATTTAATGAAATAGCTAACCTCATATTAGTCCATATGCTGACTGACTGATTATACTAGGAGGGAAATGGATAGAACATTTTTATGTTCCAAAGTGGTTGCAAAATAATATTTTCCCTGTCTTGCTAGCATAATGACTGTTCCACCTCGTCTTGACTGTTCTGTACTGTTCTCAGTGGCTATGCTAAGTTTTCCTGCTGGAAGTATATTTTGGCACCCTTACCTAATGGTGCCTAATAGCCCTCGAAACATAAGCATATGTGTATCCACAACAAAATAAATAAATACACTTGATTTGTGCAGAATACAACTATATTATTTTAAGTCAGTCATTTATATATGCTTCAGGAATCAGACAGAATGTTTTTTATTGAATTACATTTTTTGCATTTGTCATAGTTAGTATTGCAAAGTTTTTTGTGGGAAAAATAAAGTCTTTGCGGTTTAGAATTCTATACTGCCCAGACATACAATGGTGTTGTTGAACAGGAATGGGTGGAGCACAGTCTTTTTCTGAACTTTGTAGCCTGTTCTATCTGCACTAACATAAATGTGTTTTGAGAGCATCTGTCAAATAGTATTCTGCATGACAAGAATGATGTCAGGGGGAGGAAAATTTAGGAAATTGTATACATTGCTGCTAAGGGCATCAACCAGGTCAGGGCCATGTTAGTGTTCCTAATGGGTTGCTAACAGCAGGAAATATTTTCTTTATCCAGAAAAGAAAACAAAGGAAATATGTTCAGGAAGCCTACAGTCTTGCACATGCAAACAAGGTCTATAATTATTTAAACAGACCGATTAAATCAATTAGCCTCTGTCAGAGGTGGGAGGTAACGAAAAACAAATACTTTGTTACTGTAATCAAGCAGATTTTTCTGCTAACAGTACTTTACTTCACTATTTATTTTTCTGAAAACTTTTTACTTTTACTCATTACATTTTTACACAAATATCTGTACTTTCTACTTCTTCAATTTTCAAAACAGACTTGTTACTTTTGTTTTAATCTATTTGGTGAAATGTCAATTTTTTTCCTTCTCATTGAGCGCTAAGTCTCAAATCAGCACCGAAATCTGCAATGATGAACACAATTAACCCTCTGTTAACTGCCACAATTAACCACCGCATTTTGTGGAATTTTTTCCTCATAACGCCGAAACGAACGTAAATTATTGGCTTTTTTGATCATACAGATAAGAGCAATACATCAGTCGAATTTGTAACGGGCCTACTTTTATTTGTACACACTCATAATATGTTATTATGATAATAACAAAATGTAGTGCTTTTGTAAAGTGAAAAAAACAGACAGGGTGCGATTTCTGCCGTCTCTGTCTTCTCTCTTCACAGACACACAAATAAAACAACCTGAATTTCAGTGAATACTTATATAATATAAATATAATGTATAGAAAGCTCGAAAACTACTTTAAAATAAACAAATTCACATTGAATTCAAATTTTCTCTGAATATGTTATCCGTATGAAAGTTATAAGAGGTGCAGTTTCTCCGGTATCACCTCATTAACCGTCCGTGTGGAAACATAGCAAAAGTTCCGCTTGGTGTCCTGATAATTTACGTAATTTAAAACAACATAATTACTTTAAAAGTTTTACAAAAATATTTTGTCTTCATGCTCTAAGTTGAGTTTATTTTCACGAATAATAAACATGCATTTGCACAAAGCATCAATATATGTCCATGCCCATGTTGATTAAAGTATTAAAAAATTGGAAAGTATTAATTGAAGGTACATTTAGAACAGCATAATTAAGTATTTTATTCGATTGACAGCTCTAAGATTAATATGTCGTGGCGTCTAATTATCAGCATGACAATAAAAAACAAGTATTAGTAATGGCTACTTTTTACTTAAGTACATGTCAGAACCCAAACTTCTTTACTTTAACTTAAGTAAAAAAGTGTATTCACTACTTCAACTTTTACCCGAGTATTTGAAACATGAGTATCTGTACCTCTACTTAAGTGAATGATGTGTGCACTTTTGCCACCTCTGGCTGAACTGTGTGTTCAGTCCCTGTATGTTTAGCTCCAGAGTCACATGGCATACAGGTGCTTTGCATGAAGATACAGATCAATAAAACAAATTTTATCTTTGCTTTTGGCAATCGGCTGCTAATGCTTACGTTATGAAACAGATAAGAGTGGATCTTTATTGCAATTAAATAACTTAATAACTTAATAACTTAATAATCATTCAGGCTGCAAAACAAAACAACATTTGTCTTTGCTTACCTGCTATGATTCCTAACAACCTCCTCAACTTTCTAATCAGTAAATTCCAATATATACACTACTGTATATGGACAAATGATTGTGAAGACCTGAGCACAATATTAGTATGTGCTTTGTGAACATCCATTTCCCATTTAGTCCCCATTTGCTGTTATAATAACCTCCACACTTCTCGGAAGGTGTTCCACTAGATATTGCATAATCCACAAGGGGCATTAGTAAAATCAGATACTGATGTAGGGTGAGGAGGCCTGGGGTGCAGTCATTGTTCCAAATAATTCCAAAGGTGCTTAGTAGGGTTGAGGGCAGAGTATTATAGCAGGCCACTGAAGATCTTTTACTCCAACTCATGTAAACCATATCTTCATGGAGCTTGCTTTACGCACAGGGGCATTGCCATGCTAGAACAGAATTGTATACAGATATTGTGGAGGCACAAATTTTGGGGAAGAACCACATATGCTGGAAAATCAGTTGTCACAAAACGTTTTCTCTATATTGTGACAATAAATAAAATGACATGGTTATTGTTAGTTCAGGTGTGTTTGCTGACTCTAACCAATCAGAACTCCAAAGCCCTTCATTGATGCCACAAAAGATATTTATATAAAATAAATATCTGTTGTAGGGCGAAAGCATATCACAAATCTGTCACTCTATCAATAAATAAAAATAAATAAATAAAGAGTGACTGTAGAAAGACTATAAAAGGACCATATCACCTAGAGTGTATCTTTAACTTCTACAAACATCACTCAGTTTCCACGTTTTTATTTCATAAGAGGTGATAACACTAAGCTTAAAGTACAACCTGTCCATGAAAAAAACGTGAGGTGACTTTTCAATAATCCTTCAGCAATGCTGATGCAGGCATACGTTAATTAATTCATTTACACAAATCACTTAATCAATTAATCATCAACCTTTATTTTGGCATGGCGTATCAGTAAAGTGCAACACAGAGTCCATTAAAAGCAGATGTACAGGGTGATACATGCGACGTTATCGGCATGCTATCAACCACTAATCACAGCAACAGAAAAGGAACAGCCAAAACCGTGATACATGATAACGCACATGCTCGATAACAGACTCATAAAAATGGTCAGCATTATTCTGAGAACTGCAGTGCATCATTTTATGATCTCTTTTTTGTTGAGCAATGTCAGCAGTCCTTGAATTTTTAATGCCCCTGTTCCTCAGCTCTCTTCTTAAACATTTTAGCCAAATGAACAATACACATATTTGCCAAATCAGTGCTTAATTAAGTAAACAATTTTGATTTATATGAGGGTTTTTTTTTAGATCTCTGTTCCATTTGCTTACTGTCCAATCATCTGGTTATTTTGTGAAGTTTCTGTGTTGTCAGTGAACAACTACAAATTGTGTGAAATCTAAACTGCTAAAATGTCCAAGGTCATAGATCTGGCTATGCACATCAGACAATTACATAGTTTCATTTCGCTTTAAAAGAAGGCACTGCTGTTTGTGTGAAGGTCAGGAGCATTAGGTGACGAAGCTTGGTAGTCAATTGGAAGCAACCGATAACAGTCCTTGTATATCATAGCCAGACTGGTTTGAGCTGAAAGTTCAAGTTCAAGTTTAAGTTCATGTTTATTTGTTTTTTCAACCATATACAGTTTAGTACACAGTGAAATGAAACAACGTTTCCCTAGGACCGAGGTGCTCAGCAAACAACATAAATTAACAAAAGGATCACAAGGAACACAGAAGTGCACATAACTCTAAACTCACAAAACAAATTGAACATGCGCAATATTTAGTGCAAAAAGGGGAAGGGTGAAATAAAAGACAAGAGACAACATGAGACAAGGAAAAACAGTAACACAGTAGCGCCGGCCAGTCCAGTAGGTTGTGCAAAATAGATTGTCTGTATACAAAATTCAAAAATGAAACAAATTTAAAAAATACTGTACATGTAAACATTTGGCTGAATGTAAACTTTTGGTTTTAGTTTTTTGTGTGTGTGTATCAGTCTAGTTCCTTCATGTTGAGGAGTCTTATGGCTTGTGGGCAAAAAACTGTTACAGAGTCTAAATGTGATGGCCCGAATGCTTCTGTACCTCTTTCCAGACAGCATGAGAGTGAAAAGTTTGAAGAGCCAAATGATAAATAAAGACACGAAGGCTATGATAAGTCCAATAATCATTGAATGAACAACAACAACTAAAAACCATACTAAATGGGACTCCTGTCAGCTAAGAACAGGAATCTCATGCTACAGTGGGCATAGGCTCACTAAAACTTGACAGAAGATTGAAAACACTTTAGCCTGTTTCCTGCAACATGTTGATGGTAGGGTCAGAATTTGGCTGATTTCACAGACCCACCCTGCCACATGTCAACAGAGTAGATAAGGCAGTAGGTGGTGGTACAATGGTGTGAGAAATATTTCCATGCTACATGTTTGTTTGCCTCATAATACAGCAATGCCATGTTTAAATTCCAAATCTCAGCCGACCTGTAGCCTTATTCTGTCACAAAATAAATACCATCTTAAACTAGTTTTATGAACATAACAGTGACTTTGGTGTTTTTCGATATCCTTCAGTCACCAGCTGGCAAATCTGTAGCAATTATTTTCAGGGTTCTTAAACATTGTTGTGAACATGAAGCCATTATAAAGTTTCGTTGACCCTAAGCCTCGACCACTTTGTTTTTTTTTATTTCAGATTTACAGTAATGTAATGTTTAAATAATTAATTTATGTGCCTAGAAGCAGTAGAAATTGCACAAAGAAATAGTTATTGCACTGGATATAATCTCAAATTACTGACTCAGACACTTTATGAACTCGATATACAGTAAATACAAAGCCTTGATAAAACATTCAGACGCCTGACCAATTCTTTTACATTTTATTCTGTTTGATATTTAATAATAAAATACTGAAATTTGAAATGTTACTGCAGTGTGACATTAGATTTATGTTGAAAAATATTTCAGAGAAAAAAAAACAACAACTTGGGGTTATATAAGTATATGCATAAGTACATATCCTGTATGATATCCAAACATCTGAATAGTAATCTTCCCTCATCCATGCATATGCATTACATTTATCTCTTAACTTCTATAGTTGCTTTGTGAGCTTCACTTTGCCTTAGACTAACAGCTTGACCAATGATCTGTGACAGAAGATTAACAGGTAAATGCCAAAGTTAAGCTAACTGTAATCCTTGCTACTGCAACTTCTTTCATCTGTGTAAATTTGCAGCTTCTTCTTCTTCTTCTTTCGGCTTCTCCCATTAGGGGTCGCCAAAGCGGATCATCCGTCTCTGTACCCCCCCCTGTCCTCTACATCTGCCTCTTTCAACCCAACTACCGGCATGTTTTCCCTCACAACATCCATAAGTCTCCTTCCTGGTGGCTCCATCCTCAGCATTCTTCTACCGATATACACCATGTCCCTCCTCCGCACATGTCCAAACCATCTCAATCTTGCCTCCCTCACTTTGTCTCCAAAACGTCCTACATGCGCTGTCCCTCTAATAAACTAATTTTTCATGCTTTCCATCCTCATTACTCCCAACGAAAACCTCAACATCTTCAGCTCTGCTACCTCCAGCTCCGCCTCCTGCCTTTTACTCAATTCCACTGTCTGTAATCCATACAACAGCGCAGGTCTCACCACACTCCAATAAACTTTCTCTTTCATTCTTGCAGATACTTTCTATCACAAATTACTCCTGCCACTCTTCTCCACCCACTCCAGCCTGCCTGCACTATTTTCTTCACTTCTCTAACACACTCTCCATTACTTTGCACTGTTGACCCCAGGTACCTGAACTCCTCCACCATTTCCACCTGTACTGACTTTTATTCCCCTTCTCTCCAGCACGTACCTCTAGCTCTCCAGGCTCTTCTCCACCTGCTCCCTACTCTCATCACAAAAAACAAAATCGTCCGGAAACATCATAGTCCAGGGAAACTCCTGTCTGACCTTGTCCTTCAACCTGTCCATCACCACTGCAAACAGGAAAGGGCTCAGAGCCGATCCTTCATGCAGTCCAACCTACACCTTGAACCAGTCTGTCGTTCCCACTGCACACTTCACTGCTGTCACACTGTCCTCATACATGTCCTGCACCACCCTCACATACTTCTCTGACACACCTGACTTCCTAATACAAGACCACAACTCCAAATAATGTGTCTGTGGTGCTCTTCCTGGGCATGAAGCCATACTGTTGCTCACAAATGGTTACCTTTTCTCTCAGCCTGGTTTCGACTACTCTTTCCCATAACGTCATGGTGTGACTGATCAACTTTATTTCCCTGTAGTTACTGCAGGCCTGCACGATTCCCTTATTGTTAAATATTGGTTCCAGCAAACTCCTTCTCTATTCCTAAGGTATCCTCTCACCTTCCAAAAACAACCTGGTTAAAAACTCCACTGCCATCTCTCCTAAATATCTCCACCCTTCTACTGGTATGTCATCTGGTCCAACCGACTTTCCACTCTTCATCCTCTTAATCACTGCTCTCACTGTCTCCTTACTAATCCTATCCACTTCCTGCTTCACCATCTCTACACTATCCAACTTCTCTCTCTCCCATTTTCCTCGTTTATCAGCTTCTCAAAATAGTCCCTCCATCTTCTTAACACACTCTTCTCTTTAGTCAACACTAGTAATAGTACCGTAATTTCTGGACTAGTAAGCGCACCCAAATATAAGCCGCACCCACTGAATTTGACACGTAAATAAGATGCACCTGACTACACTGAAACTAATGAACTTTACACAGGCTTTAACGAAAGACGGTGCCTGTTACATGGCTTGTATCTAAACAGTAGCCTACCAAGAAAGTCATTGTTCGCTGTCTTCCTCCTTCCTTTCACAACAATTTCTGTCGAGAGTTTATCGTTTGGCATTGTTGTGCGTTTAAAAATCACCATCGGTGAAGCTTTTCTCCCGATGCCGTGCAGCTCAGAACACAGGTGAAGTGTGTTTTTTTATGCCCGGTGTTTTTCAGCATGACGAATGATTCGCATTTCTTGTTGGCAGTCAGAGTGAGCGGCAGGTCAAACGTCAGAGGAACCTCATCCATATTTATGATGTGGTGCGGCCCGATTTAGTGGGAGCGTGATTTAATATAAAGAGTTTCATTGGTTCACCTGAACCCGTTCGGCAATTTCATTGGTCTAATGTTATGGAGCTCAGTGTTTTGGCTTGAAGCTTGTGAAACCGGGAAAAACCCAGGAAAAATCCATAAATTAACCGCTTCATTGAGCCGCGGGGTTCAAAGCGTGAGAAAAAAGTAGTGGCTTATAGTCCAGAAAATACGATACTTTGTTCTACTAGATTTTGAAGTTTGCTTTTGAGGATTTGTGCCCATTTACCACAATAACTTTAATAAACCCAAATACAATTGTAGGGTGAAGAAGCCTTGGGTGCATTCAGCATTCCAATTTATCCCAAACGTGTTTATAAGGGTTGAGGTCAGGGCTCTTTATTGAGCTGTCTTTGTGCACAGGGGCATTTTCATGCTGGAACAGGTTTGGGGTTCTAGTTCAAGAGAAGGTAAATTTTAATGCCATATTATATAATTATAACTATAATTCCATGATAGTTTGTGTATTTAAATTTTTTTTGGGTGATTAATACTGTGTCTGTTTTGATTTTTCTAAATTAGCAAGTCATTATACAGTATGACAGACACTGTTCGAGGATTTATACTGCTATTGATATCTTACGGCTTGCTACTATGGTAACTATACAGTATGCTTAGACAAAACTGTTGCATATACAATTTCCTTCCTTATAAATCAAAGATTATTCATTACATGCAAACTTATAAATGTTACAAATACACTATATTGCACAATATTACAAAATACTTTTGCAATATAGTGTATTTCTATAGGCTTCCCTAGAATCCTGACCCTTTCTGTGTTGCACTGAATCATGGCTCTTAGCTACAGTATGAAGGGAGCTCTAATACTTCAATCTGGCAGGCCTTATTATCTTCAAATATGTCAGTTATCTTCAAATATGTAAGTGGCTTTTTCTCTAAACAGGTAAAGATGACCAAAGGGATGTTAGTGGGATTTTTGTGATTAGAATCTAAGTTAACTTTGTCTATATTTATTTTCTTTGGCATAGTACAATGCAACAGGCATTCCCGAAGCCAAAATACTCAGAGGAATCATTACGTTTACATTAATGGCATTTGTCAGACGCCCTTATCCAGAGCAACTTACAACTGAGCAGGGGAGAGTTAAGGGCCTTGCTCAAGGGCCCAGCAGTGGCAGCCTGGTGGTGGTGGGATTTGAACTTCACTTGCAACTTTTCTAGCTCAGTAAATGAACTCGGACTTGACTTTGACACTGGATAAGCCCCTGGTTTGCCAAAGAAAACCTGCAGTTCTTACATAGTTTTCTTGAGAATCAGAAGGAATTTCTCACGGATACACTCAACTGGCCATGATTATGACAATTCCCTATACGCAGCATATGGACAGAGTTCCCAAAACTCTGTCTTTAAGATGGCCCCGGTTGTGAGTCATATACAGGAATCAGGGGTTTGGTTTTGGCACCAAGTGCCATGATTGTGTAACGACCATTTTTCTTTTCCAGTGCTGGGAAAAAATTGCCTTCACTCACTATCACAATCTTCATTGGTGTTGCAGCGATTGGGATTTCGATGCTATAAAAAAGCTATTAGGATGAAGCTTGTTTCCATTGTCGCCTTTCATTTGGCAATGTAATTTATTTCGGTCTATTGCCCACAAGCTCACACCGTTCTGTTGCTGAGAGACAGACAGTTTCTGAAATTGACAGCCAGATGATTTTATGCTTCCTATGACTGTGTACATACTGAGAACTCTAAGGATTAAAAGCCTAAATTGGACTATAAACCTCTTTTACAATTATTGTTTTTGTCTTCAAATAGAAATAATTGTCAAAATAGATTTAATACTTTAGATGAAAGAATAGAGATTTATTCACAATGGCAGCATTTTTAGCAAAACAGAAATAAAAACATTTCCTATTTTTATACAGGACAGACCAAAGGGACTGAGGAAAGACAATTATGGCTGTTTTTTGTCCGACTAGTTTGCAGCACTAAATGGTTATTTAGTGAGGGCAAGGATTAAAAAGTGTTGTCACGAGGAAGACCTTTGGATTGTAACAGCCTGTTTTTGTTCACTGTAACCGTGAACATGCATAATGGTAATGTGGCTCTTTCTGAGATGTTTCTTGCCAACAAATGTGCAATAAAAAATAGATAAAAAAGAAGACTCTCTGTGTTTGTTAGGGATATATCACATGGAGTCGTAATGCGTCTAGAAAGCTTATAATGCTGTCTGGCCAAATGGCATTGAGGGAGTAAATTGCCCCAGGAAATCACCTAGCTCTCATCCTTTATATTCTCCATCACTTTATGTTCTGTGTTTTCCGTCAAAAATCTCCCCTCTATCGACTTCTCCCCAATCCTTTTCCCCCTTCCACTTTAAGCTGCAAGAGAATGAGTCTTTTGACAGCTCTTGAGTGCTGTGATTGAGGAGCGAGAGCATAGATTGCACAGCTCATCTTCTGCCTGACACCATTATCGTGAATAGCAGCTGCAGTAGTGAGGGCTTTTAGGGCTCAAACGCTTTGCAAGCTCCCATTATCGCTTTTTTAACCAGAACAAACAGAAGAGACAGACAGGTAGGCAGAGACAGAGAGAGACAGAGAGAGACAGAGAGAGAGAGAGCGAGAGAGAGAGAGAGAGAGAGAGAGAGAGAGAGAGAGAGAAAGAGGGCTTTGATAGTAGGTGGGCAGTTGGGAGAAATGGAGAAAAAGACACAAGGGAGACGAAGGAGGGGGTGTGAAAGGAGGGATTGAACCCTTTTCCTATCAGCTTGTGAGGGGAAGGCTGCTCGAGAGTGTGGGCTGGGTTAAATGGCACTTAAAAGGCGCCGACTGCAAGCGTTCCAAGCCTGAATAAAGGACAGACAGGCGGGGAAAAGGGGAAAGGAAAGAGACAGAGAAAGAAGGGGGGGAGAGAGATAAAAAAGAAGCCCCACAGGAAAGGACCATCCAGAGGTGTGTGCACCTATACACACTTCTGCAGAGGGCTATACACAGCAACCAGGTTTATTTCTAGCTGGCACTTGGAGTTTTCTTGCTACTTTTTTCTCCAGCCCCTGGAACCCACAATGCACCGGGCAGTGTTGCTGCTGTCCCTAGTCGGAGTCGGGGTGGCTCTGAAACCTGAGTGGCAGCCTTCGATATACCAATCCACAGAGGCTGGGGCCATTGAGTTTTTGAATGATTACAACTCAACTGCTGAGCAAGTGTTCTACTATAGCACAGAGGCGAGCTGGGCGTACAGCACCAACCTGAACGATCACAATTCCCAGCAACAGGTATGAGTCATAGTGCATGTCAGATGCTCTGTCATTGTGGTTGTTGTTTGAAACTCTAAGTTATATGTCACATGTGTCTGGCTTAAAAGGGATGCAGGAGTCAAATGAGTCGTTATGAGATGCAGACAAGACAGGCTTTTTGACGGACCTTTGGATAGTCTTCTTAAACTGTCCTGATGTAATTGCTGGCTTTAAAATGACACACATTTATGGTTCCATGTGGTATTTTTATCACATGACACGTTCACACTACGAGTAACTTAAACAGAACCTGGAAAATGAGAGCAGGCTAAATGTCATTTATTTTAGAAACCTGAAAATTACGTGGATCAGTGCATGATGAAATGGAAAGTCATGTGTATATGTAGCAAAAGCAAATGCCTGGTGTAATTATTGCCATGTTCTAGAATCACAATGCTGATATTCAGTTCCACACACCAGGGAAAAGTAATAGAGATTAGGGATGCTGTAATACTGTATAGAGCAAATATTAGAAATATTTAGTAATATAGAGAAATATTAATGATGTGCTGGACATCAGGAAATTGATGCTGACATAGAGACTTAGCATTCCTATTCTCCTAGAGGAGCACATGTGCACACATATTCACACATATTCACACACACACACACACACACACACACACACACACACACACACACACACACAAATTTCCAACCATAAATTTTCTCTCATTTCTACACAGCTGTCCCAACACTGTTTTACACTGTCAGCTGGGCATGCGGGTAGCGGCCCAACCCTGTTACACCCAACAGGTGTGACCTCTGCTCCATCATACTAGCGTTCTTGACCGGACACTCCCTAGAGCTGAAATTTCAAAAACCAGACCAAAGAGAGACATGTGGTGCACTGAGCCTAACCTGAGTCTTGCCTGGTGTGATGTCTATTGTTCTGCACAGATCAGATGAGGTGATCAAAGCACCTCAGCTTTAAGGTGTGAGACTCAAGAAACACAGCCCTGTAAAAGCAACAAACCCACCCAGCACAATAGCAGTGTCTACATAAAACATTGATGAGCACAAACAGTAATTTCTAACTACCTATATATACTATATATATAATATAATATATATTTAAAATAATGCTGTCAAAATTTCATGTTTTAACGGCATACAATTTATAAACCTGAGATTAATGCTGTGTACATTTCTGTTTTACCATTTTTATTAAAGATACAAATAAATAAATATAAAAGAGGCAAAATGTAAACCTTCAGATCATGAAAATGTAAACTTGTCTCAGATCAACCACCGAAATCCGCAATAAACTTTACTGTGAACTATAAAGTACTGTCTGGTTATCTAATAATTAATTATAAAAAGATTACATTTCTACAAGAGTAAAATCACAAATGTACTTCACGAATGCATTTAGGTAATAGTACTGATTTATAAGAAATGTGTGAGAAATTTAGAGAGAGTTATTTATTGTGATAAGGACACAATCAGAAGTATCTCTTACTCCACACAGTATCTTGTTTTTAACACAGTTTATGTATTCACTTCAAATTAACAAGGAACACCATGTTTCTCTTTTGTACTGGAGTAAAATATAAGATATTATGCACTAAAATGTAGTGAAGTTAAAGTTTCCTGAACTAAAATGTCTCTGATAAGATCCATACACCTGAGAAAGTATACTAATGAAGGAAAAATACTGTAACTGTCCACGACTGGCCATATTTGTGGCAATACCTCTATGCATAAAGCAATCTATATGAACATATAAAGTTATGAAGATATCTGACTTTACTTACACCCTTGTGGGCGAATGAGCATAGATCTCCACAACCTCACTCCAAAATCTAGTGAAACAGCTTCCCAGAATAGTGGAGGTTATTAGAACATTTTTGGAACGGGATGTGCAAAAAGCACATAGTAATCTCAGGTATCCACAAACTTTAATCTATATAATGTAGCTGATAAAAAAAACAATTTGTGATTTTTTCATATTGTTCAACCTACTTGTGTTAGATATTAAGAATCTGTAGAGACTGAAGAAAAATAATAAAGCATATCAAATAACCTGCAAGTTACACTTCCGACAAAATAATCCTGCATGCACAACATGTACACAAACATTGTAAGGAAGATCTTACTATCATTTCATCCATGTGAGTGGGAAGTGGACTAGATCAAAGAACAGTGCCTCCTGGACTCAGTCAAGTTGATTTTTAATTAGATGCTAAAAAAAAAAAATCAAGAAAGAGAGAGTCACCACTCTTTGCAGTGCTGATGCGGTAGAACAATAAAATGAAAACAGGCACAAGCTGAAATATCACATCCTGGTACCAGGCAAAGGAAGAACTCTTTGTTATGAACTGAGATCATCTTAGGCAAACATGAACAGAATGAGAGGGAAAAAAATACATGGGAAGGAAGCATATCTTTTTCCCATAATAACAGATATCAACAAGGCCTTTTAGTGTACACTGAACTTTGTTATTATTTCTGAATCTATTTCTTCTCATGCATTTCTGTTGTTGTTTTGAGACTCTGGCCAGGGTCATGGATGTTAGGAAAGAAGAAGATGTGCCAAAGCTTATCACTCTCCATAGAGTAGATCACAGGAAATACATGGCGTGAACCTCTGACAGTGATGTTGGGCGTTAGTGTAGAAACATGATCGCCAGAACAGGAGAAAACAAGGTCAAAGTTAATGTTTATGCACTGTCACTTTCTTCCCTCTTGTTAATCAGTGGTGGAGGCACATAACCCAAGCACAGGGTTGAAAGTGTCAACTTCAAAGATCCACAGTCTTGTCTGGTCAAAGATGGCGACACTGACACCTCAGTAGTACAATAAAGCTTCCTCAGTAAGCATAACAGAAGAGGCAGTAATATATAATATAATAAATCTGTGTTTGCGAGCCCACTAATAACTTCCTAAAGGTCTGATTCTACTATATCCTTTCTTTATTTTTGTTCCTGATGATTTGTAAACCCTTTTTTGTATTTTGTGGAGGAAAATTATAAGTGACTGACTAGAAATAAGACTATTCCTGACATAGCAGTGCCTCCATTAAAAAATGGAACTTCCATTATCTTGGTGCTCCGTCAAGGCACATTCTTTCTCAATGTCATTGAGAAAGGTCAGAATGTGTTTCTGAAAGAATGTAAATATTGTGGGTGCTTAGCAGTTTTTAGCTGAATTACACTAAGTCAGTAAATGAATTGTGTAAGTGTAAGTTAATTAGATGCGTAGTATCACAAGTACAGGATTAAAATCAGACTCAACACTCAAAACGACGTCTAAAATACCAACTATTATAGTAGTCATAGTCATTTGAATGTAATTGCAATTTTATAGAGTGCAGAGGAGGATGGGTTCCCAGGAGACTACAACAGGAAATTATACACATTTAATCTTTTCCTCAGTACTGGATCTTTAACAGCTTAAACAGGAAATGTGGTAAAGCTGTTTCATTAGACACTCTGATATTAACAAAAACATTTTCTCTAATGTTTTTGTACAGGTGCTGGCAAATCTGGAAAAGCAAAGTTTCATAGAAGCATGGGGACAAGTGGCTAAGCAGACGTTCCCTGATGCACTACTGGACACCTTTACTGATACGAAAATAAAAGCCCTCATTAAAAAGATCAATGTCCTGGGACCTGCCAACCTCCCTGCCACAGAGCGAGAGCGGGTTAGTCTCCATACTGTTCTCTTAAACACTGGGTGGAATACATGCACACAAATATACAAACTGCATTTTGCCTAAACATGTATATGTACAGTCAATTAATTCAGCACTTTTTTGTGTGCTGTTCACAAGCACACAAAAAAAGAAAGCAACTAAAGTGTTCTTTGTCTGTTTGTTTGTTTGTTTGTTTATTTCTTTCTTTCTTTAAGTACAATTCAATTCTGAGTCAGATGGGCAACATCTACTCCACTGCAAAGGTGTGTCCCAGCCCAGATGAGTGCTGGGCTTTAGAGCCTGGTAAGTGAATATTTACTGCCTTTTACCCGCCATGTTATAATCATGTAATGGACAGTATCCCATTTTGGGTATTTGCTATTATCTCTATTATCTGCAAATAACCAGGACGCTTTAATCTTTCACATTTAAGAAGAATAGCAGAAGAAACTAGACATTTGCTTGGTACAGTTTTATTTTTATCATTGGATTTTAATTTAAGCATGATTATCGGTATAAATTTAGAACAGGCCATCTGTTTCATTAAGGCATCAAAATATGCAGATGGCATCGTTATACTTTTAGGCTATTTTGATTTGCAATTCCCCCTAATTTGCATTTAGTATACAATTAACCAAAGCATTTTTTTTTCTGTGGCAACTTTAATGCTCATGTAACACTTTTAGGATTTAAGAGATACAAGCAGAGACAAACACTTTTCTGAGATCTCTGCTTAAGTTTCTTTGACATTTTATTGTGATGCCACTTTATGTGTATTTATAGAGTTGACAAAGATTTTGGCATCTTCCCGGAGCTACAAGCAGCTACTCTATGCCTGGGAAGGCTGGCACAACAAGTCTGGAGAACCACTCAAACCCCTTTATCCTGAATTTGTTGAGCTCAGCAACAAGGCCTCCAGGATGGATGGTAAGCTTGCCATTTTTATATAGCGCAAGCATGCTGGAAATTGTAGGTGGGATAAAAAAATAAAGAACAATTTCAGAAGAACTGGTCTCTTTACAGGTTTTGCAGACACTGGTGATGAATGGCGCTCCTGGTATGAATCTCCTAGCTTTGAGAAAGACCTGGAAAATCTGTTCAAGCAGCTGCAGCCTCTTTACCTGAACCTGCATGCTTTTGTCCGCCGGAAGCTGTATAACTACTATGGCCCCAAGTATATCAATCTAAAAGGCCCCATCCCTGCCCATCTACTCGGTCAGTTGTGACAATGCACTAGATCAAGTGTGTCCAAACCAAACACAAAGGGCCAGTGAGGGTGCAGGCTTTCATTCAATTAAAGCTGGAGCCACGCTTTATTTACTCAGTTGTGACTTCTGCTTAATTGAAATAAAGACTTACACCCATCCTGGTGTTTTCTGGTTAAGACTGGACACCGCTGCATGGCAGGTCTTTAAGAAATAAAAACCTGATATAGCTTGCATGTGTTATTTTGTAGGAAACATGTGGGCACAAAGCTGGAACAACATCTATGACATGATGATCCCTTTTCCAGACAAGCCCAATGTAGATGTGACTAAGACCATGGTTGCCCAAGTAAGTTACCCAATCCCTTATTCAGGATGTCAAATGATAAGCTAGATCAGTAAAGATGCATTAGAATTTAGATTGAGCCTGGTAGGAAAGCTAAAATCTTGTAGAAGTGTAGCTATATACACAGAGAATAAAAACAGGACAATGATGAATAAATTTCCTTTTTACAGGGATACAATGCCACCTACATGTTTGAAGTGGCTCAAGAGTTCTTTACCTCTCTTGGTCTGAAAAAGATGCCTAATGAGTTCTGGGATAAGTCCATGTTGCAAAAGCCTACTGATGGCCGTGATGTGGTCTGCCACGCTTCTGCATGGGACTTTTATAACAGGGAGGACTTTAGGTAAGCATTAAAAAAAACAATACATTTGCACAGGAGATAAAAATGTGTTTTAACTCTAGGATAAATCTTTATCCATGACAGGATTAAGCAGTGTACCACAGTGACAATGGAGCAGCTTTTTACTGTGCACCATGAGATGGGTCATGTAGAGTATTACCTACAATACAAAGACCAGCCAGTCAGCTTTAGAAGAGGTGCTAATCCTGGCTTTCATGAGGCAATTGGAGACACACTTTCTCTTTCTGTATCTACACCCAAACACCTGCACACTATTGGCCTGCTTGACACACTAACTGATGACTATGGTAATTATAAGTTCTTAATAAAATAAACAGCAGAACTCAATAAATAATGCACTGATTTGACCAATGTCTGCTTTGGTCTATTTCAGAAACAGACATCAATTATCTTCTAAAGATGGCATTGGAAAAGATTGCTTTCCTTCCTTTTGGATACCTCATTGATCAGTGGCGCTGGAGTGTGTTCAATGGGCGCACACCGCCCGATCGGTACAACTCAGAGTGGTGGTACCTCAGGTACATTCCGGTGGTCTGGAGATCTTGCATTTATATATAGATTCTATGCTTCCAAAAAGAGCCCATATACATTATATATAGTGTATGATATAGTGTCTGATCTATGAATAGGCATATATATATATATATATATATATATATATATATATATATATATATATGTATACAATTAATGTTATTTCTGCACTTTCCAGAACAAAATATCAAGGTATCTGTCCACCAGTAAGACGGAATGAGGAGCAATTTGATGCTGGTGCAAAATACCATATTCCAGGAAATACCCCGTACATCAGGTGAGAAAAGGTTTTTAAAACCAGATTTAAGAATTTTGTTTTCCACACTGGTTTCCAGCCAACAAAAATAGCTAAAGTTAGTCTACTATGGCCCTGTATGAATGCTAGATTAATAAGATAGAAATCGTTTAATCATTTAATCTATTATATAGAATAATAATTTACATAAAATTCACTAATCATTACAGCTATTTATTCAGTTGGCTTACTACTAACAACCTCAGATCTGTATTCTGCACCAATGGGGAGTGAGTCAACTCACAACATACCCCTCTAACCACGTTGTCACATCCAAACGTGCAAAAAACTGTTTACATTGCTACAATACACGTCCATTATGAGGGTTTTTGTAGCCTTGGAGCTTTAATTTATTTGATGGCTTCTCTCCTCCCATGCTCATCCATAATAAATATTTTCTTCTTTCTATATCTTTTTTTTAAGCTTAAAACTGTGAAATTATTATAAAAAAAATAAAGGCCAATTTCTACCGTGGTTTGACATACAGTACATCTTGAAATATGTAATGATTTACTTTCTAATAAATGTGTGCCGTTTACAAGAGTATCTCTCAAATCTATTTATTTCTTTCAGAGAGGCTTTCTAAATCTGAAATACATAAAATGTAATATATTAGTGCCTCATACTTAAAACTGTTAATGATTACTCCTTTGTCTACATGTCTAAATGTTTTTATTATCACAAACAAGCTATCTGACCATTACAGGGTACTTAGAAAAATTAAATAAAAGGTGTCAATTGCTGTTTTTCCCAGGTACTTTGTGAGTTTCATTCTGCAGTTTCAATTTCATCAGAAGCTTTGCCAGGAAGCAGGACACACTGGACCTCTGCATAAGTGTGATATCTACAGATCAGCCAAAGCTGGGGCTGTTTTAGAGTACGTATTAACTCAAAATATTGAACATCTCAGAAAAAGAATAATGAATTTTTTTTACTTTGTTATACAAATGTTTGAAAAACTGAAATTGAAGCATTTTTTTTAATTTTACAACAGAAGACAAGTGTCTTGGCTTGGAACATACTATAAGAATAGCTTCTTTCTAAGTCTTTTCTTTGATTCTGCTTCTAAGGAAAGTCATGCAATCAGGTTCCTCAAAGATCTGGACTGAGGTGTTGCAAGAGAATTTGGGTACAAACCAAATGAATGCCAGTTCACTAATGGAATACTTTCAGCCTATCATCACCTGGTTAGAAGAACAGAACAGGCAGTCAGGTGAAACGCTCGGCTGGCCCGACTTTAATTGGATGCCTCCTGTTCCACAAGGTTACCCTGAAGACATTGGTAAGATCTAAGTTTAGTACACAATTGTATAGTATGTCTGGATTCTGTAGCATTCAGTTTTTACCATCACTTGAACTAGGGAACCCAAACTTGTTCTATCATGACTCTGTGTACAAAGCCATGCAAACATGGGTTTAAATGGGTTGAACTGCCTGCTAGAGAGCTCTGACCTCAACCTTATTGAACATTTGTGGGATGAATTGGAATGCTGACTGCACTCCAGGCCTCCTCACTCAACGTTAGTACCTGATTTTACTAATGCCCTTGTGTCTGAATGAACACAAATTCACACAAACACACTCCAAAATCTAATGGAACATCTTCTCTAGAACAGGTTATTATTACAGCAAATGGGGATTAAATGTGAAATGGGATGTTCAAAAACGATGTCCCTATAGTGTATATTAAAAATAGTCAGAATTGGGTGGTATTTCTAGTATTGCAAAACAACAATAAATCAAATATTTGACTATTAAAATCTAATTCTAGACTTTTTAAAGCACTTATCATATAACATTTCATTATAGTAAAACATTTTTGAATTATTATATTTATAATAAACTTACAATAAGAAATATTATGTAAACTTGCTCATTGTCAAAAGATTTCCACATGCTATTTTAACTAAATCTCAAATACTAGGCAATATATTAATTGGGTAATATTATAACAACCATCTTGTTTCAAATCTCTCCCAAATTTGACATAAAAATCATGTACCTGGCAACCCTGTTGAGACACATAGGTGTGTCTGTAGTCATGCAGGTACACATTGTAGCTCAAATTTGTTTTTGATTCCTGTTTCCGGAGCCAAGTGTCTCCGATCTGTAGCTATGAACTTTCCAGTTATCGCACTGATCTCTCTAAGCTGGATTGAATCAGCCAGGAAAGGCTATCTTGAAGCAGTAGAGTGTGTGTTATTTTTGTTTGTTTTATTTCTGTGTGTGTGTGTGTGTGTGTGTGTGTGTGTGTGTGTGTGTGTCTGCGTGTGTGTCTGTGTGTGTGTGTGTGTGTGTGTTTATGTCATTTTAGCATATGGTAGCAGGTTAGCGTATAATTTCATAAGAACAGTCTGTTTGGGAGAAGCTTGTGTTAACCAGAGTGATTGATATAGATGCAGTGTTTATTACACCTCACATAATATAAGAGGTATTTTTGACACAGAGACTACTTTATTATGCAATAGTAATACAGTTATATTGAATGAATTGAGGACCTCATATCAAACAGTAAAATACACCATATGGCTCCAAACTTAGTATGTGTTGTATGTAGATCTTCTGTAAAACACTGTGAAAAGGTTTCTTTCAATTTTCCTGTATTCATTACTGCATTTCAGATGTAGATAAATGGTTTGTAAAATTAATCTAAGCCCTGATCTATTTTTCCTAATTCACGAGAGAAGAAAAATAATCCTTGTTGGGTACAGAAAATTATTATTATACTATGATGGAATAGAATAATTTACAGAGGCAAATTACTTTTATAAGGCACAGCAGTAAAATGTTATATAGCTAAGATGACAAGTGTGTGCAGTGCGAACAATCTTAAAATATATGCCAAGCATGATAAATAACAAATTAACCAAAGAATTTAGCAATAGTGTATAGAGCCGCTGATAAAATTCTGTTTAAAAAAGTGATTTGCTAGTTCATATAATCTCCTGTCAATCATTTTATAGACACCCATGGATATAGACTTATAGATAATAACATATTGATTTACAGATCTTACACTTTAGAGATTTACACTTTATGGGCCACAATAGATCAAGGAGGCAGCGGAGCTTCATAAATGTAGGTGTGAATTATTTGAATGTCACACAAAACTGTAGAAAACTTTGCTATTGGATTTAACATCCACCACAAGACCCACCAAAGGTGTAATTAGAATGTATTGTAGAAAGCAAGCTCACGTTATGCCATGTTCATTACTCCTAGCTGAAAAAATAACCGACGAGGCCCAGGCCAAACAGTTCCTGGCTGAATACAACTCCACAGCAGAAAACGTTTGGAACGCTTACACAGAGGCTTCATGGTCTTACAACACTGACATCAATGAAGAAAACAAGAAGATTATGGTGAGTTGGATTTGGGATTCAGTGCTTTTACCATCTAGTTAATGGCTTTTGAATATGGTTGTGAAGTTCACATTTGCATTCTTTTTGGTACCAACCAGCTCCAGAAAAATTTGGATATGGCCAATCACACAAAGACTTACGGATTGGAAGCCCGCAAGTATGACACTGCTGATTTCCAGGATGCCTCAGTGAAGCGGATACTAAAAAAACTCAGCGATCTGGAGAGGGCCGTGCTCCCTGATGAGCAGCTGAGAGAGGTACAAGCATGGAAGAAAAAATATAAAATATAAAGAAATCTATATATTTATATAATCTAAAAATAAAAATAAAAATAAAATAATAATAATAATAATAATAACAATAATAAAAAGAAAGATTTATATATATATATATATATATATATATATATATATATATATATATATATATATATATATATATATATATATATATTTTTTTGTTATTATTATTTATAATTATATATAATTATAAATATAATTTTTAATATATATATATATATATATATATATATATATATATATATATATATATATATATATATATATATATATATAGGATATCATGTATTTATCATATATATATATCATATATCATGTAAAAAAAATGCAAAAGAGAGATGTTAAAGTTTATAAAAAATATAATTTTCTGAGCTTCATTAAAGCACCAATTAATATTAAAAAAGGGACAGTGCATGTGTACAGGCCACATAGGAGAGAACTGTGAAAGCCGGAGTTCTGGTCAGAGTCTGAGTCAGAGTCTGGGGTAGGAGCTGAAGGATAGGAAAAAGAAGGCAGGAAGGTGGTGGGACTAAGATCATGAAGAGTGAAAGGGAACAGAAGGCAGAAATAAGGACTTCTAGACCTTTTTCTAAACTTTCAATCAATGAGTGAGACCTATCTCAATATTCTACTTTTTCTTTTTTGTATAGTACAATGACTTGTTGGCCTCCATGGAGACCACATACAGTGTAGCTAAAGTCTGTGAAGATCATGGTGCCTGTCTATCTCTTGATCCAGGTGAGCACATATATACATACCTTGCATTTAAGCTTGATGTCCTTTTTGAGAGAAAAATGAAAAAGGCTTATATATCAAGTTGTATACATACAGATTATGGTCATCTACAGACCGTATAGTTTGCATGAGTTACATGCTGTTATATGGATGATGCCCTGTGAGCATGCCCTTAAAAGGAGTTCTGTGGGTGCCACTAAATGCAAATGGACTGTCTCAGGAATGCACTTTATGTACTAAGTAAATAAGTGTTTCCGGATCTTGTGTAAACCCTGAGGAAAATGCTTAGTTTACTTTGCAAAACATTTACTAAAAGCTCACTGTAAGAGACTTTTCAGAAAAGTTTCCACACATATCTGAAAGAATGTAAAAGCATAGTATTCCTTGTTTAAAATGTGACATTAACATAATCTCTTAATATTTTCTGTTAGACTGGCAGAACATGATACTGTAAAACCTTTAAACTGGTGCAAATCTGCCCAATTCGTTTCAATTAAATTCAGTCTTATGGCACTACTCAAACTGGGCTGTAGTATGTCACTCTGACAGTCTGAAGTTTTTTTTCTTCAGATCTAAATAAGATTATGGCTGAGTCCAGGGACTACGACAGGCTGCTGTTTGCCTGGCAGGGCTGGCGAAATGCTTCAGGAAGAGAACTGCGCCAAAGCTACAAGAGATACGTCGAGCTTGCCAACTTAGCTGCCCAGAGTAACGGTAAATGCCTCAAAATGAAGGCTGCCTTTGTGAGAATGAGGCCCACAGTAAAGCACACTGCTACAGACAATAAAAAAAACGAGGTCCGGTCTCAAAATGAATGGCTCATTAATCACTATTATGACATTTTTTTTTTTTATTCAACAGGTCATGCTGACAACGGCGCTTTCTGGCGCTCCTTGTATGAAACGCCCACCTTCGAGCAGGACCTGGAGGCATTATGGAGTGAGTTACAGCCGCTCTATTTAAATCTCCATGCGTATGTACGGAGAGGGCTCTACAAAAAGTACGGGAAGGAGCGCATCAACCTTAAAGGGCCCATCCCTGCTCATTTACTAGGTAAGAGTAAAATAAATGTGTCAGATCTCAGTTAGCAGCATCAGAGAACTGCTGAAAAATCCATGTGATTTCATTTGCAACAATTCTTTGGATTCAAAAATATATTTTTATTAAATGACTATGGCAATTATTATGTAATTGTCTAGATGAAGCAGAAAAAAGACCCACCTTTGGCTAAGCTTTGTGCCCTCATGTTGAAGTGGTACACCAGATATAATTTTGAGCCTGAATATGCTTTCGATATTTTCTATGAACACACATTAATATTCAGTTGCTGTTTGCGGCAACTCCAAACGAATCGGCAGGATTTAATACGCTTTCAAAACCGTCAAGCGTGACAGTGTGTGTGTGTGTGTGTGTGTGTGTGTGTGTGTGTGTGTGCGCAAATACACAGCTATGTGCATATGTGATGCACACAGCTGCAGCATGCAGTCACACACACTGTGTTTTCACATGGCTGATTGTTGATGAAATTTAAAATCCATCACTGCACCTCGGCACCAGAGCTCCATAGGCAGATGCTGACCAAATATACCTGATACAGCAACATCTTTTTTTTTTTGCTTCGACTTTTTCTTCTCAGGAAACATGTGGGCACAGACCTGGTCAGGAATCATGGACTTAGTGAACCCATACCCTGATGCCACTCAAGTGGATGTCACGCAATCTATGATAAACCTGGTACTCACGCTTTTTTTCATCTTCTATTCGAGCCACATTTAAATGAGACATTTGCTGAGCTTATTGTAATCATGAGAGAAATGTTCCTTTTTAATAGTTACATTTAAACAAATGGCGAGTTAAGCACCCAGGAAAGGCTCTGAAAAAGATAAAGCAGCTACTGGAGATAAATAAATAAATACAGGTCCATTATCTGAAAATAAATTGAGGGTCTCTACTTGATCAGCTCCACCTGCACTCATAGGCACTTCCTCTTGGATTTTTTTTCAGGGCTGGGATGCAAAGCGAATGTTTCAGGAGTCTGACAACTTCTTCAAGTCAGTGGGCCTGATGCCTATGCCTGAAGAGTTCTGGAACAAGTCGATGTTGACAAAACCTGCAAACCGTGAAGTGGTGTGTCATGCCTCAGCCTGGGACTTTTACAATCGCAAAGACTTTAGGTATAGAGGAACATTCATGTGGGTCATGTACCCAATTTGCTAGCAAGATTGCTTTATGGAAATGTTCGGAATGCCTTGATTTACTAATCTTATTTCTCAGGATTAAGCAATGCACAGTGGTGAACATGGATGACCTGATTACAGTGCATCATGAAATGGGCCATGTGCAGTATTTTCTCCAGTATAAGGATCAGCCCATCTCGTTCCGTGACGGTGCCAACCCGGGATTCCATGAGGCCATCGGAGATGTGCTGGCACTGTCAGTGTCCACACCCAAACACCTTCAAGCCATTGGCCTGCTTGATAAGGTTGATGACAGCAAAGGTATGCTTCCGAAAGCATTCATTATATAAAGGGTAGAGTTCGATATGGGTTTTCCTCTGGCTGATGCCGATGGCGATATTTAGAAATCAGGGCAGCAAATAGCCATTATATGATTCCAATTTTTTTCGGCTGATTTTCTTTTTCCTCCCCTTCATTGTATCTCACAGTTAAGTAATAAGAAGTGATAAAAAAAAAAATTGCTAAAATTAAACATTTATTGAATTCTTCTCCAATCAGTGCACTTGTTATCAGGTCTTTGTACCCATGCCTACCTGTAGCTTAAACTACAGCTGGTTAAGGGCTCACTAACAATACTGTTCCAAAAGGTTACTCACATCCTCTCTCCACATGTTACTCATTTTCTCATTCCTGTGTCTATTGTGCATTTTGTGACTTTTTTTTCTGCTCAACAAGGTTTGAATTCTCTCATCAACAAAATGTTCACTTTGTACCCCATTAAAAGGTTTAATGTGAACATTAGGTAAAGCTCTTTCCCTGTATCTAAAAGATTGAATTGCTTATATTGCTGTCACAATGATTGGTTGATGACTGCATAGATGAGCAGGTGTACAGATGTTTGTAATCAGTGCAAGTATATACCACTCTGCACAGCAGGGCTTTCCACCTAACCTAAGAACCAGCCCTTTGTTATAACATTATAATATTCCATCACAACAGACTATTTCCACAACTTTCTGTTTCATCTTAAAATGCAATGACATGAAGAAAAATGTAATCTTTTCATCTGTACACAGAGAGCACCATCAACTTCCTAATGAGCATCGCCCTGGATAAAATCGCCTTCCTGCCATTCGGCTATCTGATGGACCAGTGGAGGTGGAAGGTGTTCGATGGCAGGATTTCGAGTGAGGAGTACAACAAAGAGTGGTGGAATCTCAGGTGAGACTCGCATGTCAGTTCAGTTGCCATTAAACTATTTAGGACATGATGTCTTCCATGTAAAAAAAATGGAGAATGGAGAAATAAAGATAATACGTATTTAAACAAGAGCTATTATCTTTTTACAATATGTTGTTTTAGGCTGAAGTACCAGGGCTTGTGTCCACCTGTAACCCGTACAGAGAACGACTTCGACCCAGGCGCCAAGTTCCACATCCCAGCCAACGTGCCCTATGTCAGGTACATAGTGATAACTTCATCAAGATTTATCACAATCAATAGTTTATTACACTGCAGTAATAGTTCCACATGTCCTTTGATTGTACAGTTATCTGACAGGACAATTTATGGCGCGTAATATATCTTATCTTTATCTCTTCACTTCAAAATCCATCCAAGGCAAATACTTTTGCAGTTACATAAATCCTCTTAGTTTTCAGCGCCGCGCCGCGCCTGCGCAACCGATATCCCAATGTACTCAGGTGTTAATGTTTAGCAATAGATTAAATTAAAAGGGAGAAGAGTAACCATGACTAACTATACATCATTCTAAAGCTCTAAGCCTCAAGCAGCGATTTAAAAAAAAAAAAGAAAAGAAAACAAAGAAAAAAATAGACAGTCAAAAAAGATGTTTTAACGGACATTTGCACAAAGCAGCAATTTGGAAAATGTTTTGGTTCGGAGTAACAACAGATACTTGGAGATCTGCATGGGGATGGGGATAAATCTTTGTAGGAATCTAATTTGTCATGAAAATCTACATAAAATCTAAAATCTAAACTCATGAGACATGTGGATTTCAACCCAGTACTTTTCTTGATTGCTCCAGGACAGATTTCATGTATTTTTTTTTTAAAAAACAATTTAAATTGTGTATGTAGCACATTTTTGTCAGGAACTGTTAACATTTAAAGGTAGGTAGGGCATTTTTAGCTGTAAGTCCCAAAATCTGTGCCAAAGGGTAACAGAATAAGCAAGGAATAAAGCACTGGTCATCATAATTATTAGAGACATTAGAATTTCCTAAACGCCATGCTAAAACGTATGAGTTCAATTGTTGTCACAGATACAGTATTCTTTTGTTTGTGTTCAGTCATTTCTGATAAATTACCTTTTTGTTTTCTTTTTTTTGTCAGGTACTTTGTCAGCTTTGTGATCCAGTTCCAGTTCCATAAAGCTTTGTGCAATGCTTCGGGTCACACTGGACCGCTTCACAACTGTGACATCTATAATTCGAAAAAAGCAGGAAAACTCCTCAGGTCAGTTAATCACTAAATATTACTTAGTAATGACACAGAAGGATCATGTAATCATGTAAAAAAAAAATTAGATGAGATGTAGACAGTTTGTTAATTTTGAAATTGTTTCTTTTTTGATCTGGAGGCGAATAAACACCTGACATGAAATGGAGCGCATTAAAATAGTGCAATGCACAACTAGCTGTGGATTATGCCGCACTTTCCGCAGGCATTTCCCAGCATTGACAAATAAAGGCTATGACTCATGTTTTTACTAACTAACTGCATTCAAAATAACGTCTAAAAATAACGAGTAAAAACATCTAAAATGCAGAGATAAAATAGTGTGATTACATTACATCTCTTTAACGAAATAGTTATTAGAGAAATTGTATGTGAATTTATGTTTCTATCACAATGAAGCTGTTGGTGTTAACTCCTTGTAACATTTTATATATTTCTGTGTATAAGTTACTAAATAACGCACAAAAATAATGCATTCTTCTCAATAAGGTCATTAGGAAATGTTTAAAAGAGCTGTATTACTCTGTATGTAACTGTGACTGCATATCACTATGATTACAATTGCTTATAATGCAGTGTAGTTGAATGTATAATGGTAATGAAACTGACTGGAACTACACCTTACAACCAGACCATGGCATGCAGGGGAGTTTTTTAGCATTTTTAGAATCCCTAGGCAAGATTTGAACTCGTTCTCATTTCATTTGTCATATATGGACACGTTCATCAGGATCCCTTGGCATCATTATTTAACCTGCAGGGATTCCCACAGTCTTTGACCTCTTTGGTGTCATTTTTTAACGTGCAGGGATTCCCATAGACTTTGATAGGACTCTGAACCGGAGCCTGCAACGTTAAAATTTGATATGTTAGGTAAGCAGACTGCCCTGAGGTCATATTTATGTAGCTGATTTTTTATTTTTTTATTCACTTGCTGTCTGATATGAAAGTGCCATCTGTGAAACAGCAATTAGCAACACGTTCTTATTCCTGAATAACCCTAACCCTAACCCAGTCTCACTAACCCGAACCCTTACCCTGCACGTTGACAAATGACGCCAAAGGGGTACCCAGGCTGTCAACAAGTGACGTCAAAGGATCCTGACGAACGTGTAGAAAATACTTATTGTCACCCACCATGGCTCCGCCCTCCCATTACTATTCTCCACCCCCACACCATAAAAAATTATTCACAATAAAAAAGGTTAAAAAACACATTTAATAATCATTGCAAAATTGACTGAAGTCATGTATGTAAACATATACTCTATATTTAACTTCAGCAGAAATCCTAGGCGACCGCTTAGTTACAAGTAACAGTGCTGATGGTATGATAATAATGATAATGCAGGTGCACTGAGGAGATTTGTAGATTTATAATCCCTCTCTTTATACTAATTTGTTTTAGTGATATGATGCAGCTGGGCTTCAGTAAGCCTTGGCCCGAGGCGATGGCGATGATCACCAATGAGCCTGTAATGTCTGTTAAGCCTCTAATGGAGTACTTCGAGCCTCTCATCAACTGGCTAAAGGAGGAGAACAAGAAGAACGAGGACATCCTTGGCTGGCCCGATTACAGCTGGATGCCAACCACGAGTACGTGTGAAAGCTGAATTTGCTTAATCCTTCTGCATGTGTGGGTCGAAATCAAGCTTTTGGGAGAAAATCAAATGACTAAAAACAGAATGATTCCAAAACTAAAACATGCAAAATGTAATTATGTGATTGCTTCAATACTTCAATGCTGATTTTTAAATCATTTTACAGAGATTATGTTCACACTGGTGTAAAATAAAGGAGTTTGAAATAAATGTTGTTTGTAAATCCTAATCAAACCTTCACTATTACATACACACACAATAAGAAAATTCCATAATATTGAAATGTAATTTATATAAGTATATACACTATGTGGATGAAAGTATTTGGACACCTGATTTTTTCAGCCATGTGTGGTTCTTCTTCAAACTGTTGCTCCAATGTTGGAGGCACACATTTCCCTCACTAAACGTAGAAGGGCCAAACCTGTTCCAGTTTGACAATGCTAATCTATGCAAGCTCTTTGAAGATATGGTGTCTGCATGCTGTCTGCACAAAGGCCTCCTCACCCTACATCAGTGCCTGATTTTACAAAAACACCTGTCGCTGAATAACACAAATCTCCACACTTTAAAATCTAGTGGATTTTTTTCCTGAAGGATTGAAGGTTATTATATATGCAAACTGTGACTAAATGTAAAATGGTATATATATAAAAAAAAACACACATCGAATGGTCAGGTGTCCACAAATTTTTTTTCCATACAGTGTATGTAGCATTTAATTCGAATAAATGTGTGAAATCTTAGAAAATCAGAAGATACCATTTGGATCAGTGGAAGATTCTTGATCATTGGCATTTAAACTATTCCACTTCATGCCTTACCTGTGTCCTATGTCCTGCAGTCGTGGAGGAGCATACAACTTCTGTGGATTTCTTAGGCTTGAGTGTGGATCAAGCTGGAGCTGTAGCTGGACAGTGGATTCTCCTTGTGCTGGGAATTGTTCTCCTGGTCTCCACAACCTTCTTGGCCTACAAATACCGGAAATCCAAACGCCTGCACAAGAAGTCCATCTCTCAAATGGAGCTCAAATAGGAAAGTAGGCTTAACATCTCGTTGTGGCTGTATTTTTTATTTCCTGGCGAATGAAACCCAAAAAATTCCTTGTATATTTATTCTTAATTTTTTTGGGGTCAAATTAATTTGACTATGCAAAAAGTATGTGTTGTAATTTATTTGTACAAAAAAGGAATACATGTTGGGTGGGTTTTCAATTCTTTGTAAAAGCCTAAATGTGTCTGCATTTTTAGAATAATTTCACTAGTAAATACATTTATAATAAATATATATATATATTCAATTTCTTTTGTTTTTTGTGGTGAGATGGCTTTCTCAAAAGATATTCAGGCAGTTTAAAATGATGTTCATTCATTCATAAATTTATTCCATCATTCATAAAACTGGATTTGAGGATGGAATACATCCTGGATGGATTCACCATGCAAAAATGCACACACCCACACATGCAAACACACCCCCCCTAGGGGTAATTTAAGATTAGTCAGCATATCTACTCGGATGTTTTTAGGAAGTGGGGGGAAAAGCAGAGACAGAGAAATCATGCACAGGAACAGGACTGAACTTGGAATAGTAAAAGTACCAGCTGCACTATTATGTTACCTTATAATGGTATGAGAAGCTTGTAATTTAAATAAAAAGAAAAAAATTAAGGGTTACAACTCATCAGAATTGAATTACATATACATACCACTCATGGACAAAAAAAAAAAAAAGGAAACTTTACTGATTTTAACAACAAATCTCTGGTCAGAAAATGAGCATAAATCAAACAAATCTACTCCTGAGACCTCATTGGCCACCATTTACTTGTTTATTTTTGGCACAGTGAACTGTTTGGGGAAAAGCTCACTTCCTGACTTGTGATTTAATCAAATATTTATTTTGAGACATTTACTTTGCCCAGGACTGTACTCTTTCTGTTAGTAATGTTATGGTACTGCAGGGATAATACCATGAACAGGAAGATAATTTGCCAAAAGCTAGGCTTAGCCATTGCACTCGGGCTGTGATGACCTTTGCATAATTTCGCTCATTATAAATTTCCCTCTGGGATAAATAAAGTGATTTATTTAGATATGTTGGGTTACTCGTTTTCAAATAATGTCCAATTTGTCAAAAAATTACCTTTTTGCACATTAATTTTGTGCATTTTCCATATAGTCAAAAATATAGTCCATATCATCATCAGGAAAATTCAGTGAAGCAATTAAAAAAAATAATAATAATGACCAATACCTTTACTTACAAAATATTTTAATATCTGGAGCGTACAAAAAAAGAACCGCAAGTACCTTCTGACTTTTATATGAATAAATCATCAGTTATGAATGTAGTAATAAATTTGGTCTTAATTTTCCAACTGAACCTTTTCTAGTGTTACAGCAGGACCTATGGACAGTGTCATAAAATCAAATGATACCCATCCTTTCACTGAATGACACAGTTGAAGAAAACTGTGACACGTTATGCCTGGTTATTTCTTTCCTTTTCTTTTTTTGACTGCTTTGGAACTGGAATGAGAATCGTACTCTCCATTCCAATCTAGCACATAAAAACACTTCCAAATCATATAACAATATTCTCCAGTGTACTGACTCTTATTAGTCATATAAAATAAATATTAAATCACTAATGTTTGGTGTCCTTCCCTGTGCTATAATCCGCCTGGGATCGTCGTTATGTCCTCTGTATCTGTCAGAAGAAAATATATTTCATAGTGGCTGCAAATCTGGGACGCTTGCAGTCAGTGCAATTCCATCATTCCTTGTTAAAGGTCATATGAAAATTGCTCACAGTGTAAGTTGGAGTGTGAGCATCGTCCTGTAGCCTTGTGCATTTAAAGACACTTTTTTTTATGAATAAAAAAAGCTCCTAAACTAAATAGCATTCTATAATATCAAACATATAATACAAAAAAAACTGTTCTGCAATACTTTCAGATTTGGAAAATCAAGTAATAAAAAAAAGGGTCCCAGATTGTGTCTGAGATAACGCTGAATGGTTTCAGTCATGAAAACTTGTTGGTCTGTAACACAGTATTGCACCAGACAACAATTCCAACAACAACAACAACAACAACAAGCAACACACTTTCACCCAGCACTCAATTCTTTATCATGTGTTAATCCTGACCCAAAAAAGTCAAAGCCCCAGAAGTCTGTTCAATAAAAAAACGTCCATTGCATTCCTCTAAACAAGCAGCTGAGTGGACACTTTCCAAGATCAGTAGTAATATTCTTGCACTTCAGTCCAGTTGGTGACCCAGAGTTTTTTGTTGAGCTCGTGCTCAGGCTGGAAAGTCCTGCTCAACTTGTACCTCTCCTCCTTGCATATTTTCACTCCGTGGTACTTAGGCATCACCTTGTAGTAGACAGCTCTTTTAAAGAACCCACACTGTGTAACAGAGTGAGAGAGAGAGAGAGAGAGAGAGAGAGAGAGAGAGAGAGAGAGAGAAAGATGAGAGAGGAAACACAACATTACTCATGAGAGATTAAATATGCAACTAATTGCCAGGACCTGCAGCGAACAAGAACAGCTTTTAAAAAGAAAAACCGGCAGAAAGGATCATTTGGACAGATACAGTGTGTTATTTCCCATGCTGCAACAGTAATTGGAAAGGTTTGTCCAAAAAGTCAAAAACGTTACATTAGCTGAAAAAAGAATCCATTCCAAAGCAGTTCATTATTAAACAATGTAAACAATCCCAGAGAACAAAACCGCTTTAATGAGAATGCAAGGGTGATTTATGATTTTTCTCCAGCAAGCAAACTATTAAAAAAAGAAAGAAAGGGAAGTAAAAATCCTTCGATCCAAGAAAAGCAAGCACCGGTCAGGTTAGAGTGCTGAAAAACAGGCAGTGAGTGAAAATAGGAGGAAAAGGGAAAAATTGGAAGAGAAAGAAAATAAACGGGCTGATTCCACAGTGGCTGCATTACCAAGGAGCACCAACAGGGGACACCCGGGGTACGCTCTCAATAGGCCTCGGTCAGTCTCTCTGTCTCAGATGGCTGTATCTTCATCTCTGCTTTTTGGGCCTTGGCTTCGTACATCTCCCTTCGACTGGCACGTTTAAAGAAACCACACTGCAGGAAAGGTGGGATGATGGATCGAAGACTGATTATACTTTGTTCTCTAATAGATCCAGTAATGGTGCGTACATGCTTACGGTTCAAATAGCAGCAATGTTTTACAGTTGCAGGTTAAGGCTAAACCTCTATGCTTTATTACTAAACTAAATAGATTCATCCGTTCATTGATATATAAACACTATATGTATTTCAAATCATGTGAAAGTGCTTGAGTAGACATAGGCTTTATTATCCATGCTCAAGCCATGAATTTACTCAATCTTAGGACACTTTTTGCAACAATGCAACAAGTACATTGTATCAAGGCAAAAAAAACAACAATTCGTTATTGTCATGTATGGAATGCATTGATATTTAAGTTCTTTTTCACTTCACTATTCATATTAAGTGCGATGTATAGACATTTGAACTTACACTATATAAACAAAAGCACTGGGACACTATATGCGGTTCTTTCCCAAACTCTTACCACTAAGTTAGATTTCACAATTGTACAGAATGTGTTTGGATGTGATACCTTTAAAATTTCCCTTCATTCGAACTAGAAGACCCAAACCTGTTCCAACGTGGCAATGCCTTTGTGTGCAAAGCTTCATAAAGTTATGGATCATGGGGTGCAGCATGTCAATTAATTCCAAAGGTGTTTAATAGGGTAGAGGTCAGAGCTTTTCATCAGGACACTCAAGATATTCCACAGCAACCCATAGACCATAGCTTCATGGAGCTGCCTTTGTGCACAGGGGCATTGTCATGGGTCTCTGATAATTTAAGTACCGTAATTTCCGGACTATAAAGCGCACCATTATATAAGCCGTACTGAATTTTACAAATATTTTTATTTTTAACATAAATAAGCCGCAGTGTCTACACTAACGTACTTTACACAGGCTTTAACGAAAGACACGTTACACACGGTGTAACGGGTGGAATATGTTGCACTTCCTTTAGGAGCATAGCGGTATTTTGGGAATAGCATGCCAGAAGCTCTCCCTTCACCCTGACTTAACGCGCTACAACGGCTTGTATCTAAACAGTAGCTGACGAAGAAAGTCATTGTTCACTGTCTTCCTCCTTCCTTTCACAACTATTTCTCTCGGGAGTTTATCTTTTGGCATCGTCGTGCCTTTAAAAAAGTTTTTTATCCCGAAGCCGTGCAGCTCAGAACACAGGTGAGGTGCGTTTTTTTCGTTTCCGTTCGTAAATTAAATTTCATTGATCTAATGTTATGGGGTTCAGTTTTTTGGCTTGAAGTTTGTGAAACCGGGAAAAACCCAGGAAAAATTCATAAATTAGCCGCTTCGTTGTTTAAGCCGCGGGGTTCAAATTGTGGGAAAAAAGTAGCGGCTCATAGTCCGAAAAATACGGTAATGCGAATATACATGCACCTACATCCTAAACAATTGTGCACCTCCAACTTTTTGATAACCATTTGGAGAAGAATCACACATGCCTGGAAATGTCAGATGTCCCAAATCTTTTGTTCATATAGTGTATTTTAGCTCCGTCATGTTTTTTTGTTTGTAAATGTCATCTTGTTCATATTGTGATTTTCTTTCCCCTTGAGTAAATTGAAGCTTTTCCAATGTGAAAAATCTTTTTGTGCTTGCTCTGATCATTGCTGTATCCGAAAAACGGGTTACAATGGATCTAAATTTCCAAATTCTTTGATGTCAACGTACTGTAAATGTTGCCACTTCTTTTTTCCTAGACGAATTGCTAGATGCTTGGAAGCATGGTCACACTTCCGTAAACATGTATGAAGTTATGAAGTGAATTCATTTAAAACAGCCATAGTAGAGAAATCAAATAACTAAAATAGCAATGTGAGGTGTTATTACCTTCCACAGGATGAGGCTAATGATGCCTAATAATAGGATTCCTGCTATTCCTGCAATAATATAAATCCATAATGGAACGTTATACGGAGTTTCCTCTCCTGAAACAGGATCAATGTTCACTGAAAACTGTGTAGAAGAGGAAGAGAACAGAATTCTGATGTCAGGAAATTCTCCTGGATAAAAATAACAGTCATAAGTCGCATTCAGTTTTGCCCTTCAAATATTTTTTTCTATATATTTATTATATTTATAAAAAAACACACACACATATGTCCAATTGCCATACTTCCATGTCCAACTTCATATTTTATTATTAAATGCATTTTATGTTTGTTAACAATTGTTGCGAATGGTCAGGTAATTAAAGCAAATTGAGTACAATTTGGACGTTTCTTATTTCTAAGCTCTCAGGTTGGTAACTGGACCGATTGGTATGATCTAGCGAATCATTTGCTGACCTCTCGATTTTCAGATTTCATCTTGATGGTGGGTTTGTCAGTCTCCAGCCTCAGCGTGGCGCTGCCTTTCACAATCACGCGAAAAGCATTGGCAAAATCCTGAGGAGAAAAGAGCCATTTAGCAGATTACAGCGGGCAACAGTTTCTATGTTAAGTATAGAAGAAAAAAAAAGTGTGTTCGGCTAAAAACCTTCCCCACTCTGAACATTCACCTCCAGCATGGTGCTGTTCCACACACGGGCTCTGACGGTTAGTGAGGCTGCAGTGGACATGTTCCTCAGCGGGCACGAGAAAGTCACGCAGCGAGCCGTCCTCAGCTCACAATCCTTTATTTATAACGAATACAGAAAGACATGTTAGTGGTCCACAGGTAGTAATCAGTGTAGCTGGGCCAGTGGTGTAATGACCTACAATTTACTGGACAAATTATACGATTATAATAGCCTTTATTTGTCACATATATAAGAAATTCTTATAATTTCCTCAAATAAACTCCCAACGAAAACCTCTACATCTTCAGCTTTGCTACCTCCAGCTCCACCTCCTATCTTTTACTCAATGCCACTGTCTCTAATCCATACAACATCTCAGG
This sequence comes from Silurus meridionalis, assembly GCF_014805685.1. Classification (NCBI taxonomy): domain Eukaryota; kingdom Metazoa; phylum Chordata; class Actinopteri; order Siluriformes; family Siluridae; genus Silurus; species Silurus meridionalis. The sequence continues at coordinate 8,885,451 of NC_060890.1, read as the reverse complement.
TCTGACCACAGTCCTATAAACTTTCCCTTTTACTCTTGTAGATACTCTTCTATAACAAATCACTCCTGCTATCACTCTTCTCCACCCACTCCACCCTGCCTGCACTCTTTTCTTCACTTCTCTAACACACTCTTCATTGCTTTGCACTGTTGACCCCAGGTACCTGAACTCCTCCACCTTCACCACCTCTTCTCCCTGCAACCGCACCACTCCACTGCCCTCCCTCTCATTCACACACATGTACTCTGTCTTACTCCTACTGATTTTAATTCCCCTTCTCTCCAGCGTGTACCTCCACCTCTCCAGGCTCTTCTCCACCTGCTCCCTACTCTCACCACAAAACACAAAATCGTCCAGAAACATCATTGTCCAGGGAGACTCCTGTCTGACCTCGTCCGTTAACTTGTCCATCACCACTGCAAAGAGGAAAGGGTTTAAAGCCGATTCTCATACATGTCCTGCACACCCCCACATACTTCTTTGCCACACCTGACTTCCTCATATAGTACAACAACTCCTCTCTGGGCACCCTGTAGTACGGTTTCTCTAGATCCACAAACACACAATGCAACTCCTTCTGACCTTCTCTATACTTCTCCATCAACATTCTTAAAAAAAATAATGTGTCTGTGGTGCTCTTCCTCGGCATGGCTTATTTTAAATTCACTACTCTTTCCCTTAACTTCATGGTGTGACTGTTCAGCTTTATTCCCCTGTAGTTACTGCAGGTCTGCACATCTCCCTTGTTCTTAAAGATCCATACTAGCACACTCCTTCTCCATTCCTCAGGCATCCTCTCACCTTCTGAAATCCTGTTAAACAATCTGGTTAAAAACCTATCTCCCATCTCCTATCTCTCCTAAACATCTCCATGCTTCTACCGGTATGTCATCTGGTCCAACCGACTTTCCACTCTTCATCCTCTTAATCGCTGCTCTCACTTCCTCCTTACTAATCCTATTCACTTCCTGCTTCACAAACTTCACTAAAATAAAATAATTATAATAAATATATATAATAACTCCCTAATGGGAGCAGCTGAAAAAAGAAGAAGAAGAATGCATGTATGCAGTAGTTCAATTTAAACTAAAATAACCCTCAATAGACTGGTACAAATAATCAATGTTTGAATGAATAAATGAAGGAATGCTGTATAAGTATTAAAATGAATGTTTTTTATATTAAACCACTCATTCACACTTGCCTGCAAGTGATAGACTCCAAGCTACCCTTTTTTAAATTATATCTAGGGCTGCAACTAACGATTATTTTGATACTCGGATGATTTTTTTTTATTTAATTTTTTTTATTTATTGATGTTTTTTTTTTAAAGGTTTATATATATATTTACACATTTTTGCTTATTATAACTATATCTTTTTTGTTTGTTCTTTCACCGTGGTCCGCGCTTCCGCTGCGCCCCACCGGATTATTCATATTACCAGACCAGTGTTGTGTTCTGATTTGCCCTGTGACGCAAATAAACTCTTCTTTTGCTTTCACTTCGGCTTTCGCCTTCAGTGTCTTCGCGTAACAGCTTAAAAACATCAATATACAACATTGTTTTGACTACTTTTGTAAAAAATAAAAAATAAAAAATCCACAGATATTTAGTTAGTTTGTGAACATATAAGCATCTAGAATATACAATGAATGAAATTTTGTATAATATATACATAGATTAAAAATGCAAATATTAAAAACAAGCATTTGAAGTTGCAGTAAAACGTTTAAAAACAGAAGTTTCCTGTTGTAGTAAAAAGAGAATGGAATGGCGAAATGCAGCAAGCTAACAGGCTTGATTCAACAAAAGAAAAAAAGATGTGTTGCAGTTCAAATGCATAAGGATTCGCTGAAAACCACAACAGTGATAAAAAATGTAATCGTTTACTGCTGCTGTTATTTGCTGCTTTTAAATTTTGTGTTTGTTCGCGCCGTTTTAATTTAATCTATCACTATGTCTAGAGCGAGGTGATTGTGCAACCTGGTGCTCATGAGTCCTGACAGAACAGATCCAGTGTGACTACAGTTTACACAATAGCACTTCATTAAATTATACCATTTTCACATGATGAGTATTATACAGTTTCTGCTTACCGTGCTGATGTTCTGCCTTTATCCGTGACACCAGTGAGTTTTCTTTTAGTGTGCTTGTGCATCACTGTGGCCCTTCCATGCCACACAAGCTCTGATTTGCATAACGTCCAGGTAGTTTTCTTTGTTGCGTTTAATATAAAATGCTCCCATGCCTTGGATGACTTGGGATGCACATTTTATCCTGACGCCGGTTGACCCTGTACTGTCCTCCATTTTCCCAAGCGGCTGTGTTATCTTTCCATTATGATAAACTATAACTTGAGCAGCCCAACTAATCAATAATGGCATTAGTTGACAACAAATTTTATTGATTATTATAAATTTTATAGATTAGTTGTTGCAGGTCTAATTATGACTATATTATTACTATACAGCCCCATTTCCGATGTACTTTGATCTTATCCAGATACCCAAAACTCTATTTTATGAGTAATTATCATGATCTAATGCTAAGAATCAAGTGGCTTTATTGGTAAATGTGGGTGTTTGAGTTTGTACCAGCAGGTAGGTCTCTTTACGTGGAGTGAGGAGTGTTTTAGTAGCTTCAGTGAGTGGCAGGTTGGTGTCCAAGTCTCGCTTATGCCGTTTCATGCTCTTCTTTGACAGCTGATCATGAAAGTAAGAAAGTTGTAGAAATTGTATCTTTTTTCAATCACGTAACACAACCTGAAAACATTTGATGTTTTCTCAGTCATTTGTGTGTACTTACTGTTAATTTCAGGTGATTAACAATTTGTCCAGGAGGAACGCATTGCGTATCAGAAGTCCCCTTGATTAAAATCTCTGTCAGATATAGCAGCCATTTACCATTTGGCACGTCGACCGGCCATTTAAAATCCACCACCAGAGTTCCCAACATTCCCAGTGGTTCTCCCACTACGCCCACCTGGAATCAATACAGAACTACTTAAAGTTCCTGCTCAGATTATGCTCAGGTTAACTTAAATACGTGAAATACTTGTTTAAATAAATGACAGCAATCCTCTCTACACCCAAAAAGGAAGGCAAAATTACAAGCTCAATTCCAAAAAGTTTAGACAGTGTATAAAATGTTAATAAAAACAGTCCGGAGGACATGGTGTCCATTGTTTACAAACAAAATGTAAATTTCGATTTGTCTGACCACAGAACAGACCACTTTGCCTCAATACATTTTAAATGAGCTTTGGCCCACAGAGGATGGTGGCATTTCTGGATCATGTTCACGCATGCCTTCTTCTGTGCATGATAAAGATTTAACCTGCATTTGTGGATGACATTACAGACTGTGTTCACAGACAATGATTTCTCTAGGTGTGCCCAATGTGCCCAATGCAATGATTTCCACTGCAGTTTCATAATTGCTTTAAATGCAGTGCTGCCTGAGGGCCTGAAGAATACAAAAATCTAATACTGATTTTCTTGTTTTTTGAGATTTTTACAGATTCTTTAAAACTTTTTATAATATAATTTACTGTAAATGATTTTGATGCAATGTCACGTTGAGGAACAATATTCTAAAATTGTTCTACAATTTGTAGACACAGATTGGTGAAGCTCAGCCCATCTTTACTCTGTCTCTCTCTACACTATTTATGCACAATCATCTTTCTGACCTGTTGTTAATTAACCTAATTATTAGCAAAACTGATTAATTTTAATAACATTTACTTTTTGCTTTTTGTTGCTCGTCCCAAGTCTTTATAAATTTGAATTGAATTGAAATAGTAAATTTCTTCAGTTTAAATTTTTGATATGTTTTCTATGTTCTATTGTGAATAAAATATTGGTTTATGAGATTTGCACATCATTGCAATCTATTTTTATTTAGATATTTCACAGTTTCTCAACTTTGGGTCATTGCGCTGCTTTTTCAATCTACCACTGGTGCATCATTTCCTGGCTATCACACACCACAGACGTATGCTAGCCTACAAAATGTTTAATAATTTTACATTAATATATTAATATGACATGAGGTCCATTTACCAGTGTGACACTAAAACAGGTAGTAGTATTGACTACTTTTTACTTAAGTACATGTCCAGGGTGGCCATGTTTGCACAAAGTGAAGAGCACCCAAGGTCTCACCCTACATCAGTTCCTGACTTCATTAACACCCTTGAGGCTAAATGAGCACAAACTCCTCAAAATCCAGAACATCTTCCCAGAAGTGTGGAGGTCATTGTAACAGCAAATGGGAACAATATGTTCAGGAAGCACATATGAATCTTTGTGGTTAGTTTTCCACAAGTCAAAACCTTTTTCTTATAATTTAGCGTTCTTTCTTTTTTTTCACAATTCTATTGACCGAAAATAAACTAAATAAAGGAATAAAACACAAATTAATAATAATTAATAAGAGAGTGATGTGATTACCACCCAAAGGTTGATTATTTTTCAATAAAACCTCCTAATGTTTTTATTCCCTTTTATCCCAGCAATTTGCCAAGTGCAATTTTGTACTGAATTTATAAACATTTTTGAATTTTTTACTGTTTTAAACTGTAGTACTGTATAGTTATACTATAAGCATAATTATACAATTCTGTGAAACATGTCCACAAAACATTTGGAATAAAATTTGGAAATAAAACAGGGTGGTCCTCTGTCCTGAAGACTTTATTGTGGCAGTTATTAAATAACAGCACATTTTCCAAACCATTCACACATTAGATTATGTGGTGTAGCTTCCAAAACAGGCATCACATTAAATCTGGTTTAAATTAAAGCCTACATTATTTCCAAAACTGCTGACCTGTACAATATTATTCCATAAAGAGATTGGAAAAAATACTCACGTTGAAGACATACTCCACTAGACTGCCGATGTCACTCGTGCTGTTCATGGCTGACTCGCCCAACACTTTACCACTGAAGTAAGTGTTCACCACTGAGTTTTCTCTGGAGGAAACAGGACAGTCAATTAATGCCTAAGTACACAATAGTTTTACTAAATTGAAGCCTAATTTGACCGTAAACAGAAATGTAAAACTAAATGTAAGCTATCTAACGTGCTATAAAGTGTGTGTAGGTCTTTAGAATTGATTTTTGCTAGCCAACAGCAAAATACACAGGACATTTGGATACATTGCGTCCGAAATGTTACTCTTTATTCTTTTTTGGTTTTCAGAACTGTTGCATGAAACCAATATCAATATTGCATTTGCAAATCCAAGGTTATACTCAATACCTAGCGCCAAAGCACAGCTATGCTGAAGTTCAGTTTAACCACACACTTGCTCATCTGATATTGTTCACGCATTCAATATCACTGAATTACACTTGAAATGTTGCAACCTTATGGTCATACTATTTCCTGTTATCGGTCATAAATTGTTTACATATCTTTTCTATGTCTATTTAAGGTTCTTGTCGGCTAAAAATCACATTTTTAAAAACATTTCTGGTTGGTATTGTTGTAATTTTTTGACAGTAGGTTGTATTTTATGTCCCCAATAGCCTTCTTTATACGCCAACATAAAGCAGTATGATGTACATAAAATAAAGTAATTCATGTTAATAACTGAGCTACTATTTATATTGTGTGCATGTGTATATGTAATCATTAATGCTAGTAATACATATATGAAGGTGCAAATAAAATCTCAGTGCACTTCATTAGAAACAATATTTACGCAATTATCCAATCAGCCAATCGGGTGGCAGCATAACAATATATAAAATGGAAAAATATATTTGTAAATAGTTGTTCCAAGCTTATTTCACCCATCATTCTCTAAGTGATCATTCTCATAATTCCCATCTGTCCCATACATGATGGTTTTAATCTTTTGCACCATTCTGTGCGAACAACCCAAATGACCAGTTTCTGAAATAAAAAAAATCTGACCAACTTACATAGAACCAACAACCATCCCACACCTTTGCTTCCTTCTGTATCTGCAACATTTTATACATTGTACTGCTACCTGAATGCACAACTGCATTAACAAACATCTCTACAGGTGTGCCTATTTTAGAAAAAATTGGGTTTTATCGTAATTGTGTATAAATACTTACATAGAGAAAGAGGTAAGGATCGTGTTCCCCACATTGAGGACAACCTCCACTGGGTACAGATCACTCTGTTCACTCAGACTAGTACAAACACACACACACACACAAACACACACCCACCCACACACATACAAAGACACACACTTAAAAATGTTTCAGGATTATCGAATGACAACAAAGTACTTAAGTCAATACATCTGTACAAATTTACAGCGTTCACTTGAGAACGAGATCACTCGAGGCACTTACGTAGACAACTGGAGCTGCAGCACGATCTTCTCAGTGTAAAGTGTAATAAAAGTCTCAAAGATGATCTGAAAGGAAATCTGCCAGAAAAACATGAACAAATAGTGGTTTCTTTTTTCCTCTACACTGTTACATATGTGCCACAAAGCAAAGTTGCATGCAGTCATGTCTTTGCAACTATATATATATATATATATATATATACACACACACACACACACACACACACACGCATTCTATTTACCTTCCTGTTGCTCTTGAATGGGTTACCAATATCGCACATCACAGTTTTGTTAGCGTTACATTTAATTTCCTGTTTAAAAAAAAAAGAAAAAAGAGTTACATCATTAGATAAAACTTGTAAATGTCGTGAAATACATGGGTCCCTAAGAGGCCATGCTTTATAATATTTTTTTATTTCTTGTTTTCTTGGGATCATGACAAAATTTTATCACTATTAAAGTTGTTTTTTCATAGTCTTAAGATAACAAAAGTTATTTTCTTGTGATCTTGACATAACAAACATTGTTTCCTTGTGATCAGTACTTGTGATCACGAAAAAAATACTATAATGCATTGTCTCTTAGGACTTCCGTAGTGAAATGTTGTTTACTGTGATAACGTGCTGTTGTGCTGTGAAATAGCGCCCCTGTGTGGCCTAACCTTGGAACGGAAGCCTGAATAGGTGAGTGCCAGGGGAATGCTGATGTTAAGCATGGCCTGATGCGCGTCCTCAGCCTGCTTGCCGCTCTCAGGCATGTTGCTCACTTCCACTAACAGCATCAGCTTCTTGATGCTGCTGTTATATTCCATCGTCTGTCCATCATCCACACTAAAATCCAAACAAGATGTTTTGAGATGTGAGTTACACACAGACATTAGGATTGAGTTAAGGATAAACAGTGAATAAATGCGATACAATTTTAGTCTGTTCTTGTTACATGGAAACAACAGATTGTGTCAAATAACAATTTCTACAATTAAATATTGATAAACATAAATCTTAATATTTTTTAATTCAGGAGTAAAATGCAATGTTGACTGAAAATTGACATTATTTGCATCTTTTTTTTTTACACATAATGTTGAACATCATGTCGAAAAAGTGTCGGAAGATTTGTAACACACCTGGGGAAGACGTTTTGCTGCTCACTGGCAAACTGCGCCTTCACCTGCAGATTACTGCTGCACTTGTTATCAGAACCACACTCCTTCTGGAAGTTAATCTAAAATAGCACAAGAATCAGTGACCAAGATTAAATGTTTGTGCATCAATATACACGGTTTCCCAAAAATCTCTTTGGGATACATTAAGAAAATTTGTACATAGTTTAAATTGTATTTTTCAGCCCTTATGAATGCCTTTCACTATAGAAGAACATACTAAAATCAAGGTTGCGATGGGCTTTAACAGGAAACATAACCAAAATATCACATCATACATTGCACTTATGCCAAATTTATTAAAAATCCAACAAGAGTGAAAGTGTTGTAGAGCAACCAAGAAGTAGACGCCCATAAACGACCACTGAAGGAACAACCAAAGCACATTAATCGCCCCAATGCACTGTATGGAGACTCTTGGGACACCATGTTTTTGTTTATTTTATTATTTCAAGACTTCCCAGACCTCTTATCTGGAATCATTACCCGATCTAACTAATGACCTTTGTGAATGAATGATCACAAATCCACATAGCCACTTTCCAAAATCGAAATCAAAAGCATTCCCTAAAGCAGGGGTCACCAACGTGGTGCCGGTGGGCACCAGGTAGCCCGCAAGGACCACATGAGTAGCCCGTAGGCCTTTTCTAAAAGTAGCTGTTTCCTACTTGGTTAAATCATTGTTGATAATTATTATGAGAAATCATTACACTTGATCAGTGTCTTCACATAGATGAATATCATTAATTATTAATAATTACATATAATAAAAGGTAAATTGAGCAAATTTGTTATTTCAGATCAAACTGAAAACTGTGTGTATCAAACTGGTAGCCCTTCACATTAATTGGTACCCAAGAAGTAGCTCTCAGTTTCAAAAAGGTTGGTGACCCCTGCCCTAAAGTGTGACACTTATCTGGAGTGCTCTAAAAAACTCAAAAAGCACTTACACTTTTGATGGTCAGGTGTATATTGCCACACACTGTATATAGCACATTATTTAAATGTAATCAGTTATTGCATGTGTACCATCTTTGTATCTGTATATTCTTCAATGTGTACCTCAGATTTCTCAGTCAGTTGCTGCTGGCCACTGAGCATAGGGAATGCATCGAGGTCCTGTAGTGTCTGCTGGGGCTCTGCTGTAGCCTCGTTCAGAGAAACATTTAGCAGAAACACAACCGGATCCAGTTTATTTGTTATCTGCTCCTGTTGTAGAGGAAACACAATTTATTAAGGCAAGTGAACTCAGCAATTGCACTAAAACTGCTGATCTGATACACCCAACAGATGTGGACTCGTTCTGGATCTAGTTTACTTCAAAGTGATTTGTCTCTGATTCAAACACCTGTACAGTAGAAACCCATGAATAAATCCTCTCTATAGTAATGAAGAGCTTGAACTGTAACAAAAATAATTACAGCCCATGTTATTAAAGGTATGAATGTGTTGTGGGATAGTCATTACACTAAATTTACTTTCCCATTTTAAACTTTATATATTATAATATATACATATATACAATACATAATATAGTATATAATAATATATAACTATGACTTTAGTGTGCATGAGGAATTTTGAGTTAACCCTCACCTTATTTAAATGTAAATAATTCAGAGCTGATTTCAGAAATATCCATCAGGCCAAGTCTAACATTCCTATTATAGATTCATTTAATCGCTTGTGTAATTTCATCATATCGAATCATTTATATAATTTATCAATTTTACCTGTTTAACAATTTCCTAATAATGCAGTCATTAAATTATTAGACATTAATGAATAAACAAGTGACAGTGTAATCAATCCCATTCCGAGTTACAATTTTTGCAAAACAACGTTGTAGTGGAAGAATGACAGTGGAAGCGATAATCTATCCAAAAGTTTTTGCTTCATGCATGCAATCACGCATTTCGTGTGCAGCTGTTTACGAGTCTGCACTGAGATTACATTGTGAATGTAGGATTTGAAAAGAAGGCCCATCAGATCTTGTCATTTGGTTGTGTCTTGTTTTTTTGGTTAAAGTTTTCTAATTAATAATGTCTTTATTTGCCATTTATTCTTTACAAAATAGTGAAATTCTTTATTTTCTTTGTGTAGTCCAGCTGATTTGAATGTAGGGTCAGAAGCATGATAGCCAAGGAGGTAAGATCAGCCATGACACGTCGTCCTTGGAGAATAGAGCGTTGAGGGTTTTGCTCAAGGGCCCAACAGTGGTAAGGCTTGAACCTTGAGCATTTGATCAGTAATCCAAAACCTTAACTTTAGAGCCATTATTTTATGACCGGTTATTGTTAAAGTCACTTTACCTTTCTATCATTAAATGAGTACATTTTAAACAGAAAGGCCAGTGAATTATGTATGATGAGAGATAATAGTAAAACATGGATCGAAAAACATCTTAAATTGCCTCTTACGTTTACTCGAAGCTTGAGCTCCTGGCAGGACGGAGATGAGAAGGACAGTAGGTCTGTGTATGTGCTTTTACCATTGAGGAACATCACTCTTGGGCTTCGACGACTGCGGTCTGCTTCTACAGTGTATTTTACAGCTGAGAAGAGAAGAAATGATAATTGGCTTACCATTCCAAATACCAGTCACATCTAAAAGTCTGCTGATTTCTAATTTACTTACTAATATCCTTCTTGAAGTTGCGGTTTCCATTGCTTAGCGTATAAGCAAAACACAGCTTTGCTGTTATACTGCGAAAGCATAACAGAGAATTCACGACTCATGTGTTATACACTCATTTCAACCAAAAAGTGTGACTTGATTATTAACAAAAAAAAAGAGTTCAAGCCAGTGTTCTTACCAAGCATCTGTGCACTGGGCAGGATCCACAATCTTAGGCTCAACTGTAAAGTTTCTGGATAAATGGATAACTGGACGTGCTCTAATACAAAAACAATTCATTATTTAGGAACATTCATTCCTACGCACCTGACTGAGAACACTATCATGTAGTTAGTTCATAACTAACCTCAGAAGTGCTATACGGTCATCGAGAGAGCCAACTAAGATGTCAGGATATCTGTTGTCATCCATATCCATACCTCCGCTGAGGGAATAACCGAACGTCTGGAATCCACCAGAGCCCAGAGTTTTCCCTTCAATAATCTACCAATGAAAAGAGTAAGACAACCTGTACCTGCAACGCAATACCTTGCAAACTAGTTGAATAAAACATTGTTGGCTCTTTTGTGTTAGGAGCAGCTTCTTTTCATTTTCTGAATTCAGATATAAAAATTTATGCCATTCATTTCCCATTTTGAGGGAAAAAAGCTGCTTGAATGCCCACTGTATATACTATGACTACATGAACTGGTCAATCCTAATTTCCAAAATTCCCATCAGAGCCTGTATAACATTCATCTTTCAGATACAGGTAAGAGGTTTTAAACTTCCACCATATACATTTTTAATTTTAGAATCTTTTCCCTAACCTTAAATCTTTTCCTTATACCGTATTTATTAAATCATGAAACTTTGTTAACTATGTTTTCTAATTTGTTGAAACAATTTTGAGATGGACAAAAAAAGGCAAAGGAAAATATATATAAAACTAATGTGGAAAGCTCAAGTTTACCTGACTGGGAACATTTGTTATACCCTCCTTGCTCCCCATCCATATATAGATTTTTCCAGAATCATGGAATGGCGCTCCGACTGCAAAATCTGACATGGCAAGAAAGTGGACATATAAGAGACAGGAAACCTTAATGTGCTTGTTATTCGTCCTCTAGGTGGCAGCAAACACCCATTTTACCATTAAACCCCGCCAAAACAAAGGCTATACTCTACATTCAGAATTTTGGTTTATTAAAGAAAATATTCATTAAAGTCCATTGGCAACATTGTTATGTTTAGCCAAAGTGTGTGGACACTTGACCATTACATCCATTCTGGCATGAATCTTCACAAAATTTTGAAGGGTTGCTGTGGAGATTTGTGTTCAATCAGCCACAAGAGCATTGGTAAGACTGAACTCTGATTGTTCAGATAAAAATCCTAGTGTGCAATCAGTATTCAGTTCATCCTGAAGGTGTTCTGTGCAGTTGAAGCCAAGTTTATGTTTAGGACTTTTGAGTTCTTACAGTTCAACCTTGCCAGTGTCCACACACTTTAAGCCATTTAGTGTAATTGCATCTATTTGTTAACTGTATCATTCTGAAGTCCACTGCACCTTGGAATCCATCCTGATTGACATCCCCTATTGCTGCCACAGCGACTCCAAATGCAGAACCCTTGGCACCGTTCAGGACGATACTAGACTTCATCTGGAAAGATCCATTTTCATTCATGAAAATGTACACTGCTCCACCTTGCTCTTTGTAGCGGTCGAAATAGAACGGTGCTCCTACTATCAGGTCATTCCAGCTGAGGTGAGCGTGCAGCACAAAACACGACAAAGCCAAGAGGGACATTGGTTAGCTTTTCTTTGCTCACATAAGCAATTTCATGTTTGTGGTGAAACGTGAACAGTCAGAGCATGGATGAATAAAGAGAGAGAACAAATGTGTGAGAACATTCTAACATACAATACATAACTGAATTCTTATATCATCAAATCAAATTATTGTATATTTATCACAAGACTGGATGTAGCTCAGATAAGATTTTGATAGGATTTACATTTTATAGTTTAATTAAAGAAGTCTTTCCATAAATGTGTTAAAATTGATGTATTTGACTTCAAATTTACTCAAAAACCAACCAAATGTTGTTTTTTTTTGCACAACCTAGAAAAAGTAGGCAGACAATTCAAGAAATATCTAGCAAAACTGCCAAATTATCATTTTTACAAACATTTTTATTATTTTCAAATACAATATGCAGGTTAGCTTTATACACTATATGGACAAAAGTTTGTGGACACCTGACTATGAGATCTGTATGTGATTTTTGAACATCCCATTTTACATTTTGTCCCATTTGCTGTTAAAATTACCTACACTCTACTGGGACGATGTTTCACAAGATTTTGGAGTGTGCTTGTGGAGATTTGTGCTCATTCAGCTACAAGTGTGGTAGTAAAGTCAGGTGCTGATGTAGGGTGAGGAGGCCTGGGGTGCAGTCAGCATTCCAATTACCTCAATGGTTTTTAAAAGGGCTTAGGTTAGAGCTCTATAGCAAGCCATTCAAGATCTTCTTCTCTAACACCTGTATATTAATAGAGCTTCCTTTGTGCACAGGGGCATTGACATACTTAAACAGGTTTGTGTCTCCTGGTTCAAGTAAATCTTCTGCATCCAGACATCGTATACAATTCAGTAGCTAAAACATTTTGGTAAAAGTTTGGGGAAGAACCACATATGGCTGGAAAAAGTCAGGTGTCCCAATAGTTTTTTCCATAAAGCATAAAATTAGTTAGCATAAATGAGGAAAGTGACCTACTCATCATTGTTGAGATCTGTCACTGCTATACTGCTCCCAAAATAAGAGCCCACTTGCTCTCCTGGGATCACAATCACAGGATTAAGGGTTAATGCCCCTTTCACTGCCAGCGTCACTGAACCCTTGGAGTCGTCTCTGGGAGCCCCTGTAACCACTGTGTACTCTTTCCTGCTCAACAACTTGATGTCTTCTGTCACAGAATAACCTAAAACAAATCAGAAGGACCTTCACATTATTACAAGACCAGCCAAATAGTGGCAAACAATTTGCTCAGGGCAGATATGTGGAGAAAAAGCTGGACATACCCATGTAGCTATTGCGCTTGTTTAAATAACCTAAGTCTTTTTCACTGTAATCCCAGGAGTTGTCAGGGGATGTGTCTCTCCATGTAACATGCACGTTGCCTGGATACAAAAATGAAAGAGAAGCTTCACCAGATGGCATGCATGCGTGTTAATCAGTCTTGCAGGTATAGTAAGTGTGACCCTCACCCTGCCATTCAAAACTCCCTGCGCAGCCGATGTAGACATCACTGTCCGTCATGCCTGCGGAAATGCCCATGTTGCACATGCCTTCCATCTCCATGTCTTTATTTGGGTTGCACACTTCATACGAATGGTCCTGCCACGAGTCATCTTGGTCAAAGCTCAGGTCGTTACTTCGAACGAAGCATTTACCCACCATCCTTTGCTGTTCTTCTCCTCCACCCTGCACTATTTTAACATAGCGGTGCCCACATGCCTGTAAAAAGAAAACATTTTTCAGGTGCTAGACCAACCACAGGATATGAGTATTCAAATATTTTAATATTTGTAAGTTTCTGTTGGACTCTTATTACACTTAAAAACTAATTATTGAAAACGGAAATTTCATTTCAATGTCATTTTCTAGGTCACTATTCAAATTAAAATAGACGTTTCAGCAAAGATAAGATTTTCTTTGCCTTTGACTTCTAAAGTCTTTTCCAGCATAAGTACACATTGTCATTAATGTAAGAAATGTACCAAAAATGTAAAACAATTCTGAATAAATCTCTATCACTTAGTTTCTATTTTTCAACATACAATTTATGCTTAATAATACAATTTATCATTAAAACCATATGTAATTACATACAGCAAGAAAATATGCACTATATGGAGAATATGAGCATAAGATTTGTGATTTTTGGACATCCAATTCTACAATTAATCCCCATTTGCTGTTATAAAAACCTTAACTCTTCTGGAAAAGATGTTCCACTACAGGGAGTGCAGAATTATTAGGCAAATGAGTATTTTGACCACATCATCCTCGTTATGCATGTTGTCTTACTCCAAGCTGTATAGGCTGGAAAGCCTACTACCAATTAAGCATATTAGGTGATGTGCATCTCTGTAATGAGAAGGGGTGTGGTCTAATGACATCAACACCCTATATCAGGTGTGCATAATTATTAGGCAACTTCCTTTCCTTTGGCAAAATGGGTCAAAAGAAGGACTTGACAGGCTCAGAAAAGTCAAAAATAGTGAGATATATTGCAGAGGATGCAGCAGTCTTAAAATAGCCAAGCTTCTGAGCGTGATCATCGAACAATCAAGCGTTTCATTCAAAATAGTCGACAGGGTCGCAAGAAGCGTGTGGAAAACCAAGGCGCAAAATAACTGCCCGTGAACTGAGAAAAGTCAAGCGTGCAGCTGCCAAGATGCCACTTGCCACCAGTTTGGCCATATTTCAGAGCTGCAACATCACTGAGTGCCCAAAAGCACAAGGTGTGCAATACTCAGAGACATGGCCAAGGTAAGAAAGGCAGAAAGTCGACCACCACTGAACAAGACACACAAGCTGAAACGTCAAGACTGGGCCAAGAAATATCTCAAGACTGATTTTTCTAAGGTTTTATGGACTGATGAAATGAGAGTGAGTCTTGATGGGCCAGATGGATGGGCCCGTGGCTGGATTGGTAAAGGGCAGAGAGCTCCAGTCCGACTCAGGCGCCAGCAAGGTGGAGGTGGAGTACTGGTTTGGGCTGGTATCATCAAAGATGAGCTTGTGGGGCCTTTTCGGGTTGAGGATGGAGTCAAGCTGAACTCCCAGTCCTACTGCCAGTTTCTGGAAGACACCTTCTTCAAGCAGTGGTACAGGAAGAAGTCTGCATCCTTCAAGAAAAACATGATTTTCATGCAGGACAATGCTCCATCACACACGTCCAAGTACTCCACAGCGTGGCTGGCAAGAAAGGGTATAAAAGAAGAAAATCTAATGATATGGCCTCCTTGTTCACCTGATCTGAACCCCATTGAGAACCTGTGGTCCATCATCAAATGTGCGATTTACAAGGAGGAAAACAGTACACCTCTCTGAACAGTGTCTGGGAGGCTGTGGTTGCTGCTGCAATGTTGATGGTGAACAGATCAAAACACTGACAGAATCCATGGATGGCAGGCTTTTGAGTGTCCTTGCAAAGAAAGGTGGCTATATTGGTCACTGATTTGTTTTTGTTTGGTTTTTGAATGTCAGAAATGTATATTTGTGAATGTTGAGATGTTATATTGGTTTCACTGGTAAAATAAATAATTGAAATGGGTATGAATTTGTTTTTGTTGTTGCCTAATAATTATGCACAGTAATAGTCACCTGCACACACAGATATCCCCCTAAAATAGCTAAAACTAAAAACTACTTCCAAAAATATTCAGCTTTGATATTAATGAGTTTTTGGTGTTCATTGAGAACATGGTTGTTGTTCAAATTAAATCCTCAAATAAAATTAATCCTCAAAAATACAACTTGCCTAATAATTCTGCACTCCCTGTAGATTGAGGAGTGTGCTTTTGGAGATTTGTACTCATTCATTCACAAGGGCGTTAGCAAGGTCGGGTACTGACGTAGGTTGAGGAGGCCTGGGTGCAGTCAGCAGGTTTCTGTCTCCTAGCTCACGAGAAACGCATATTAAATGCTACAAGATTCAAAGACATCCTGTACGATTGTGGCTGGAAAAGTCAGGTGTCCCATTATTCTTGTCCCTATTGTGGGTCTATTTCTGCTGATTAAAGTAACAAAAAAGCTTGCTAGCTTCTAAAAATGTTTTTTTGCAGCTATCAGATACGAAACTATTACGTCATTCGCTATTGGTTCGAAACTTGACCTGTGTCATTAAAAATTCTTGTGGTGGAGCTAAATTGTCAGAACACACCTTCTTTCACCTAGAAATACACTCCTTATAGGAAAGGTGTAAAGTGGGCAGTGCACAACTGGTTTCTCCACACTAACACTAATGTATCATTCACTTATATTTAGATAGAACAGACAGAACTGAAGCATATCGTTTCGCTGGTTACATTTTGTGCCCTCCTTCACGAAGCAAAACAGGTCCAAAGGTTGTAATAATTTCGTCCACTCCATTACACAGGGACATGGTAGGTTCTTATGATCTGCCTTACCAATACTCTTCCTCCAGGATGCTCTCTTTGACTGGCTACGGTCACTCCAAGCCACATGCCTTCTATCAGCTCGGATGAATCCGCTGCACAGAGAACATCAGAACACATCAGAAAGCATGTATGGAAGAAATATACAGAGAACAAAAACAAGTATCTTGTCTTCAAATATAGTCTTGTCTTGGATCACATGGAATGATAGTAAAAAAAAAAAAAAAAGGGGACACCCTGGATTGTCTGATTATAACTGATTCCCTTCTATAACTGTTTACTATATGATAAAAAAAGGGCAAGTGAGTAGCCAGGAAATTCATTAGAGTTTCATCCTGAAGTCTATTTTGCTATGAAACGTTCACTGATGTGGGCAAAACTGCTTGAATTAACTGCAATCCAAAGTCTTTTCTAATTATTCTAATCACTAGCGTTCACATTCGTCTCAAAATTTTAGTCTATTAGGCCACATAAATCAATTTAAAATGTCCCTAGGACCTTCATGTTCCTAAAACAACACGATATGATATCAGTCTTGCCGCAGACGCGTAAATCACTCCGAGTCTGAGTCCGATACTAAAATCAACAAAAAGAACAAAGAATGTTAGAGGCCGAGTTCAAAAGAAGCCAAAAGGTTTATTCAAAGAAACAAAAGGACGTTTCAGAAAGAACGCACGGGTGTTTGCGCAGGTAATCACCCTGCATAACTGGGCTGATACAATTTTTGTTTTAACATAAACACCTGACACAGGCATGGGTATGGCATGTGCTGTGGTATGTGATAATTAAAGGATTTATGTATTTGGCATTGACTACAGAGGGCAGAAAACGATTTGTGCAGTTTAACGTTTGAACTGGCAACACCTAGCCTAACAAACAGTGTGCAATCATCTCTGCATGGCTGGGTGTGAACAATTCAGCAGGCAATTGCTCTGAGAAGAATGTTCTGAACAGGTGTTATTATTACAGAGTAGTGCAGTGATATAGAAACACACCCTTGATGACCTAACTGAGAGAATCCTCAATTTGAGGACATACAAAGAAGCAGTGCCCCTAGCACAACTTGTTCCTGTTCCACGACACTGCAGTTTCATGAACGTTCATAAACAGTTACCACTCACCTGTATGAGGGAGAGGGGAACTGGGCTTTTGAACATGATAAGCTGTGGCGAGACACTCAGACAGGTGCTTCTGCTTGTGTGTCCAAAGCTTGCTAAAGCACTTTATACTTCTTCTTCTTTAAAAAAAAAAGCCTGAGGGGGAATGGAATGGGGAATTCTTTCTGCATTTATTACTCATATTGAAAACTATTTTACTAACTACAGAGTCAGTGATTGTTTTGTTTTTTTATTTTTAGAGCTGGTGAAAGGACCAAAAGCGCATCTATAAAAACTTTAGGTATTTTAAAACAGTATTAACTCTTGAATTTATATAAGAAAATGAGAACGAGTCCAAGAAGACATAACACCAGACACATGCACACTAAGGGTAAATTAGTGACCTTTTCAACAAGGAACCAAGGAATGTAGGAACACATCAGCTAATGCACAGCTCTCACATGTCACTAGTGTCATAATAACTCTGACAACACAAAAAACCCTTTATGAATGTTAATAGTTTTAATAGTTAATAGTACTTTTGAGATATAAAATGTGCAGCAGATAGCTAACATGCATTAGGTCTCGTTCTGGTAATTTGCAAACCTTCAGATGTGAATTTTTTATGATGTAGCCTGGGGGAATGTAATAGTACTATGAATATATTTACAAAATGGCAGCAATAGAAATCAGAGTATCTGAAGAGACATATAATGTTAGGATACTGTCTTTACTATTCAGCAAAACCTGTAAAGAATTTTATTAGAAACAGATAGGAGCTGCCTGTAATAATGGAATAAGGAATGAACCAAACAGACATCTGTTAATGTATTTTTTGTTTGTGGTACTTGCAATGCAGTACACATTGTATTTTATATTTTAATTTTATTGTTAGGATATATAGAGTTAACAAAAATATATTTATATATATAATTTATATATTTCTTTATTACCACTAATCACAAAAACCTAAAAATCATTTCTTGCAAAAACTTTATGCTCATTTGTAAATCTACACCAATGGCCTGAGAATCATTCGATCATTAATAATAATGAGTAAACTGGTTGTTTATATCTAAAATGAGCATATGGTTTAAACACAATTTTGAGGGAGATATATTGCTTACTTGAGGTGATGAGGTCGACTCTGGTGCAGTCATTCAGCGCTGTGGTGATGGGACATGAGTAAATGGCTCCAGTTTCGTTTACTTTCAGCTTTGATAAGGCTTTGTCTTTGGGTGCTCCTGTCAGGAGTCTGCATTTGAATAAATGTGTACATGCTTTCAGTAAAATAATGAAAGGTTTTTAGACCTGGTGGTATAAAGTAACACAGGCATAGTGACGTTTACATTTTCTGTCAGGATAAAAATCAAAATAAAATTTTATGGGGGACACAGAAGGTTTTTCAAAGCAAAAATAAATAAATAGGTTCAGTAAGGATAATTAATTATTATTTTGATTCATATTTTCCTGAAATGTTAGTTACTGTACTGATAAAACGTGTGGTGTGAAAATTTTGCCCTAAAAGTCAGTCAGTCATTTTAATGGACTTAATCTAAAAACCTATAAAACATTTTTTGCACACTCCTGCCATTCTCTTAAGTCTTTTTTTTGATTACTACATAATTCCATACATGTTCTTTCATAGTTTGGATGTATTCAACATTAATGTACAATGTTGAAAATAATAAAAATATAGAAAAGTGTTAAAACTTTTGACTGGTACTGTAATATAAATTATACATATCAAGTATATACAGTATATACAGGCATTTATATACATACATTTATGTCACATTTACTTGGAGCACCGCTGCCTCCTACTGTTCTGAGTGTGTCTGACTACTTAGCCAAAATAATTTGTACTAATTGTAGATGTAATTTTTCCACAAATTCAAAATCCTAACAATCAAATTGAAATGGAATTTCTACATTTCTGATTTTAACTCTATACACACACACACACACACACACACACACACACACACATTCAAAATTCTCCAAGCTGTGAGAGAAGATAAAAGACTTTAAAGCACGTTTGTCATCAGAGGAGTGGGAGTGGGAAAAAAAGAGAGACAAAAAACGAGTTCAGACAAGAATGACGCCTGACGGAGTGTTTCTGAGTTTTATCAAACACACACAGACAAAATAAGGACACACACTGAATTGTCATTGTGCACAAGTGGAGGTGCTAAAATATTTATAGTTTGCATGTATTGGCATGTGACAGAAGAGTAAAATGTAAAAAACATGACAAACAAACAAACTATACAATAGATTTAATGAAATTCATTCTTATTATTTTTTCTCAACATTTCAAGTCAAGACTACAACAGAACAATGTTCCATTCAGGTGGTGCATTGACATTTCTCTTTTATTATTCCTGTACATTGACTGACTTTGCCCATCTGGTGCATTGGCCACAAAGAATTTGCCCTCAGTCTGTGAAATTTCTTTGCCTGAGTGATGTCATGAGAGAGTAGCAGTACTTTGTGTGTAGCTCGAGGACACGTAATCTTTTACCAGGTGTCTTGACTTGTAAAGTTGTAAAAGGGAACTCAGGGACTGACTAATAAAACCATTTTTGTGAATGAGGCAGTGTCTGATTTATCCAGAGAAACATTTGCATGTTTACAACAAAAAAAGCAGTCTCGTGTTTTAACTGTACTTTACTCCTTAGTGAAATAAAAAGAAAAAAGAAAACTCATCCTGATCACATGGTTGAAGTCAATCAATCAAGCCTTTGCTGAAGTGTTAAATTAACGATTTCTATTTTTGATTTGCAAATTAGTTTGCTATTAGGATGAAATGGGGTTAAGGTTAATTACCTCAACCCCATGCAACTTAATGCAGAAAAAAAGACAGTCAGGGGAAAAGCAGCTTACTAGTTCAGTAATCAGGGCAATGAGCAGTGAGTCAACCATTTTAAAGGCAGTTTCAATCGCAAGAATATCCTCATATTTACATCCTAATATATCCTATGATACATCACAAAAACCAGAGAGCATCAATGCTTGATATGTTCCCTTACTGGAAATGACCATATTTTCTGCAGCCTCCAGAGTTGGTGGACGAACTCTGTTACCTTCTACAAATGGAAGTAGCTCGTTGAGGTTTGTTGTAGCTCTCAGAAGATTAACTAAATTAATAATTTTAATGTTTTTCAACATTCTGTGTATGACTTGTTTGATTAGAGTTAATTACAAGGGTTTAAAGGGGGAGGTCTAATGCTACTTCATGCATTCTGGGTTAATTGCACTGTTAAGGTGTTGGATTCTCATGCTAAACATGCCAGAAGTTTCATTTTGCACAGGTGTTTCTGTGCCAAATACACTCCTTCCGGGTACGTATAAGATTCTGAAAGTTTTTCGAGTTTGGCCCTTCATTACATCATGAAGGGTGAATTCCTTGTATGGGGACTTCTCCCGGAAGAGCACACAAACACGCCCATCAAAGTGCTTTATTTGGTTACAGAAGTTGGCAGCAGCACTGCACAGGACTTCATAGAGACGAATGTCTCCAAGGAAGTGTGTTTTAAGATGTGAGGGAAGTACTTACCATATAGACACGTCCTGCTGTAGTTGTTTTTGCTGCTGCTGTTCTTGATGTTAAATTTCAGACACGAGATCCGATTCTGGATCAAATATGTATGGCTTGATCAGATTTTTAGCCATAGTTCATTTAAGACTATAAAGTTTTTGTTCCTATTAAATTTATAGCTGCACATGCTCGAGACTCTTTAGCTCCGCCAACGGCACGCATCCAGGAGAAGCGTAAAAGCTGTATCTTACTTTTATAAATCTGATAAAACTAAAGCCTCTTTGGAGATATGCAGGATGCAATAGTGCTCTATACTGTAGGTACTCAATATTAACATGAGATTGTCCAAAACTCTATGTGATATGTCTCCTTTTAAAAATTAAAAAGGAGACATTTAAAAACAAATCACTAACATGACTACAATCCTGCTTGTTTAAACATTCGGAAAAGTACATTTAGTTTACAATGATTTATAATGTCGAATTACAAAAATTTTTTAGATAACAGTATCTTCTCTGCCTGATTTGTTTGAAGAGGTATTTTTTAGCTGAGCTGTCATTAATCTGAATTCATCTTTCCTATTAGTACATTTTAGACGTACTTTTCGATAATTTTATGTTTATTTGTTATTATTTGTTCAGATTTCATTATTAATTCCATACGGTTTTATTTGTATTTTGTTTTTGACTTTGAATATGGATTCGGATGAAACAGTCAGTTTATCTCACCTTTTTATTCTGCGACCATCATAGCAGACTTACAGTTTTAAAGCCAGTAATTGTTTTTATCTGATCAGAAATAAAGTCATTCCAACTTCAGATATTAAGAGTGTCATTAATCCCATTAATTAAAAAACTCAACATCGAGACGAGACCAGGCTACACGTAACAACATGACAGGAAGTCATGTGATTAAACTGAAACGTTTATAAATGTAGCTTCATGATGTTGAGTCATCAGTATCCCAATGTGTGGACAAAGTGAATCAGGGTCTTCTCCAGGGCCTGAAATCATGTACACCATATGCTGAATCACCACCTAGGTAGCTAAGGAGCTGATTATAATACACCAAACATTTTTTTTATCAACGTATCTATTGAGAAATCCCTTATCACAATGTCTCATATATTGTGTCTATCATGTGTCATAGTGATGGTTATTTTGGCAGAGAAACAGTAAAAGAATAGAAAAAAATACAACTGATAAATGGTTTTAAAAGCCATGTTAAATAAACTATTCACAGGTGCTTAGAGAACATTTCAGTGTGCTTTTAGTGAAAAGATTATGTCCAGTACAGCTCCACTGATAAGCTGATTAGTTGTGCTGGTCTCTGCTTCATTTATACACCGTTCTGGAAACCTGAAGTCGATATTTAAAACAAGATAAGACTGACCTCTTTAACTTGCCCATGTGAATATCTTTAGGATGACAAAAGTTTTGTCTATTCTATCATATTTATTTTTGTACAAGTTTCCACAGGTGAGAGCCATGCTTAGCATTAGTCACTAACGCTCAGCCTTGAATTAAAAATAAACTGCTCTCCCACTCACATACTGTACACCACAAGATGAGCTCAGCTCGCCTGGCTCGGTCGGGCACCAGTCCTCTGATGCAAATGTTTACATTCACCTGGCTGCTGTGAAATAAATGGGATTGGAAAAAAGGAAGTTGAAAGCGCCCAGAAATCTAGACATGGGCTGATTAGTAGGAAGCGAAAAGAGTGCAGTAGTACATTAGAAATAAAGAGGAATGAAATGGATTTATATATCTAAAAGTTGGTGACAAAGCAACTATTACGCACCATGGATCTATAAAGCACCATAAAAAAAAAAAAACATTTCTGAGTTGGTGGTCTCTTCATAAAAAAGTAAATAAAATAAAAAAAACTTTATAGCATATAAAATGAAGTAATTAACCATTTCCATAGTGCTGTTCATTTCTGAAATCTGGTTAGTCAGAAGTCTTTGACTAATTTTCCATGATAGCATAACAAAAACAACAACAATTGTAACTCAAATCCCAAGCATTGTCTAATAATCAACAGAAAAGATCAGCGCGTTTTATCCCATTCAAAAAGTCCGATGAGAGGCTGATTTTCGAAAAGCTTCAAGAAGAAAAAATAAACTCATCTAAAAACGAGCCTGCTTTAGATGAAAGAGTAGCTACTTTCACAAATCAATAACAATTTTGGAAACACTTTACAAAAACAAAGATCTGAAGACATTCTTAAAGAAAACATAGTGACTGCTATAAAGCACTAAAACCGGAGACTCCTTCTGTAAATTATAACATTTTACAAAAAAACATCTCCATATCAATAATAATACTACAGTATAATAAGATTAGGCACACAGTGTCTTATTTACACTGTGTCAAGTACACAGTCAGATTTGATATCAGGTCTGCTGTTACTGAACATGAATCACCTTCCAGCTAATCAGATTTGAAAATACCCTGAGCACTCATGAATGAAAAGATTTTCTAGATGTATCAGCAGGACACATATTGGACTCGGGCCATATTGGACGCAGCACACTTTGTAGGAACAAGAAAACAAACCCCGAGCTGAAGCCAAATTTCAGTGTAATGTTGTAATGCTGTGATGAACCAAGTCATGGCTCTGATCTACTAATCCAGAGGCAGTGGATTTATTAAACTGGATATCAGGAAACAATAGAGAACAAGGCAGACGTTTTGGCAATGCTGCATCTGTTCCTGAAAAGAACAACAGCTGCAAATCAAACAGCTGCATATGGACATGTGGGTAAATGTAGGATTATATAGACGGGTTCCTTTGTTTAATTATGTTTTATTGAATACCCGCAGCTTTAGGCAGATAGCTACAATACAAGCACAGTTATATGGAGGTAAGGTGTTGTTTTTGCCATACTTTTTAACATTACATGAATCATTTGCAGTGGAAAATGTCATCACGGTATTTTACCGTAACATGATTAACATGTAAAACGCGACTTGGTTCATTGCAGTGAAGTCATTCAGCTAGAAACTGGAGTGCACGTACTGTACAAAAGTTATACTAAGAATCTTTATTGAATTCTTGATAGTGTGAAAAGATTGGATCAACAAGGCACATTCTGAACGAGGCTGATGCGTCTCGTAATAAAGAAAGTGAATGCAAAAGAACAAACAAAATGCACAAAGAAACTAGAAACTGATCAAAAGACAGGGAACGTGAAAAACAGCATCAACCAATGGCGACAAATGTAAGACAAAGAGTCTGGTTTGAGGTGAGAATATATACCAGCGCTAATTGATACTAAACATGAATCAGGTGGAGTCATGTGACAGTCACTGCTTGGATCAGGTGATGTGCAGTGGTTGATGGGGGATGTAGTTCCTGTCCATAAACCTGACAGAATGATCAACATCTTTCTTTTTCTTTCATCTTTCATGATTTCAAAGATCATTAAGGTCACTGACACAAGGCTACACAACAACACAACAATGAATTCATCCACAACAATATTGTTAGATAACTCAACACTATTTCTCAGTTGCATGCCTAATTCATTGGGGGAAAATGTCTCCATCTGAGCGGCTGGTGTTCTTGGCAGAGTGATTGAGTTTGTAACTTCCCACGCTCAGGCCCTGTTCCTATGCTACAAAATAAATACTCACAGGGCCTTTTAGACCACACTATAAATGAAGTTAGAGAGAAATCCAGATCTGCCCAGTCCTTGGGGACCTTCATGGCCTTTATTAAGTTACATTTCTTTTTATTTTCTAGCTTCCAAAACAGCAGTCAAGTACACAAATATTTAGGTCTCACATTACTTGCGTGTTAAGTTATAATGCTGGTTCCTTAATGTATAGTCATATTTAAGGTACTTATGATTTGAACACAATTATAAATTAAATAAAACAGATGGCCTTTTCTCAAAAATATTTTCTATACTGGTCAATGAAAAAATTCTGTGTATTTGTTTGAAATCATTTTTTTACTCCTAAACATGCACTTACTTTTCTATGACTTACAACCTCCTAACATCACAAGCTATTAATCAACAACAAATCAATGTCTGGTGTTCTGGAGGAGTCTGTCATAAAGCTAAATGTACAGAGAACAAACAGAGATGTAAACACATTGCATGGTCTTTTTGATCCTCTTGCTTTGACATGGTTGATTTCTCACACCTGGTATTAACCTCTATCTCAAGTCATCTGAACACAAGCAGACAACCGAAAGTATTTACAGCTGCCATTTTAAATGCGTCTCCACTGATCACTTGTGATTGGATTGCATGCATCATTTGCACTAGAGGAACAGTGTTCTGTACCTTTATCATAACACTGCATGAGATTTCAGGCAAAACGTGAAATCGACCTTTTCTGGCTGTTTAAAAAGTTAACTTAGCAAATTAAGAAAGGAACGGGTAATGACACAATTGATGAGTTGGTTTTTTCTTGCTTCCTGGGATAATTCGGAATGCTTTTGTGTTTGCACTACAGATATATATATATATATATATATATATATATATATATATATATATATATATATATACAGTGGAACCTCGGGTTCTGGCGCCCTGGATACGTAAAATACAGGTTAAGAGTCGCAATTCATAAAAAATGTTGCCTCTAGTTACGAGAATTTTTTTAGGATACGAGCGCTGCGCACGGAAAAATCGCAGGCAGGTTAGTTTTTTTACGTATCGCCACGTGCTCTCGCTGCGCTCTCGTGCAGCACATACACATCCTAACAGTGTGGAATTACTGAACTTTAAATACTGTACGTATTCCTATCACCATGCCGCCAACAAAGAAGCCTGGGAAAATTTGTATCGGGATACGAGCTTTTCAGGTTAAGAGTAAAGTGATGGAACCAATTAAACTCGTAACCCGAGGTTCCACTGTATATATATATATATATATATATATATATATATATATATATATATATATATATATATATATATATACAGTACAGACCAAAAGTTTGGACACACCTTCTCATTCAAAGAGTTTTCTTTATTTTCATGAATATGAAAATTGTAGAGTCACACTGAAGGCATCTAGGGCTATTTGACCAAGAAGGAGAGTGATGGGGTGCTGCGCCAGATGACCTGGCCTCCACAGTCACCGGACCTGAACCCAATCGAGATGGTTTGGGGTGAGCTGGACCGCTGAGTGAAGGCAAAAGGGCCAACAAGTGCCAAGCATCTCTCGGGGAACTCCTTCAAGACTGTTGGAAGACCATTTCAGGTGACTACCTCTTGAAGCTCATCAGGAGAATGCCAAGAGTGTGCAAAGCAGTAATCAAAGCAAAAGTTTTATAGTAACCTCTCTCGTCATACTGGCACACAATACTGTCATTTGCACTACCATGCACTCCCACACTTTATGTACATTACTGGTCTGTATCCCTATTTATTACCCACACTGTCTATACTGTCTCATATTGTCTGTATTGTCTTGTATAGTCTGTTTTTGTCTTGTTGTGTCTGTCTTGTCATGTATAGGTTTTTATTTATGTATGTACTTTTGAGAGTAACAAACAGCTGGAACCAAATTCCTTGTGTGTGTCAACACACTTGGCCAATAAACCTGATTCTGATTCTGATTCTGAAAAGGTGGCTACTTTGAAGAACCTAGAATATGACATTTTTCAGTTGTTTCACACTTTTTTGTTATGTATATAATTCCATATATAATTCCACATGTGTTAATTCATAGTTTTGATGCCTTCAGTGTGAATCTACAATTTTCATAGTCATGAAAATAAAGAAAACTCTTTGAATGAGAAGGTGTGTCCAAACTTTTGGTCTGTACTGTATATATGTATATATATATATATATATATATATATATATATATATATATATATATATATATATATATATATATATATATAGAGAGAGAGAGAGAGAGAGAGAGAGAGAGAGAGAGAGAGAGAGAGAGAGAATTTGCTGTTAGACAGGTGGCTTTCAAACTTGCACACATGCCATGTTTAAGACGTAAAAGAAAGGAAATCACCCACTATGACCTTCGTGTGATAACTTATTTTTAAGTACAGAAAAAGTAACATATACACCGAATTTTCTTTCTTGTGTCGCAAGGACTTGTATATATCTTTATTACATTTTTTCACTTCAACTTTTTTGCAGTACTAATTTTTGCACAGATGGCAGGTGTTATTTATTTACTTATTTACTTACCAAGCAATGTATCACTAATAGAGAGGCATTACTACTCTGCTTTCTTTTTGAAAAAATCTATGAAAAATAGGCTAACACAAGATCCACAAGATTAAAAGTCTATAGTTTATGTGAATTCCCCTTTAGCCCACCCCCCTGAACTTCTCACTCAAATAAGTTCTGAGATGATGTGACACCACACAAATACCTCACTTTTTTAAAAACGGCCCTCCTCCTCCCTTCTATCCATACCACAATCATAAGACACAAGTCTAAACACTAAGAAAATTCTAAAAAGCGATTAGACAGACGGAGTACTGAAAAGAAAAAAGAGTGTCACTCAGAGAGAACCCAGATCATGTGACCTAGAACATGCTGGAACCAGTCAGGAGTAGAACATCAGGCTAAGAGGAGGCAGATTAGATCTAAAAGGTTATCCAATCTTAGCATTCTAAACAAAAAAAACAGCTAGCATATTGGATTTTCTATTAGAATCAGGCAGCAAAGTGCTCAATCTAATCAGCAGTTAGTCAATGGGACAATTACATACAATTACTACTCTGTAAAGAGGAATAGGAATCTGATTATAGCGCATGCGTCTGTATCATGTCCCTGTGACGATATTTCAGAGTTATCAAAGAGAACATCACGTTTGTGCAACCTGATTATTAAACCAGATAGTCCACAGTTGCAGACAGCATGAAATACTTTAGTGCAGAGCAACACAGAACACATTATTTAAATAAATAGACATTTATGAAATAAATGAATTTAAAAGAGGAATCTGAATCTAATAAATATGACTTGCATTTGCATTTTTATGTTGTCGCCACTATATATTTTTGTCCAAGGAAAATGTAGCTGAATTTAAATTGTGTAATATGTTTAAAAAATATGAAAGTTTGTGTTTCAGCAAATAAAATTGACATTAAATAAGATCCTTCTACTAAGTAAGCATTTCGACATTAGAGTTTTTGCATTTATTTATTGAGCAAAATGATCTTTTTATTTACCTAAATTATCTTTGTCAGAAAAATAATCTGTGGACCTCTGGAAATTTCAGTTCATTAAAAGTATGAATTCATTTAAAGATGTAATTGAAGTCAAGCATATCTCAGAGCACCACCAGCCACGCCTCCCTCCTGCACTCAACACTCATTGTCACCCAAATGAGGATGGGTTTCCAGTTCTGGTTCCTCTCAAGGTTTCTTCCTCATACCATCTTAGAGAGTTTTTCCACAGTTGTCACGGCTGCTCATCAGGGATAAATGCACACTATTCACTTTACTGTTGATTTCTGTAAAGCTGCTTTGAGACAATGTCTGTTGTAAAAAGCGCTATAGAAATAAACTTGACTTGACTTGACTCTCGCTCAGCCTCTCCCTCCTACTAATCACCATTACCTGTTCCCCATTTACATTCCCCTTTATAAAGCCCCCGTTTCCCCTTACTCACCATCCGATCTACAGGTTACTCCATAGATCTTCACGGACTACCTATGCTCTGTGTGCTTTCTGGTTCTTGGCTCCGCTTCGCTAGAAGCACTCTGTTTCGTGTATCAAGGCAAATAAAGCCCTTTCTACTTTACTCCCGGTTTCTGACGCGTGGTCTATGCATGATTTTGTGAAGAAAAAGTACATATATTCAAGTATGTATAGCAAAGGAACTAGGACATACTAACATGTCATATAAAGAAAGAGAACATTGCTGCCCAGTTACACACTCTAACCTTATACAAACTCTTCACTGCATTTCAGCTTTACTTCATTCATTATTCCTTAAATAACTTATTGGTTTTAAAGTGATAAAATAAAGTGTTAATAATTCATTTTGATCAATTAACAACATTTATATAAACAAAAGAGAAATCCAAATCAAATAAATATTTGATGTGACTACTCAATTTATTGTGTAATGTCTGGATACTGTAAGTCTGGTAAAAGAAATGCTGCCCAAAACCCATACCTCTGACATGGAAACAAGGCTAAGCGACTCAAATATGCACAAAAACATGCACAAAAAAAATGGCAGAAGGTGCTCTGGACTGATAAGTAAAAAATCTGAAATATTTGGCTGCTGGGTAAAACTAATTATTTGCTGAAGGGCTGGAGAGAGGTACGATAATCAGTGTCTGCAGGCAACAGTGAAGCACGGTGAGAGTTATTTGCTAGTTGGGGGCTGCATTTCTGCAAATAAAGTTGAAGATTTGGTCAGGATCAATAATGTATATAAAGAAAGATACAGGTAGATATTTATCCATCATATGATACCTTCAGGGAGGCATCTGATTGGCATTAAATTTATTCTGCAGCAGGACAACGACCCCAAACCTACAACCAATGTCACTAAGAATGATCTGCAACATAGAAAAGAACAATCCTGGAAGTGATACTTTTGGTCCCCACAGTGTCCTGATTTTAACATCAAGTATGTCTGGGATTACATGAAGAGACAGAAGGATTTAAGACAGCCTACATCCACAAAGGATCTGTGGTTAGTTCTCTAAGATGTTTGGAATAACCTACCTGCTGATTTCAACTAGAAACTGTTTCTAAATTATATAAAGCATACCTTTAACTTCATACCAGTGGTCACTCTAATTATTGATTACATTTTGATTTGTATTCTGTCAATTTACTTTTTATTTTGTTAATTGATAAAATTTCTTATTATTAACACTTCTTGTGTTGCCATTAAGGCAAAATGTTAAGGACTTTTATTTTGATACGATGTAGACCTGGAGTTCGGGGTTAGAGGTTATTTCCTGTATAGAAGAAAGGAAGCTGACAGTATGTGTGCACTTGTAATCCATCTGTTGTTAGCACTAGAAGCAATGTCGTAAGTACAAAATTCATTATGTTAATAAGTTAATGTTACAATACTGTTTAAAAAGAAAAGACCAAACATAGTTGCAGTGTTTATTTACATGTAGATACAGGTATATTTCATTAGACAAGATTTGTTAAAACATTCGAACTTTTTTCCTTTGTTACAGTTTTCACTCTGTCATGTAAGATGATGTTGAAAGCCACAGTAAACAGCAAGAAATCGCTCACTACGACTTGTCGTCATTTTGCATCAGAGTTAGCTGGCTGTATAGCTACAGTTGCTACACTGCAGTGAGGACAGCACAGTGAAAAGACAGAGAAGTTAGTGTTGAACATCGTGACAAGATGGAAGGAAAACGTGCTAAGTCTTCTGTAGCAAGTGGAAGTTCTCACTCATCTGCGTCATCAAGCCGTGCAGTAATCCGTGCACGGGCTAAAGCAGCAGCTGCTAAAGTACGTGCTGAATATGCAGAAAGAGAGGCTAAAGCTAAAATAGAAAAGGCAGCTAAAGAAGCTGAATCACAGTTGGAGAAAGTAAAAGAGACTGAGCTTGAGACACTAGCCATGTGTCGTGAAGCAGCGGCTGCTGAGGCTGAAGCAGCCGTTTGGGAATCGGCTGAGACAGTTGCGAAGTGTATTCTGTTGGATGCAACGAGCGCTTCAGGAGAAGATAAAATGGAGCGGACAAGCGAATACGTCCAAACTCATTTTGGCCCCACTAGCTCCACAAAGGGAGCAGCTACGAAGGCTTGCTCACAGGCTTTTCAGCCTGCTGCGGATGGCACTCTCATTTTCAGTCCGAACAATCCCTTCTCTCCATACCCGCAGGTCCATGTTCCTTTACATGAGCCACGACAGGTTAATAACATAGGAAATGTGAATATATCAGAGGATGTTCTAGACGATACTTATGTTCCACCAGCAGTCAAACTGTCATACGGTGAGACTTTAACTGACAGAGAGGATGCTCAGGTCGATTCAAAGAAGTTTCATACTGACTTGAATATTTCTGCTCTGTGCTATTACCCCCAACTAAAACCCGACCAGGGCGTGTCTGCAACTGAACATCTTGCGCAATATTTAGCTCGGCGTGACCTGGTGAGCGCAAGCTTGTATGAGTTTGACGATAAACCGGAAAATTATCGTGCTTGGCAGTCTTCATATAAAAATGCTACACAAGGGCTGGCTCTCACTGCGACTGAGGAGCTAGACTTAATGACTCGATGGCTTGGCAAAGAATCCAGCAACCAAGTGAAACGCCTGCGTTCAGTGCATGTAGCAAGTCCAGACATAGCACTCAGAAAAGCCTGGGAACGTCTTCAGGAATGCTACGCAGCACCAGAGGTAGTTGAAAAAGCCCTCTTCACTCGACTCGATAAGTTCCCTAAAGTTTCGGCAAAGGAAAATCTGAAGTTAAGGGAGCTAGCAGATCTGCTGATGGAAGTGCAGTGTGCTAAGGAAGACGGCTACTTTCCAGGTTTGTCCTACCTTGATACTGCACGAGGCATTGAACCTATAGTGGCCAAACTGCCTTATGGACTTCAAGAAAAATGGATCTCTGGGTTCAAAGTATAAAGAAGAAAATGGAGGACGGTTTCCACCATTTGAATTCTTTACCAGATTCATCTGCTATGAGGCAAAGAAAAGGAATGATCCCAGTTTTGCCTTTTTAAATGCTAGTGGATCTTCTGTAAAGGTTGAAAGTCCCTATCTTAAAAGCACCAAGAACCCCATTGCAGTTCATAAGACCAATTTCTCCCCAGCAGAGTCAAGCACTTCCAGTGATCCAAATAAGAGCTGCCCAATACATGCAAAGCCACATCCACTGAAGAAGTGCAAAGCCTTTAGAGCAAAAGACCTTCAAGACAGGAAAGCCTTTCTGAAAGAGAGAGGATTCTGCTTTAAGTGCTGTGGCTCAAATAGTCATGTGGCGAAGGACTGCACTGCAGTAGTGAAATGTTCTGAGTGTGACAGCACCAATCATGTCTCCGCTATGCATCCGGGCCCTCCACCGCAGACCACAGCTCCTGTAACCTCATCGCAGAATGGCGGGAGGAGAAGAGGGTAACAACAGTAGGGAAGTCGTCAGTTCAAGCTGTACTGAAGTATGTGGTGCAGGACAAGTTGGGAGGTCATGTTCCAAGATATGCCTAGCAAAGGTGTATCACAAGGGCTCTCCAGATAAAGCCATCAAGGCATATATCGTTTTAGATGACCAAAGCAACCGGTCATTGGCGACGTCTAGTTTCTTTGACCTTTTCAACGCGTTCAGAGTAAGCCATATCCTTACTTATTGAGAACGTGTTCCGGCACAGAGGAAACATTTGGCAGAAGGGCTGAAGATTTTATGGTCAAAGCACTTGATGGGAAAGTGACAATCCTCTCCCCACTTATTGAATGTAATGACTTACCTGACAACCGGGCTGAAATTCCCACGCTGAACGCCGCTCTTCATCAACCTCACCTCGTCAAAGTAGCAGAACACATTCCCGAGTTGGACCCCACTGCGGAGATCCTCCTGCTGCTTGGTAGAGACGTAATTAGAGTGCACAAGGTAAGGGAACAAGTAAATGGCCCTCCCAACGCCCCTTTGCTCAACGTCTTGACCTAGGTTGGGTGTTGATTGGAGAGGTCTGCCTAGGAAATGCGCACAAGCCAAATGTCAGCACTTACAGGACAACAGTGCATGATTGTCAACGGCCCTCGCTCCTCCAACCATGCACAAGTTTTATGCATGTCAGTGATGAACTTCATGGCAAAGAGCCCAGGAAGAGTGTCTTAGGGCTCAGCAGGGCTAAAGAAGACAGGCTGGGTAAAAATGTATTTGACCGCACCGAACAGGACAACAAGCTGGCACCATCAATTGAGGATGAGACTTTCTTGAACATAATGGACAAAGAAGTCTACAGAAATGATTCAAACAATTGGGTCGCTCCACTACCGTTCAGGCAGCCTAGAGAACGGTTGCCCAACAACCGCAGCCAAGCACTCAAACGATTCGAATCACTTCAATGCAATTTGAGAAGAAAGCCGGAGATGGAACAGCAATATGTGGCATTCATGGGAAAACTGCTGGAAAATGATCATGCTGAGGTGGCACCAGGACTAAGGGAAGACGAAGAGTGTTGGTACTTACCAAGCTTTGCAGTATTTCACCCACAAAAACCAGGTCAAATCAGGGTGGTGTTTGATTCGAGTGCCCAACACTCCGGAATCTCCTTAAATAATGTCCTATTGACTGGCCCTGATCTTAACAACTCCCTTCTGGGAGTACTCATGCGGTTCGAAGGAAAAGGTGGCTGTTATGGCAGACATACAGCAGATGTTTTACTGCTTCCTCGTAGAAGAAAAACACAGGAACTATTTGAGATTTTTATGGTTCAAGAACAATGATGTAACAAGTGAAGTCGTAGACTACAGGATGAAGGTCCACGTGTTCGGGAACAGCCCGTCTCCAGCAGTGGCAATTTATGGGCTTAGAAGGGCTGTCAGAAAGGGTGCACAAAGATATGGACAAGACACAGTCAACTTTGTTGAACGTCACTTTTATGTTGATGACGGTCTTTGTTCTGTCCCTACTGATGCTGAAGCCATTGACTTGTTGCGTAGGACTCAGGCTTCACTTGCTGAGTCGAACCTCAGGCTCCACAAGTTTGCATCAAATAGTCCGGCAGTCTTGGCAGCTTTCCCAAGTGAGGACTGTGTGGCAGCTGGAAAAGAGGTAGACCTCTGTGGGAAGGAGTCACCCATCCAACGCAGCTTAGGCCTCCTGTGGGAGGTAGCTACGGACACATTCACCTTTTCTGTGTCAGTTGATGTAAAACCGTTTACCGTCGTGGAGTTCTCTCCATGGTGAACAGTGTTTTTGATCCCTTGGGTTTTTTGGCTCCTGTTGTAATCCAAGGCAGAGCCCTTCTCAGAGAGCTGAATTCTGAGGCTTCAGAGTGGGACACTCCGTTACCTGAAGAGAAATTAGGCAAGTGGGAGGCTTGGCGAAACTCACTTCAAGAGTTGAAGCACTTCCATATTTCAAGGATGTACACAGGCCTCTCTCTAACCAAGGCCGAACGCATAGAACTCTGTGTGTTCTGTGATGCTTCTACTATGGCCATTGGGGCTGTAGCCTATTTGAAGACCATCCAAGAAGACATTGTTGACATTGGATTTGTCATGGGGAAGTCTAAACTTGCTCCTCAATCAGAGCCAACCATACCGAGACTTGAACTATGTGCTGCGGTTTTGGCTGTGGAAGTGGCTGAACTGATTCAGGATGAACTGGACTTGAAGCTAGATTCCATTAAGTTTTACACTGATAGCAGAGTGGTCCTTGGATACATTCATAACCAATCCAGACGGTTTTATGTATATGTCCACAATCGAGTCCAGCGTATTCGCCAGACCACAAATCCTGAACAGTGGCAATACGTACGCACAGAGGACAATCCAGCTGACATTGCGTCAAGGTCTGTTCCAGCATCACGTCTCACACAAACAATGTGGTTCAGTGGACCTACCTTTTTGCGTAAGCTTTCCAGTCAACCAGAGCCTACTCAGTCATTCAGTTTAGTCTCACCAGAATTGGATGCGGAGATTCGTCCGGATGTGAAGAGTTATGCCACCCAGCTACAAAAGAAAGGTCTCAGCATAGAGCGTTTTGAGAGGTTCTCCACCTTTAACACTCTCCAGCGAGCTGTGGCATTCTTAATTCATGTTGCAAGATCTTACAAGTCCCCTAACATGATGGACAAGTGTAGAGGATGGCATAAATGTGAGCTGCCTCGCTCTCCGGATGAGCTTTCCCAAGCCAGAGAAGTCATCATTAGAGCCGTTCAGAGAAAAGCATTTGGAAAGGAATTTGAAACTCTAGAAAGAGACAAGCCAATTCCTATAAACAGCTGTCTACGTCGTCTCAACCCTATCTTGCAGAATGACCTCATCTGTATCGGAGGCCGCCTGAAAACGCAGACGTGAGGTTGACCAAAAGAACCCTGTAATTCTCCCAAAGGACAACCATGTTTCCTTGCTGCTCATCAGACATCATCATACCCAAGTAAAACATCAGGGTCGCCATTTAACAGAAGGCGCTGTGAGAGCTGCAGGACTCTGGATTTTGGGAGGTAAAAGGCTCATTAACTCAACTCTTCACAAATGCGTGACCTGTCGTAGACTCAGAGGACG
This sequence comes from Silurus meridionalis, assembly GCF_014805685.1. NCBI lineage: Eukaryota > Metazoa > Chordata > Actinopteri > Siluriformes > Siluridae > Silurus > Silurus meridionalis. The sequence goes on along the minus strand of NC_060890.1, from coordinate 8,850,337 downwards.
GATGCAGGAGCAACTAATGGCAGAGTTGCCACGGGCGTCTCAAGGCCTGCCCTCCCTTCACGTATGTGGGGCTAGATGTCTTCGGACCATGGCACATCACTACCAGACGTACAAGAGGAGTTCAGCCTGAGAGCAAGAGGTGGGCCATATTATTCTGTTGTATGAGCTCCAGGGCGGTTCACATTGAGGTGATTGCCTCAATGGACACTTCAAGCTGTATCAATGCCTTAAGGCGTTTCTTAGCCATAAGAGGACCAGCCAAACAACTACGGTCAGATTGTGGCACGAATTTCATAGGGGCCTGCAGAGAACTCGGGATGAGCGCAGACCAACCAGACACCGCTGTACAGAGGTACCTACACCAGCAAGGATGCTCCTGGGTGTTTAACCCACCACATGCTTCGCACATGGGTGGTTCATGGAACGCCTCATTGGAGTGGCTCGAAGGATCCTGGAGTCAATGCTTCTTGAAAATGGCACTCGCCTGACCCATGAAGTCTTGTGCACACTAATGGCGGAGGTGGCAGCAATTATGAATGCAAGGCCTCTGGTTCCAGTTTCAAATGATCCAGAGGATCCATTCATTCTCACACCATCTATGTTGTTAACTCAGAAAGTCAGTACTCCACCTCCTCCAGGAGACTTTACGGACAGAGACCTCCTAACTAAGCAGTGGAGACAAGTACAAGCCTTGTCAAACATGTTCTGGCGCCGTTGGAGACAAGTGTACTTGTCAACTTTACAAGGCCGGAAGAAATGGACCAAGTCCCACCAAAATCTGCAAGAAGGAGATGTCGTCCTCCTCAAGGACAACCTAGTTGTCCGCAACAACTGGCCTATGGCGATAATCACAAAGGCTATTCCTGGAGAAGACGGGAAAGTCCGTAAGGTGGAATTGAAGACCACAGATCAAGGACATTCAAAAAAGTACCTTAGACCAGTGACAGAACTTGTTTTGCTTCTGAGTAAAGAATGATGTTCATATGTTTAGTTAATACATAATTTGTTAAGTGTAGTGACCTCACAGATGCCAGGCGGGGAGTGTGTTGCCATTAAGGCAAAATGTTAAGGACTTTTATTTTGATACGATGTAGACCTGGAGTTCGGGGTTAGAGGTTATTTCCTGTATAGAAGAAAGGAAGCTGACAGTATGTGTGCACTTGTAATCCATCTGTTGTTAGCACTAGAAGCAATGTCGTAAGTACAAAATTCATTATGTTAATAAGTTAATGTTACAATACTGTTTAAAAAGAAAAGACCAAACATAGTTGCAGTGTTTATTTACATGTAGATACAGGTATATTTCATTAGACAAGATTTGTTAAAACATTCGAACTTTTTTCCTTTGTTACAGTTTTCACTCTGTCATGTAAGATGATGTTGAAAGCCACAGTAAACAGCAAGAAATCGCTCACTACGACTTGTCGTCATTTTGCATCAGAGTTAGCTGGCTGTATAGCTACAGTTGCTACACTGCAGTGAGGACAGCACACTTCTTTTTTTTTAAGAATTCTTATTTTACATCATATTAGCTGAAACCTTCGCACAATACTCTCTCTCTCTCTCTCTCTCTCTCTCTCTCTCTCTCTCTCGTCTAGTTATATTTGATAAATATCCATACCTATGTACAGTACATGACATACAAGCACTTTACACAAGAAGATCCATTTTTCACACGACTTAATAAAATCAGGCTATTTTCAACATTCATGTGTGTGTGTGTGTGTGTGTGTGTGTGTGTGTGTGTGTGTGTGTGTGTGTGTGGGTGCACACAGGCAAATCTATCACTGGCTTTTCCTCCAGACAATCTAGCTTTTTGTGTGGCACCAACCGCCATTAGTGAAACAGCAGCAGAGAAAAACATGCATCAATCAATTAACCGGCATAAAAAAAACACGACAGCAAGCACACCTTGCATTACAGGCAACAGCTAAAAGTATTCCTGACAGCATGACTGATGGATATTCTGGTATGAATGGTTTTATCCATTTTCAACTGCAAATAAATTTCATCAAATGTATTTACAGTATTTATGAAAATACTCATAAATACAATATTTACAAAAGTGCTAGCATAAAAATTTGGCTTAGTCACTCTTTTTAGTCTTGGTCTTTCTACCTGACTGGATAATTTAAGTAGGCTATATTTTCAAAACTGTAAAAAGAATTTTTGCATACATTTGATTTAATTTGTATTTGTTTTATTAAATAATGACATTTCATTACTTAAAAGACTTTTGGACAGCCAATATTCCACCGCCAGTGTTCCGAGATGCCTTGTTGAATTTGGTACTCCTCCTCTATGTACCTAAGGAAAGTCTGTCAGTTGAAGGTCTTTGGTCCTAATCCCCTAATCTTTACAAGAGTGTGAAATCAGGGATTCATGTTGAGAAAGGCCAGACGTGGTCACTCTGGCTTCTTGCTTTTCCCCTCGGTGAGCTATAAATAGCAGAATTTACAGCCAACTCCATGTTTATCTAACTAGTCCACCAGTATCCTCTTGTTAACAGATCTCCTACAGGTGGGACATCCTTGACCCCATTTACACTTTGGTCATATTATATTGGTATTATTTTCACAAAAAGGGATTATCTGCATAAAAATGACCATGCAAATGCATTAACAGACACATTTGCAGCAGAGTGAAAATGTAGGCATTGTTAAACGCTGGCTGTGAATTAAATGGAGGATTTGCAGAGAATGAGCAGGTAATGCGCTAGTGTTCGCATTGGTTAATAAGAAACCTATTTAGAGAAATAGAGATTGTGCAAAACCACAAAAAAGAAACTCTGAAACACCTAATGCTCTGTGTGTGTGTGTGTGTGTGTGTGTGTGTGTGTGTGTGTGTGTGTGTGTGTGTGTGTGTGTGTGTGTGTGTGTGTGTGTGTATGTTTGTGTGTGGGTTTATTAGTCTCTTGAGAGCTAATTTCCTACCTACTTACCACTGACAAACAGATTGAAATCTACTTGTTTTTTTAATCATGTTATATGTGTCATATAAAGGCATCTGTATGTAAAACACTGACATCAAATCCTTTTCTAAAATTTGATGCGCCATAAAAGGAAAAAAAAAAAGTTTATTTTATTTTATTTTTTTATAAGGAAACTGTATTTTGTAACAAAAAAAAAAAACAAAGAAGGTTGCTGAACAAAGAAGGTCAGCCAGTTTGCATATTATGACATGTTAGATCTCAGTCTGACCAAAGACGTATTCAAATACAAACGCATGTAGATAAAATCTTATCAGGACCGGGTGTAAACAAGGCACTTAAATGAACTCCTGAATACCTGAAGCCAAGACCTCACACAATGTGTCAGAAACAAAAGATTTACAAATTCCTAAAAGTAGGCAGAAAAAAAGGGCAGCGATAACAAATACTAATAGTATTAGTAATAGTAGATTACTAAAATAATGTGACAAATAAATTTACATTTACTTCCTTCTAATCATTTTTTTTCCCCATATAATCCTGGTGTTCCACAATTTTATGCTAGGCCATGTTGACAAAACATTATTGTTTATGTAGAAAGGACACTCCTGGGTCATTTCACTCATATCCTTTAGTACACGCTGAAAGACAGCTCCGCTGTACCATGCAGGCTTTGCCAATGAAAAATGAGAGAGTAAAAGAAAACCAGACCTATCCTACATGGCCAGAGCCCTACTAGAAGTCATATCTCATCACGCCTGGGGCTCCTTTATCTGTTGCTCCTTAAAATCCCAGACATGAGCAGGACAGCTTTGGATAAAGAAATGTTCCTGGCAGGAGTCTCTTCATGTACAAAATATCTCAGCTCACACCCCGGGTCACCCAACAACCCCTTCAAACCCCAACTGTGAATTTAATTATTTGTACATTGATAGAGACATTGTTTGTAATCATTGCTACTGTTTTTGGTCCATTATACCTCATTAAATTATGTACTTCCTTTCTTGTACATCTAAATATATTTGCTGCACACATAAATATATTTGCACTTTATTTAATTACCTCCCTATCCTTTTATAATATACAGTTTCTCACAAAAGTAAGTACAGCCCTCACATTTCAACAACCATTTTAGTATAATGTCTCAATACTATAGAAGTAGTCAATGTGCAGCTTGTATATCAGTATAGATTTACTGTGATCTGAAAATAATATACAGCCATTATTGTCAAAATAGCTGAAAACAAATGTGAGTACACCCAACGTGATAAGAGCTATGTCGTGTAATCATTCAAAGATACATGTCCTATTCATCATGTCCATGTTTTTCTCTGCTTGACAGGACCATACAACTTTGTGTATCTTGTATTAAAGCAGGTAAGTTGGTACTTTAGGTACAATTCTCTCATACTGACCACTGGATGTTCAAGATGGCACCTCATGGCAAAGAACTCTCTGAGGATTTGAAAATTAGAACTGTTGCTCTCCACAAAGATGGCCAAGGCTATAAGAAGATCAGTAACACCCTGCAACTGAGTTATAGTACAGTGGCCAGGGTCATACAGAGGTTTTCCAAGAAGCAAAGTGGAGCAGGTTTAAAAGAGATTTGTCGGGGCTCAAGCAGACCTGTTCGCGACTCAAGAGACATCGCACTGCCCCTTTTAGTTTTCCCTTACACCTAATGGCTCAGGCATGGCTGAGGCTACACCTATACCCTTTTCCCCCTGTCACGCTGCTTCTGGGAGTTCTGGAGAGCGCTTGCTGGGATGGAGTCTGTCTCCTCTTGGTGGCCTCGTGGTGGCCAGGCAGACCATGGTTCGTGGCCCTGGTAGCACTTCTCGAGCACCCTCCCCTCTCTCAAGCAGGGGGAGTAATACTTCGCCCCCACCCAGAGTTGTGGAGGCTGTGGCTGTGGCACCTCTACGAGGAGGTCATATGCCACAAGATGGTGTCTGTTCAGTGTATGGTGCAAACTGCCCGGTTGATTCAGTGCTGGAATTCCTCCAGGTTGGCTCCGTCCACCCTCAAAGTCCACATGTCCGCCATTTTGGCATGTCATGCCCCCATAGCGGGGCGATCACTTGGCAGAGACCCGTTAGTGACGCGTTTTCTCCACGGCACCCGGAGGCTGAGGTGTGACCTAGACTGACTGTGTGGGATTGTGTGGGACTGTCGTATTGGAGGCTCTATCCGAGCCCCCCTTCAAGCCGTTGGCCGAGGCATCTTGAAGGCACCTCACAGTCAACACTGATGATGCTTTTCCTTTATAAACTGGATCGAGTGCCAATTTTCTAGCATGATATTCCCAAACACATTGCCAAGATGACAACTGTGATGGAGTGGCCAAGTATGTCTCCAGACCTAAACCCTATTGAGCACCTCTGGGGCATCCTCAAACAGAAGGTGAAGAAACACCATATGTCTAACATCCAGCTGCTCCGTGATGTTATTATGGAGTAATGGAAGAGGATCCCAGCAACAATCTATACAGCTCTAGTGTATTCCATGCCAAGAGAATGAAGGCATAACAATGGTGCTCACACAAAATATTGACACTTTGGATCCAGTTTTGACGTGTTCGCTTTGTGTGTACTCACTTTTGTTCCCAGCTATTTTGACAGTTATAGCTGTATGTTGAGTTATTTTTAGAGGACAGTAAATATGTGCTGCTATACAAGCTGCACATTGACTACTCTAAAATATATCCAAGTTTGATTTGTATAGTATTATCCCTTAAGAACAAAATAAAATGATCGCTGAAATGTGAGGGGTGTATTCACCTTTGTAGAATACTGTATTTTCTCATCTCTACTCGAATTTTTCTCTCATATTCTCTTATATTATATATATATTACAGTTCTGGTAATTGCTATTTGTTAACTGTAATGTGTGCTACAATCGGGTTTCCTGAAGAGTTCCCTATGCATACCCTTAAATCAAAAGCAGTGGTTAAAGCTCTCTTTAAGTTTTTACTCCCCAGGTATTTACAAACGGTTGTGGGACAACCTTCACATCACAGATGTTTTCACAAATAATGCACGTGTTGCACATTTCCCACCAACTTTCTAGTGCTTATCATCCAGAGTCACAAGGTGCCTTGGAGCACTTTCACCAATCTTTTAAATCTATGCTGTGGGCAAACGGGTAAGGTTTGGAATGAGGGGTTGCCTCTTTTCCTGTTTGCTGTACGTGATGTGGTACAAGAATCTCTTGGTTTTAGCCCTTCAGACCTTGTGTTTGGTCACACTGTGAGAGGTCCCTAGAAAACCCTGCAAGAACAGTGTTTTTCTCCACCACTGGAAAAAATTACTTAATTACTGATTCATTTGTTGTATTCTGCATATAACTATGTTTGTGACAAATAAAAATAAATCTTGAATCATCCAACAATACAATATACTAAAAAATTACTTTTTGGCATTGAAAAAGACAGAACCAGAAGAAATGGAATTGAAACTCAAAAAAGACTTTCCATCTCCCCTATGTACAAATAGCACTACAAAATCTATAATGGTAGCTCATGACATGCCTCAGGTAAGCATGCTGTTATCCACTTGGCCTGGAAATTGATCTTTGTCCACATTTAGTACATGATTGTTAAAATCTAGCAATGTATATCTATATGTTTTCTGTTAGAAGCCAAAAGTTCTGGTCAATGTAACCTAGCACTCAAACCATTTAATCTGGAAATTACAGATTACATTATTTTAAGAGACATGTTGAATTTGTAGATTAACCTATTATAGGGGAAGTGTTCCTTTGACAGGAAAAAGTAATAGATAATAATGTATAAGATATCTCATTAATGTCAGTTTACACTGTAGATTTCAATCTCTGAATGATTTTGCAGTCACATTCAGAATTCACATATAATGGAAAAAACGAGAGTGGCTTAGAACACATGTTACTGGTTGATTCAGTCAAAAGTCAAACGTTCAAGCAATGTCAAATTAACAAAATAGATGACATGAAAGAATTACAAATCTGGTACAAAAAGTTTTTTTACTTTCTCAATTTCACTTTCAAGAACATTTCTCTCTATATGACCCAGTTTTGGATTTGATCATGTACCATAATCTGATATGGAGTAGACATCATGTAGTTCAACTTCAATTCAGTTGTATTTGTATCATGCTTTTAACAATGGAAGTTGTCACAAAGCAGGTCAACACAAATACAGTATACACTGGTAACTCTGGTACTGAATCTGTAACATACCCTGTTGTAGAATTTAACAAAGATTGTATCCATTTATACAGTGTGACAAGGAAGACTTGTAAAAGTTAAAGCCTAGAACACCTTTCTTCAATCAGAATGTTGTACAAATCACCCCTATCTGCATTATTTCTGTATCAACCACACATGATCTATATTTGTGTCTTTGCTTACACACTAAAATTGTAAAAGTAACCTTATAGTAATATTACTAATTAGTTGGAAGTTGTGTTTAGGCTGTTCAAATAGGGTAGGATTTGCATTTATTTATTTATATCATGTTATACTTAATTTGATACAGTGCTAAAACTGGAAAGCAAAAGAGCAGCTAGTGATTCATGACAAGCAGATAAAAGCATCACTCTGAATTACTTATTCATTAGGCCAGAGTGAATGAATAGCCCAATTTGTTCTGAAAAAAACAGTGAGTGCTGATGGCTGAAAGTGAGATAATCCTCTAATGGCACTGTGTTACAAGTGAGCCTGAGCGACTTCATGATCATTTTCAGGATAACAAATGAATTGCACCTGTATGGTATTTACATTAAGATGTCCAGATGAGGTTATTAAAAAACAATTAACACAAAACCTGTAATTAGTGTTTGGGTGCTAATGATTATGATGATGGTGATGATGATGGTGATGCTGCTGATGATAATGGAACTGTCCAACACCCATCACCCAACACATCTTTTGTGGACGCATTACCAGCACATTTACTTATAAACACAATAGATCCTAACTTGCCCAGTAACCCTAGTTACCTTGCCTACACAGTGTAGAGGACAAAACAGCAATACCTGGTCGATTCTGATTTAATCTGTAAATTCAGGTTTATAGATTTCAAAATTCTATATATGGGCTCTATAATGTTGTTCTTGCCTGATAGAAATTGTTTTTACAACTCTTAATCAACACATCAATTAAACACACACAAACACCTAATGGCAGTGGCTATTATGTGCATTCTAGTTTTAACTACACAACTCAACATTATTTGGCAAAACTGACTATAACACTATAAATAAATAAAAAATCATTCCAGTTTTTTAATATTCTTGTGCACTTTTTCTGTCTTCTAATTGGTTTTCTACTCCTGCCAAAGTAAACAGTTTTGACTATGGTTTATATCTTCTTATTAAAAAACTATATATTTTATAATTATTATATTTGTTATAATAGGATGTATCATCACACCTCACATATGCTGCTTGAAGATTTATGCCTGCTGGTTAAACAAGCAACATCATAAAAGAAGTACCAAGAAGAGTAAAAAGTACCATCATATAACACAGCAGCTGCATCACATGAATCACACACAACTCCAGTATGAAACATGAGCCTGTTCCAGGTCAATAGTGATCCAAACAATCACGGCATTAGTCCGTCTTCCTCTAAAAAACACTCAAATTATTATTTATTCTATAAAAGCATTTACTTAATCAAAGGCCTAAAAAGCCATTCATTTTACAGAGTTTGTTTTAAACTATCACACAGAAGAGTGGGAGGTCGACCTAAAAAAAAACTGGGAGCTTTTAAAAACAGAACGGGGAGATAATTATTTATAGAGCGGGGTAAGGCTTTCGTTGGGGAAGAGGAATGCAAACTGTCGAATGGGGCTAAAGTCTAATTAAAGACTGATTAAGCATTTTAGTACTTTTTTGCATTGCTAGGGTTTTTAATCAGACACTGTATTAGACTGTTTGCAGACTGACTATTTTTTATTTTTGAATGTTTTTATTGCAGCTAGTAAGAGTAATGAATTAGGAACAATTGGGGAGAAAAAAGAAAGAAAGAAAGAAAGAAAGAAAGAAAGAAAGAAAGAAAGAAAGAAAGAAAGAAAAATAAAAAAAGAACAAAAGAAAGAAAATATGACAGAATGTTACTAAGATGTTTTAGCCTGCACTTGTGCAGTGTTTGAGATGCTAAGTGCTTAAAAGTGAATTTACTCTAATATAGTACATTATTGGACTTGATACAGTTATGCCAATAAAGATGTTAAATGGATTTGAGCTGAGTATTAGACTACAGAGAGAGAGAGAGAGAGAGAGAGAGAGAGAGAGAGAGAGAGAGAGAGAGAGAAGAACAAGAGAGAGTACAGAGGGAAGTGTATCAAATAAAAATGCTGAGTAACTCAGCTCATGGCCTTGAGCCATGACAGCACAGCATGCAAACAGCTTAGCAACGCCATTCACCCGTTTAATTAAATGTTCATTGTGGAGAAATCAGATCTATAGATCTTCTCCAATTCACCAGCAAATTGCTACAGATAATAAACTCGCTTTTTAAAGCAAGGATGATGGTGCAGGACTGAGTTTTGTGCGTGTGTGTGTGGTGTGTGCGTGTGTGTATGGACCTAATAGGCTACTAATCCTTGAGGAGCTCAGGATGTTGGTGGGGTAGCAGGTTCCCAAGCTGAGTCTCTTCAGGCCCGTCTTAACCTGCAGCATGAAAAATTCCTCACATTCCTTAGGGTTGGGGGATGCAAACAGCCAATGAGGGGCTGGAGAACAGCTTTCCTCAATTGGAGATTATACAAAGAACCTGCAGACACTCCACCCTGAGATACACGTGATGGAGAAAATCTGGAAAGGTGGGAATGCAGGGTGGGGGGATTTGTTAGCGTGGATCACTAGGTGTCTAATAGTCTAATATGTATGAAAAAATGATGATATGATACATCATCATATACACACAGCTGCATATTTGGTACATTTGTCTCACTTTTCTAATCCGAATGGTTTCACATTAAGCAAAGACAACTGTTTGGACCACTATATTAACATTTTTAAAAGATGAATTCAGCCTCATCTGTAAATTATACCATGTTTCCTGACAAACCAATGCTGCACACATGCCAGGACTAGATTCCAGCCAGCCCCCTTGCATTTCTTAAATTGCCATGTTGCTACAGCACAGACTGCTGAATAAACCTTGAATCTTCAGCTCAGAGGAATTGCACTGAAGACACTGGGTTATTCGCTGTTAACGCTTAAACATGCCGACTTTAGTCAGAACATTCCAGCATTGCAGGATAAGCAGCAGGAAGATCAGTGTCTGGGAAGTGTCCTAGACTGACGAAGAGGGCCTGCGATGTAGCAAGATAACTGATGTTGTACTTCCTCTATGCTAAACACCTGATGCACCACTACATCTACAATCAGAACTAACTTGTACTCTTGCCTATAAAATCCATGATAGATTAGATGTCATTTATATGATAAAGTCTGCAGACGCAAAGTCTTGTGATTATAAACCTCCTCCAGTGTACAGGAAATGCTTTATAACCTAGTCTACACACAGGAGGCTGACTACGTTATCCATTTATCAGCTGACAAACATCCAGGTCATATCATGAATTTATTGTTGTGTAAAGCTTCATGAAGCCCTGGCTCATAGGCAGACCCTAAAAATAATGTCACCGACTTGCCATTTCACCAAGGCATCGCTTGCTCCTATTAAACTAAGTGCTAGGTCTTTTTGGTCACTGGTCTTGCTGCTCTCAATGGACCCAAATGCCCAGAAGAGTTTGACCATAATTGTCATCATGTGACCCTTCCTCTCATGTTACTCAGCTTAGCTAACATCACTTAAGCGGCAGAGCATGGATGAAGCATCGATCCGGAAGTTAGCTTTGTGGTTCGTTTGAATTTAGCCGATTTAGTCTTGCGTCGCGTACAAAATATTTCCACTTTAAATGCTATAGTTCTTTGACGTGTCCTGAAATGCTCTGTGATAATGGCTTCATGTCAGTTAAACAGGAAATCCCAAATAAGGATAGAGTTCAGAAAGATGAGGAGGGTTGGGGGAACTCCTAACTTTACCACAACACAAGGAGGATTACCGAACTGCATAAGCTTCAACAGATTCTGCCTAGGCTTCAGCATTTGTTTGTGAGCTTTGTGTACAGTGTGGAGATATACAATATCATGTTTCTCAAAATCAGGTGATGGATTACATGCCTGAACAATTAATCATTTCAAAGAAATGAATGAAAAAGAATGTGAAGAAATGTGACGCCATCCATCAGAACATTATATATATAATGTCATAAAATGTGCATTTGGTGCCACCAAGATAAGGATGGCTTCCCTTTTGAGTCTGGTTCCTCTCAAAGTTTTTCAGCCACTGATTTGTGGCTCGAAATAATTTTTCACTTCAAGACTTTCAAAGCACTTATTTTTGTAGGTTTGCTCACATTTTAATTCACATTTCATGTTTGTTTTGACATTAACGATCATTTACATGATCGTTAATGTCGCATTTGTACCAAATACAATCATTTTAAACTTCAGATCCAGGGTCACCAATTCACTCGTTACCTGTGTGTATTGTTTGTATAAACGAGTGGGTGGATGTTTGTCGACCAGTATCCCGTCAGGATACTAGTCAGGGTGTATTCCCACCTCACAGCCATTGCATCCAGGATTGGCTCTGGATTTATCAGGATGTTAACCAGTTTACATCATTTACTAGAGATTAATGAATGAATAAATGCATATTCATTATGCATTTAATAAATAAAGGGATGAATTGGGGATTAAGAGTTGTTTACCAGATTTTTCAATATTTCCCAAAGCTTAGAAATTTCAAATTGCCCAATTTCCAGACCAAGTCACACATTTATCTCAACTTATCCTTCTTCCAGATAAGTCTTCAGTGCAGTTTTTGGTGTTTACAACCAAATCAGCCTTAACACACTGAAAACACACCAGAATCTAAAACTGAGCTGAATCATATAATACTTTTATAAAAGGAAATAGTTATGCAAACATTGTTCTGCTGTGTCCTGCAGGTGCTTCAACATGTTTCATGTTTACACTATAAATGTGATGCTTATTATTAGAGTTCATGCTAAACATTCTTACTGACTCCTAAATCTTTCCTACACACCTCTAGACTCTAGAGCACCAACAGCCTTCTCTGTCTAGAACCTGTTAGGACTCCAGAAAGCTACAGAAAAAACACTCACAGGTACTTCCTGGGCTTTTCCGTCAGTCTGTGTTGCGCCACGGAGAATCCGAACAGACTGCCTTTGGTTTTTCCTTCTTTTATAACCGGGAAGCGGACATCCACATTAAATCCACCACACAGCTGAGCGGTGTAGATTATGCAGAAGCAGAAAAAGAGCATACCGGGAGCCATTTTTTTCCCTTAAAGTCTCCTTCTGTCTCTCAGTCGCGCTTTGAACAAGACCAGAGTTTTACTCACTCCATAGGAACAGTGCGCTCTCAGTCACAGGCGCGCGCGTGCGCGCGCTCTCACACACACACACACACACACACACTACGCGCTCTAGGTGTTTGCTCTCAATCTCTCCACCCCTTTGTCCCCTTCAAACACACACACACACACACACACAGTGAGAAACTACTGCCCTTCGGCACATTGTGTGTGTGTGTGTGTGTGTGTGTGTGTGTGTGTGTGTGTGTGACTGTAACTGTAACTACACCTCCACACAGTACGGCTTTCGCTGATCGATCTATCTATCTATCTATCTATCTATCTATCTATCTATCTATCTATCTATCTATCTATCTATCTATCTATCTATTCTAGATGTAGTCACCATTTTATTGCTGTTATACTAAACTCCACTCTTCTGGAAAAGCTTCTCACTAGATTTTGGAGCATGGCTGTGGGGATTTGTGGTCATATCAGGTACAACAGTATTAGAAAGGTCTGAATGTCTAAGGTGCAGTCAGCGTTCCCCAAGGTGTTCAGTGGGTGTTCAGGTGTACAGAGGTCAGGGCTCTGTCCAGGACAGTCGAGTTCTTCTATTCTATGTTTTCACGGATCTCGCTTCATGCATGGGAGTTCGAGCCTCTTAGTTCTAGTGCACATTCTATACAACTTGTGAGCTTTCAACTTCATGGTAACAGTTTGGGATAGAACAGCATATGGGTGTGTTGCTCAGGTGTATTGTGTGTAGATCCTCTTGTACTGCACTGAGCTGGATGATTCACCTCTTTATTTATAAAGTGCTTAATTTTAAATGTAATTAAATATTGCATTATTTTTTAGAAGATTTTCACTGGTTTCATTTGAACTTTGTCAGAAATTTGGCCTGGCTTTGTTTTAAGGTATCTATAGCTAGATCATGCCAACAGATCCTTTATAGTTAATCTCTTTATCCCTCTCTCTTCATCTCTTTTGTCTCTTAGTTATTATGTCTTGCTCTCTTTGTTACTCTCTGTATCACTGTCTCTATCTCTTTGTCTCTCTCACTCCATCCCACCTATATGCCTGCTGCTGCATGTTTTCACATCTTGACCAAGTCTTTGTCCCCCCACCTCTGTTCTGTTACTTTTTAAGAGGAATGTAAATACAAAAGTTGTCTGTCACATCACATGGATCACACATGCATGATGATGATGACTATTTTTAAAAACTCTGGGGAGTGATTTAAATTGAAATGGACCTCTGAATGCTTGTAGAATTACCTCCAGCTTGACTACGCAGCAGGCATGCTTACCCGTAATAAACATTTGTTCATGTCATTTGGGAGAATGTAGGCTTCTGACTCTCCGGGGCAGGCGGAATAGAAGATCGCTGCCCTCGCACGGGAGTCCTGATAAGAGTTCCTCCTTAAAGTGAGGCCATGAAGGACTGACCTCAGATCTGTCTGTTATGTTTTTACAGCAGTAATCTGTTTACTGAGAGAAGGAGGATGAGGACAGCACTGCCATGAATTAATTTCTTCACTCTCATAATGCTGTTCCTGGACTGGAGCTATTCGCCTGGGTGTTGCTGAGGAATGTGTGTGTGTGTGTGTGTGTGTGTGTGTGTGTGTGTGTGTGTGTGTGTGTGTGTGAGAGATTTTTTCTGTCATCTAAACCCATTTAGGATCTCTTGAATGAGAACAGAATCAACTACCATTTTATAAAAAAAAATTTAAGCAAAACAAATAAAGAGCAAATAAAACCTGACCAAAAACTTTGAATATTAGCTATCGTGGTGTAACCCAGAAACAGTATCGGACATCTCTTAATCTTGCTCTCAATGGAACATATGTGCACATGCTAGCTTAAAAGAACAAACCTTGCATCCCACTACTTTTCACTGATCCAGAACAACCCCCACTCCCAGACGTGACATGTCTTGCATCAAGAAAGCTTTTTTTTTTTTTTTTATAGAGAACTTTACTCTGAGTTCTCTAAGTACTGGTGTAGATTGTAAAACTTTGGTGAAATTACCCAAAATTTGGGTAAAATTTCACCAATCCATATCAAAAGTCTCCCAGCAGCAAGAACTTGATGATGCATCTCGTTTTTAGTTATAGATGGTTATGGCTGTTTTTCATTAAAGAACTGATCAGTGCTAAATCACACAAAATATTTTCCTAATATATTGAACTCATCGAAACAGAAACACATTTATTGCTGCAGATATTTTCACATGTCTATAACAATAATCAAGTTGTAACCTGTTATCTGTGACCCCACATGGGTAGCCTTTAAAAGGTCTCTGCTCTGTCATGCTTGAACTCGAGTCTTTCCTGCTAATCTGAGTGACCTATTAGGGTGGTCTTTTACGTACCATATTTCTTTTTTTGAAAAAGGGGGCCCGAGAATGTTAAGGCCTTTGGTTACTGACCATAGCACTGCCGAAGCTTCCACAGTTGGGCCCTTGTGCAAGGCACTTAACCCTATCTGCTCCAGGGGTGCAGTACCATCTCCAAACCCCAGCTTGTCGGGGAAATAAAATTTCCCTATGGGAGCAGTAAAGTATTCTGATTCACAGCTCAATACCAAGCTATTCCTCTCCAATGCAAAACCGCTCCCCATCATTATACAAGAACGGCAGGTTAATATAGACTCATCATTACGTGCTGTTCTGCAACAGCATCATTCATGCTGTTGATCTGAATGCATTTCTGTATTTAACGTAATTAGTGGTGCAATTGCATGGGCTTATGGTTGTGCATTGCATGCTAACAGTATCATCAAGGCTTGAAATTAACATTGTAGCTCACCAGCCTCTGTGGATTTCCCAATTCCACTGAAAATCATGCCATTTCCAAATTACCACCCCCCATCCCCTCTTGCACCCTCAGCTATTCACCCTCAAATGAAGTGTAAATTATACTTCACTGCATTACCAGCAAACTATATACAGTCTTTACTAGTCTAGTGCTGTTGGTTTACCATTTCTAACATTTTCAAGTCAGGATGGTCTTTAAATCTTTAATTATTGTGTAGCTTTAATAATCAACTTTATTGTTTATTTTTGTAAATAAGAAGCTGTGCGTGTCCTCTCATATACAGGGTATGTCTTATATACAGACTATGTAATTATCAGTTTTTTTTAAATGAGCAGTAATGCTGTTCTGCCGGTGGCAAATTTAACCCACATTTTGCAGGTGGTTGTGTATTAATTTCAAGCCCTGAGTCCAACAGCACTGTAACAAAAGCAAATGCTTGATAAATGGGGACTCCAGACCTTCTGTAAACTAACACTAGTCTCACTGTGCTAGGGGATAAAAGCTTCCCGTGCTGTCATTTACACTCTGGAGACCCTCGGCACAAACTTTATTTTTTACACGTGAACAGATTTTTACTTTATTTGTGCAACAGTGGGTCACTTTTCCTTTCTGAATCTTGCACAATACTCTATGGATAAGGTTAAAAGAAAATAATAACATTTAAATAACACAAAAATAACCTTAAAAATTTGGTTTGTAATGCAGTTAAAGAGAGGTGACTCCCTTCTCCCATGATGTAATCCCATGAATGGATTGATTGTCAGTTAGGGTTTGATCAATGGGTTGTAGTGTTGAATTAAGTGTGGTAACCTTAGCTTAAGGTTGCGTCTCGTCAGAGCTAGTTCAGTTGTTTTTAGATGACAAGAGTTAAAAGTAAAGATGGATGACGTTTCACTTGCCTAAACTTTAAGCCTTTTGCATTGCATAACAGGAATAAACTTGTGAACTCTTCGACCTCTGTTTATTCTACAGGCCACTGAGGGTATCAGTTTGGAATGTACTTGATCCATGTAAACAAACCGAGCAGTATTAATGGTCAAAGAAAAGAATACATGTCCTCAGACACCAAATTACAACTTCTGACTAAATATAAAACATAGCCCCTGGGAAAAAAACACATTCATTCTGTTAAACAATTTCACAAGATTGTGAAATTAAGTGTCCACAAATGAGAAATCTAGGCCATTTATTGTCCTGTCCCATGTATTGAGCAGGAGTGTATGGTTTAGAAGCACGTCCGCTGTTTCAATCACCTAGGGCACTCGTTCGAGGGCCTGCCGTTGTCATGGTGATCACAGTTGCTATGTGATTTCCAGGAGAGGGAGGACATTAAATCTTTTAAAGCCTTGCCAATTTTCCCAGCTTTGATTTTGACCTTTGGTTTCTCAGTACATCCTGCAGCCGAGTCAATTATTTTATTAATTTATATTGCCCAGTGAAGTGTGATGTACGTGATAGGTGTTTCAAACATAATAAATTTTTTTTTTTATAAAAGTGCAAGATAATGTACAAAATAACACTAGCAGGAGTGGGCCATCAATTGCAAACATAAAAATGTTAGAGAAGGATTCTAAAATTGAAAAACACCAAATAATTGAACACTTACTGAAAAGTAAACCATTCATTTAACATCAGATTCACATTCACAAAGCAACATCCAATATAACTTTAGTGCAAAAAAAATAGAACCTCCTGCAGTACTTAAATATATTTTATCTGTGTGCTCAGCACAAATTAATATATATTAGAGATTAATAGAATGCCACTTTACTATACTTTAAATTTTTCTGCAAAGTGTGATGCACGTGACAGGTGTTTCAAACATAATCAATATTTCTCTAAATTATATTTGAGAAACATTATGTAACACATAATTAGATTAGACACTAGTAGGAGTGGACCAACGGTCAGTCCCAAGTGATTAGACACTTACTGAAAGATAAACTGTATGGTCATCAACATCAGATTCAATCCAAGTGCAAACAAAATCCAAACTGCAGTGCAAAAATATATTTCATATGTGTCCTGAGCATGAATTAATATACATTAGAGTTTATTAGTGCCATTATACTGTATGGATCTGTGTATGGATCTGTGTTCCTGACCAAATCGATTTAAATATTTAGCTGTTTCCACATAACGGCAATTAAAATAAATGAATAAACGTTATTAAATAAGTAATATATGTTAATTAAATATACTATTACCATTATACTATTAATTTAATAGTATACATATTACTAATATTTAGATACACATTATTCATCACATTTCTAGACAAGTCAGGTTTTCACTATGGTAGCAAATAAATAGTTGGTTTAAAATATACTAATTAATGTACACAATTCTACACACCATCAGGGTTATACATGAAATATAAGCGTCCCCAGACACGTCAATGCAGGGGAGTTAATAGCAGCAAGATCACAATTGTTGCCTGTTCACAAATCTCTAAACACAGAATATGTGCTGCATACGTCTAACATATCAGCTATCTGACAATAGTATACTGTTATTTTATACGCTTTCTGCGTCCCATGTAAGGAAATCACATTGCTAAGATTCACTGTGGTTCCCATGCTTTTATACCTGCAGACAAACCACTTTCTTCAGTGGTTATTCCTGTAAAATGAGACCTGTATAATATGTATGGAATGTGGGGTCTGAAAAATGATCTCCCAGACATGCTACAACAGAGCACAATACTGTCAATATTCACCACTTATACTAGTATGACCATACAAGATTGTTTGGGTTTTTGCCCAAATTGATAACTTCTTCTTTTAGCTGCTCCAATTAAGGGTTATCACAGCGGATCATCTGTCTCCATACCACCCTGTCCTCTACATCTGCCTCTTTCAAACCAACTACATGCATGTCTTTCCCCACCACATCCATAAACCTCCTCCTTGGTCTTACTTTTTTCCTCCTTCCTGGTGGCTCTATCCTCAGCATTCTTCTACCAATATACCCCATGTCCCTCCTCTGCACATGTCCAAACCATTTCAATTGGGTTACTCTAACTTTGTCTACAAAATGTCCTACATGCGCAGTCCCTCTAATAAAGGTATTTCTAATCCTATTCAACCTCGTCACTCCCAGTGAAAATCTCAGCATCTTCAACTCAGACCATACAACATCGCAGGTCTCACCACAGTCCTATAAACTTTCCTTTTCACTTTTGCAGAAACCCTTCTATTACAAATCACTCCTGCCACTTTTCTCCACCCACTCTACCCTGCCTGCACTCTTTTCTTTAATTCTCTAACACACTCTACATTACTTTTCACAGTTGACCCCAGGTACTTAAACTCATCCACCTTCACCACCTCTTCTCCGTGCAACCGCACCACTCCACTGCCCCCCCTCTCATTCACCTTCACCACCTCTTCTCCGTGCAACCGCACCACTCCACTCCACTGCCCTCCCTCTCATTCACATACATGTACTCTCCAGCATGTATCTCCACCTCTCCAGGCTTTTTTCAACCTACTCTCTACTCTTGCCACAAATCACAATACCATCCACAAACCCCTGTCTGACCTCATCTGTCAACCTGTCCATCACCACTGTAAACAGGAAAGGACTCAGAGCCGATCCTCAATGCAAGCTCAACTCCACCTTGTCGCTCCTACTGCACACTTCACTGCTGTCACACTGTCCTTATACATGTCCTGCACTACTCTCACATAATTCTTTGCCCTACCAGACGTCCTCATATGATACCACAACTTCGCTCTGGACACCCTGTTGTACGCTTTCTTACATAATGTAACTTGCCATGAAACCATACTGTTCCCTTTCAGGAACTTGAGCTGCTTTAACAACGCTTTGGGTAAGCTTCCACGTGAACACGCTCTGAATCGCGTGTGCAATCTGTCCAACAGAACGGCACTACGTCACCAGCGTTTGTGTGTCGTTTGCTCAGGAGCGGCGCATGCTCAGATGGCTCTCGAGGGACACTCTGCTCCTGTTCTGGCCCCGTTTCCACCGAGGTGAAGTGGCGACTGAGGTAATGGGCCTCATACTTTCTCTGAGGAGGTGGAGGGTATGGATGCCAGTGATCCCGTGAAGGACATGCCCCCACAGCCAGTTCAGTTTGTGAAGCCATTGAAGGTAGTGACTCGTGCTGTAGTCAAGCTGGACATCCCCCAGCCAGCCGATACGCAGAAACAACGTCCCCTAAGTAAGCTAGATGTTGCGGGAGCTCGACAAGGGAGTGTCTATGGGGAGTGATGGGGCTAAACAGCTGCATCGTGCAACAGACCTGGTTTTCAGGGCCACAAAAAGAAACTGCTAGGGCCATTAATCGGTCTATGTCTGCCTTGGTCTCTACACAGTGACACCTTTTCCTCAGATTTGTCTGACAGGGATAAAGCTTTTCTGCTGGATGCCCCTGCGGTGCCGACTGGCCTGTTCAGAGATGCCGTGAGTACGGTCGTCAAGAATTCCAGGAGGCCATGAAACAGTCGGTGGCGTTTCAGATCTCATGGGGCTGCTTGGTGGGCACAGCCCGAGCTTTAGCCCAGGACGAGTGCTGGGCATCATGAAATTTAAAGATGGAGTGTTGCCACTTGCGCGCTCCAAGAAAATAGGGACCCTGGGCAATCCAGGCAGAGGCAAGGAACTCATGGATCTGAGGGTCGTTTTTTTTTTAATAAGAGGGCTTCGGCCAAGAGATCCTGATGAGTCAGGAGTTTTTGTGGTCTCCATTAGGGTGAAGCAACGTGCCCCTCAGTACACGGTGCCTGCCCCTCCTCTGTGCCCTCAGGGGATTGTCTAATTAACCCTGCCACAAGTAGTGCTTCAGGGCAAAGCCATCTTCAGCGAATACCCGCCTCAGCCTCCACCCAAGAATATAGCGATAGGGGGGTTCGCCGCCTCTCAGGAGGCCCCTAAAGCTGCACCAGGGCATAGCCCCGGCTCTAGGCACATCAAAGGTCAGTCTTGAGTGCCTGATTCCCTTAAGAGACTAGCTGGCAGCCTGTAAATGCCTGCCGGATGTGTCCCAGTGGGTCCTGAGGACTGTAGCGCTATACAATTCAGTTCAACAGGGTGTGTCCCATGGGGTCCGAGCAGGCTCTGGATATAAAACAAAAAGTAGAAACTCTGTTGAGCAGGCAGGCCATCGATGTGGTCCCTTTGTTTGACAGAGAGCCCGGGTTCTACAGACGGTCCTTCATAGTTCCCAAAAAGAATGGGGGGCTGCCATTTTAGAGCCACGTCAGCTGAAGCTCTCTGTTAAGACCCAAGTTCAAGATGCTCACACTGAAACAGGTTGTGTCCCAAATCAGGTCCAAGACTGGTTTGACACAATAGATCTGAAGGACGCAGTAGTGTGGGATTCGGCCGGTATGTGAGCGCAGCTGTCTCCTGCACAAGTCAAGTCTATCCTCACGGCCGTCAAGAGAGTAAGAGAAGGCCAGCTACTCACTGTGAAGAAGTTTCAAAGACTGGGTCTGTTGGCAGCTGTATCCAATGTGTCCAATCCAATGCCCAATGGCCTCCTATACATGTGCCCCCTACAGTGGTCGCTCAGGGACAGAGGGTTCTCCTGAAATAGGCAACCCACTCCACACAATCAAGGTCCCACGCGAACCTTATGTGCGTTAGCCATGTGGAGAGACCCCGGGTTCCAGAATCTTGTTGAACAATCTGGTTTAAAACTTCAATGCCATCTCTCCTAAACATCTCCATGCTTATAACGGTATGTCATCTGGTCCAAACAACTTTTTAGTCTTCATCCCCTTAATCGCTGCTCTCACTCTCTTTCTCTTTCTCTCTCTCTCTCTCTCTCTCTCTCTCTCTCTCATTTTCTTCACTCATCAGCTCCTCAAAATACTCCCTGCATTTTCTCAACACATTTCCATCTACATCCTTTATTGCTTTAACTTACAGCACATCCTTTCCAGCTCGGTCCCTCTACCTGGCCAGTCAGTACAAATCTTTTTCTCCCTCCTTAGTGTCCAACTTCTGATACATCTCCTCATATGACGTTTCCTTTGCTTTAGGTACATCTCTCTTCACCTGCTGCAACTCCTTGTATTCCTTTTACTTTTCTCATCTCTCTGCCGATCCCAATTCTGTTTTGCCAACCTCTTTCGCCTTATGTTTTCCTGCACTTCCTCATTCCACCACCACATCTTAATATCTTCCTTTTTATTTACAGATGTCACACCATGTACCTTCCTAGCTGTCTTTTTTATCACTTCTGCAGTAGTTGCCCAATCATCCAGCACCTGTTCACCAATAACCGAGCCCCTGTCTGACATCCTCCATTAATCTCACACTACAGTCTTCCTCTTTTAGTTTCAACTATCTTATTCTTTTTTCAGTCTTCACTCTCCTTCACTTTTTTTCACCTAAAGACCACTATCTGATGCTGTCTAGCTACACTATCCCCTGCCAACACCTTACAGTCTCCAATCTCTTTCAGGGATGGTAACCCTGCCCTCGACCAATCCGGTATGAAATTCAGGATTGTGATCAGCATGTTTGATTTGGCACATGTTTTACACTGGATGCTCCTTCTAAGGCAACCCTCTTCATTTATCTGGGCTTGGGACCTGCACTAAGAGTGCACTGGCTTGTGCAACCCTAATGGCTAGGTTAAATTGCTATAATACATGCTAATTGTCAATAGGAACTACAGAGGTAAACATCATTTACATTACATTTACATTTGCGGCATTTATCAGACGCCCTTATCCAGAGCGACGTACAAAAGTTTAAACATCAGGAGGTTTAGATTTTAGGTTTGGATGCTCACACAGATTTTGTTGCAAGTCAGGATCTCATTTAAATGCAATTTATATATGGGGAGTAAAATGTAGGGTAGCACACATCAAAATTTAGCTACGTCATGGTTTTTGAAAAATAAAAGAAAATACTCTATATGGGAAAAAGTATTGGGACACTTGAATTTTTTCAGCCATATGTGGTTCTTTCCCAAACTGTTACCACAAAGTTGGAGGCACACAATTTTATAGGATGTCTTCAGATGATTAAATTTTCCCTTCAATTGAACTAGAAGACCCAAACCTGTTCCAGCATGACAATGCCCCTGTATACAACGTGAGCTCTATGAATGGTTTACATGGTTGGAGTGGAAAATCTCCTGCTATAGAGCACTGCATTGAACCCTGTTAACCCTTCATATTTAATTAACTGTTTCCCAGACTTGCTAAGATATATTTTTGCTGTGTTTTTACATTGTATTGAGCTAATAGAGCAATTGCTCTATAAAATTTTATTTTATTTTATTTTATTTTTTGTTTGTTTTTGTAAATGGTGGGCTAGTTTCATAGAAATATAAAAAAATATGGTATTATTTAGGAGTATAGTAAACAAACTAGAGCAGTTATATATCAGTGAGCTGTCATGCAATCCAAAGTCAACCAGCTTGATATCATTATGTTATCAGTACAGGAGGACATATTTTTCTGTATTTTTAGCAGGAATGATGGGCCGCTCTGACAGAAAGAGTGGCGCTTTGTCATGGTGATAAGAAAGTAAATGCAATTTAGCCGTAATTTTGGTGAATAATGATGCTATTATAAATCAGAGGAGCTGACTGTATCTCAGGGTACACTGAGTACAATGTCAGCAGCTCTTGGGGATTTATTATTTCAGGTCTTTTTGTTTAGAATGCAGTCCCTTTTTTATCTATACTTTTTGAATTTATGCTTCACAACAGTCAGGAAAGCTACAGTTTCCTTGTTTTATGTCTTTGGTCTGTAGAAATTGTGAAAAATGTTAGCTATGTGTTAAGTCACATTTAGCAAAATACATTTAAACAGGGAGCTGCAGTATATTATTAGCTCCTTTGTTATTTAGATTTGAATATGTTATTTGGATTTGTTATGACAGCATTGTACGGAGCAGATGTTTATGATATGAATGTAGTACTAGATTTAGTATTAATTTTAATTAATTGATCAAGAACATATTTTAAAAAGCAGTAACAATTAGATCTAGTATAATCACATTAACTTGAGTACTGAAAGTGTACTAATCATTGATTTGAGTAAAGGTAAAAATACTGATCATGAAGAAGAACTCAAGTATGAGTAAATTGATAATGCTAGTTAAACAGAATATAAAGAAATGTAAAATAAGTTGGCCAAAATGCAGCTGAAGTTTTAATAGATTGCTAGGCTGGTTTGCTAGCTTGCTAGGTCATCATGTTTTTCTAGTTACACAATTAGATGTCCAACAGAGATTCCAATTACATATTATCCTGTGAATTACCCATATGCGGCAGAATATAAAGAAATGTAACACAAGCTGGCCAAAAGGCCGCTGGAGATTTAATAGATTGCTAGGTTTTGTTTGCTAGCTTGCAAGGTCATCACCTATTTCCTGCTACATATTAGATGTCTAGCAAAGATTCCATATTATACTGTGAATTATCTATATGCCAAAGCAAAACAGGCACTTACTAACGAACATCAGAGAGACAGTTTAAAACAGAGCTTCAAACTAGTTTAGCTCACTCAGCTAGCTAATGTTTCTGCAGGTTGGAGAAATAGCCGTGATTTGCAGATATCGCCATTGGTTTTTAGTTCGCATATTTTCATATCTTTATCCCACTCTGAAGAATTTATAGCTGATGATAAATTAGGCCAGGAATTGACTTCTGTAAATTCTCAGTGATTGCTGCTGCTGACTCAAGAAAGACTGTGGTGCATGAAACATAAATGTTGTCAGAAACTGATTTTATTTAGATTGGGCCTTGAAAGTTAGGTATTTAAAATGTATATACAGTGTGTTTTACATAGTTTACAGTCAAGTTAAATTCAATCCTCCACATCTATTCAATGTAATGGTCAAATGTGTAGAATGTTGTTTTCACCACCATTATATCTGAATATGTTCACTTATATTAGACAAAAAGTAACAGATATATTAATAAAAATGATATTTAATAAGAGACAGAGCTACTGAATTTCAATGGCAGAGAAGACATTTGCACACAAGAGGAACAACACTCCACAAACTTGCACATTTTTCGCTCAACTGAACACTTCTTTTAGATGATTAAATAAGCACTCATTAGTGCAGTGGGACACACATTTAGCACAAATGCAGAAACAAAAAAAGGCCAGCCTGGACGTTCTTACTATTTTACTACTCCACATACAATATCCAGGACTCACAAGTCTATGTAAAAAGCATCAATACACAAATTAGCAATAGAATGAAGACCTCATGCTTTGGAGGATTTTTTAAAACATTTAAAGCATCAGTAGAGTAGTGTCAGGGCTTAGGTAATAAACAGCTCCATTTTAATATATAATGGTTATATTTATTCTTTTAAAATTCTTTTTATTTTTGCAACATGTAAATCATCTATTTATGTGTAACACAGTATACTGCAATGCAATTATATAAATAAGTTATATAAATAAGTTTTACTTTAATTATAAGACTATACAACCACCACAGCCAGATTTACTCCCACCCCAAATGGTATCACAAAATGTCTCTGGGTTAAGTATGTAACCCTAGTTCCCTGAGGGAACAAGATGCCGTGTCGCAACGATTTGGGAACGCTTCCGTGTTGAAGGCATATAGGCGTAGCCTCGGCCATGTATTCCATTGCGTCCAGCCCCAAAGGGACTGGGTGAGTGAGGAGAACCAGAGGGGACAGTGTGATGTCTTCTGAGTTGCAATCAGATTCACCTGTGCTCTGTAAAATCTCCTCCATATCTGCTCCACCACCTTGGGGTGGAGCCTTAATCCCTGGGCCTCGGCCCTCGCCTCGAGAGGGCATCTGCTCCCTGATTCAGGTACCCAGGGATGTAAAGAGGCCTCAATGAAAACAGTCTTCTCTGGGCCCACAGGAGGATCTGCCATGCCATCACTTAACCTTTTTAGCAAGCTTTTCGACAAACAATAAAGAACTTCCTATTCATATCGGTGTTTGTATTAATTTAGCATAATTTATATGTTTGTTCTGAACAATGGCTTCATATTTGGTCGCATTTTTTTATTATATCTTATTTATAACTGATTAATTCATGCAAAATGTTTAATATTTAAAATGGCTTTGAGTTGATACCAACATCCTAAATAAAACATGTATAATGTTGTACCATGTGCTGTTTATTTTCATACATAAATATAAACAAATGAACTTAATTTTGCTTCCGAAAGTGTTTTCTTCTTCAGTCCATAATTTACCTTTATTTAAAGTTTTTGTGTGACTGCATGATTCACCCAGAGCTCATCTTGCTTTCATTTTGCTTTAACTGAAGCCAAAGCAAACAGAGAATGCCTATGGTGTGGCTTCCTTGGCAATCTGACCGCATGCAGTTTCCCCAGTAATGGAGGGAGAAGGTTTCTAAAATAGTGCTCAGCAAGCCAGCGGAAATACTGATTTGCTCAGGGTAGGAACACAGCCAAATGAGGCAGGATTTTCTCATTGCAGGTCATGTTTCAAAACCTTCTGTGCATCATGCTGTGCTGACATGTCAAATGAGATATGGTATGTATATTTTAACAGATGTTTTTTTTATTATTGTTAATTAGGGACCACTAACATTTAAATTGAATATAGTTAGTTCTGTTTAGGTGCATTTTTCACCTACCAAGTGTTTGAAATTGCGGACTGTTGAAAAAAAAAACCTGATTGTACTGATTGTACCTGAGCAGCATGACATTCATGAACCTTTGGCAACTGGGAACCAGTTAATAAGCACAGCCTGGTCACAAAGACAGGAGTGAATACAAAGAAGGGATCCCACATCTTGTCTTTGAGGAACTCCCATCCCAGCTGTGTCTGTCTAACCTTTTATATTTTTTCTCTTCTTTCTTTTTTTTTTTTTTGTTGCTATCCACACTTCAGAATAAGTGGCTCTCTTTCACTAAATTAATGCATTCCTAAGAATCACAGCTTTGTTGCCTAGAGGGCCCATCTGATTTGACTTGCGTTCTCTGTCTGGTGGCACTAAGACACTCTCTTAGTCTTGCATTTCCAGCCAGTCTATCAGGGAATAAAACAGATAGACAGAGAGAACATGCTCTGTCTATGTGCATACAGTGATTTATGCAGAGGGTGATATAACAGACACTATTCATAAAAGACAGTGATTCAAAAATAAGATAGGAGTCTATGATCATGCATATTAAATGATTTTCAATAAAAGTGAAGCATTTCTTTTTCCCTGGTTAATTTTACAAACGTTACTATAAATTGCTGTAAATTTATATTACAGCAAAATATACCCTTATTGTATGAGAAGACTATGTTTTAACACCTGTGTAATTGGAGTAATGTATTGTTTAACCAAACAACTGCATTGTATTCGGAAAAACCTAACGGCTATGGAAAGATTTATCATTATTCGAGTTTTAATTTACATACTATCAGGTTCAGTAAAGCATTACAAGTTGTCCTAATGTGAATGAATTTAGTGGAAGATTGAATTAAATGTAGTTTTGGATAAATTGTGAAGGGTTACTATCTATGTGTATCTATTCTTTCTGTGTTTGCATTCCTTGGGTTTTAAATGTGTTGGGTTCCTCCAGGTTTTCCGGTTTCCTTTGTCCTCCTTTAAACACATCAGTAGGTGAAATGGATAAACTGTCGCTGGGTGTGAATGTGTTTGCATGGTGTTCTGTCATGCAATATTTGCCAGTTCAATACCAGAATAGCCTCTGGATCTACCAAGATGGAATTATAATATTTCATGCGGTTATAATAACCTCCACTCCTCTGGGAAGAAAATGAGATTTGTGCTCATTCAACCACAAGGATATTAGAAGTGTCAGGCGTTGATGTAGGGTAAGGAGGCCTGGGCTGCAGTCAGTGATCCAATTCATACCTATTGAAGTGTTCACTAGGTTTGAGGTCAGAGCTCGCTAGCAGGCCCATCAAGATCTTCCACCTCAAATACACCATATCATTATAGAGCTCGCTTTGTGCACTGTAATTCTGGACAGGTTTTGGTCTCCTAGTTCAAATGAAGAAAAAATTTAATCTTTTTGAGTTAATAGTTTATAGTCCATAAAAAATTAAGCGTAGCAAACAAAGTTTTCAGAAGGGTCCTTAAACAGCTGTGCAGGGGATTCTGAAGATGTGGAACATCTATCTGGGAATGGACTCTGCTTAGACTAACTGAAATATTCAAAAATAATATAACTATATTCTACTATTTAAGAATATTATAGTAACATAAAATGAAATTCTGTAAAAGTAAGCTTACTATGACAGTACATTTCAGTTATATACTAGAAATGTACAGATTAAAAACTTTCTTTCAGCTTCTCCCATTAGGGGTCGCCACAGCGGATCATCAACATGTTTGATTTGGCACGTTTTTACGCTGGATGCCCTTCCTAACGCAACCCTCCCCATTTCTGCGTTCTTGGGACCGGCACTAAGAGTGGCTGGGGTTGATTCTCTGACCGAGGATTGAACCCGGGGCACAGAAATTAGAAATGTACAGATTGCTGCCAGTAAATTAGTACAATTGTTGTTCTTCTTCTTCTTCTTTCTGCTGCTTTCATTAAGGGTCATCACAGCAGATCATCTGTCTCCAACAATTGTTCACCTTCTAATTTATAACAAAAATAAGGCAACAGTCTTAAGTAAAAAGAAAAACGTATTTTGCATTTTTTTGTGATAAGTTGCAGCCCTTAGTATTACTTAATATAAAAGCGAGAGAGAGAGAGAGAGAGAGAGAGAGAGAGAGAGAAAAAGAGAGAGAGAGAGAGAGAGAGAAAGCATCCAGACCTTTTTCTCATAATATTTGACAACAGCTGGCTGTAATTTGCAAACTGAATACTTTAGCAACTGAGGCCTGTCAGTAGTGCATTAAAGAGGATTGACCCAAGGCTCCTCTCTCACCCATTCAAGTACACCGAGCCTAAAACCTTACTTCACAGCCTTTCCAGAGACACAAACTAGGCTTCTAACATTTGCTAGATCATCTGGTACATTGTCTCATTAGACACAGCCAAAAAACGAATTGCAAATGTAGAACCCAGAACATTTTCACATAACCGCTCAGCAAACAAGCAACATTATCATTTTTCCTCACCACCAACTGCTTTTGAAAATGATATTATATATTTGTAAAAAATAATTTGCTCCAAAAGCTTAATGTTTATATTTACATTTATATTTAGTTTCTTTCATCATTAGCAATGTCATAGCACTGATGGAGAAGATCTGGGGTTTATTTTGCATTTTAGAACATCCCAAAGGCATTCAAAAGAATTAAGGTTAGTACTCTGTGCATCTGCTCCAAACTTGTCAAACCATGTCTTCTTAGAGTTTGTTTTGTGCATAAAGGCATTGTGATACTGGAACAGGTCGGGGTCTCCTAGTTCCAGTGAAGGGAAATTGAAATACTACAGCAATTTGTGGCAAAAGTTTAAAAATGGATTACATAGGGGTTTGTTTGTCAGGTGTCCACAAACATTTACTCTTTGACTCCTATTTGCTTACTTTCTGTCTATTCTCTTTCACTGTCTTTTCTTTTTTTTTTGCCACTCTTTTTCCTGTTGCTGACTTCTGCACTGAATGAGTGCTTCCCATCAAATGCAGGAGGATCCAATGCCCCATGCCCCTGGAGTCCCTAAATCCATGAGCATCACACTGAGCACTAGTTATTACTGGGGTGGTGAATATGGTCAGTGGATTCAAAATGTATCTACACCTCGATCCACCAAAGCCTTTTTCAAGATGGGGTATTGGAAAGGTTTTAGAAGGTGAATTTGAAGAGGATGTGAACACATTTCTTTGTGACTGTGCTTAAAATTGGATAAATGGGTTGAAACCGAGATAAAAGTTTGAACATCCTATTATTTGCAGTCCTTGTCCAATGGCTCCCAAAAGACAGAATCCTCAAGGTGTGTTAGATATGCTAACTGAAAATCTTGAAGGATGATCCAATACACAGTAAAATTCCTTCAGTACATCCTTGACCTAATTCTGTTTTTTTAATCCAGCTCGGAGGGGAAAAAAGTATTGAATCATAATTTTATGCAGTTGTGAGTATTTTTTTTCAGATGGTGTTATTTAGTATTAGCTGTTTATTGTCAGCCAAATGCAGTCATGGAAATGATTTAGACTCAATGTATCTGTGTAGAATTATAAGTGTACAGTTAAATGTGTATAAAACCATTCCTCAGAAATCTTTAACATCATGTGATACCTTTTTAAGCTTATTTAAAAGTGGAGTGGTGAAAGTGGAGCACACACACACACACACACACACACACACACAATTACTCATGCAATGTGGAAGGAAACTTTAGAAACACAGAAGAACCCAAGTGAAAATTAGGAGAACCAGCAAATGATTTTTGGAGGTGGCAAAAAAGCCCCCCAGGTACCAAAAAGTTCTTGCAAATGACATGGCTATGTTTTGCATGAAGCTTTACTGTTCAAGATTTTCTAATTTCGTTATCAGTGTTTTAAACTAATCATTACTTCACCAATCTGACCAATCAGCAAGTGGATAAAATAAATACATAATTCTGCAAATCTTCTACTGTATATAAAAAGATTAATTGTTACACATTTGAACAAGTATACATTTGATAGCATATCACAGTAGTATTGTGGCTTACTAAAGGTCTACGGTTTAACCCTTATATTGTGCTAGAGTCAAATTTGACCCGTTTTCAAGTTGTGATATGTAAAAAATTCTTCATGATATCCTCAAACACAGCTATTTTAACACAACAACAAAAACCGGTCACCATTTTAGTAAATTGCTACGCGTCAAATTTGACCCGCCAAAAATATTGTCTGTCATATGCATCCATGTATCATAAGATGTTGAGGTTTTCGTTGGAAGTGACAAGGATGGACAGAATTAGAAATGAGTTTATTAGAGGCACAGCGCATGTAGGACGTTTTGGAGACAAGGTGAGGGAGGTGAGATTGAGATGGTTGGACGTGTGCAGGGGAGGGACATGGGGTATATCAGTAGGAATGCTGAGGATGGAGCCACCAGGAAGGAGGTAAAGAGGAAGGCTAATTAGGCGGTTTATGGATGTGGTGAGCATTTTAAAAGCTGAATTATGTCATGGGTCAAATTTGACCTGCTAACACGAAATAAGTGGGCAGCTTCCTAACACATTACAAGTGTTAATCCTTATGTCCTTATTTAAAAAGCATTATATTTTTAATTTCAAGGCATTTAGCAGACATCTTTAGCCATGGTTACCTGCATTTATACAATTCTTTCTTTTCTTTTTTTTTTTTTACAACTGACTAGTTTGGGGGTTAAGGGCCCTACTCAGGGTCCCAGCAGGAGCAGCTTGTTGATCCTGAACTCATGACCTTATGATTTGCACGCCAACTGAGTAAATCTCAACCACTGAGCTACCACATCCCCTACACACTTTCCTCCCACAGTCCAATAACTTGAAAGCTGTAATGCACTGGCCTCTGTGGGCCACAAACAGCAGTAAAGAATATCTTGACCTCCAGTGTTCAACACTTTGGTGTATAGTTGTGTTAAAGGAAATTGGCTGCTGTAGGGAGTGCTGCTGTGTGGGAAGGCACTTCTACTTTATTAACTTTTTAGAAGAATTTCCAAGGGGAGGACATTGCACAGGAATGGTTACATGAAAGGGTTTTCACAGTATATTTGCTTACTCTTTAGTTTACATGCATTACATGGCTACTGAATTCAAAACGCTTGAATTCACTGAATTTGTGGCTTTGGATGACTAAACCCATTTTTGTTTGCTCCATTGAGAAAAACAAGGTTTTCTAGTCTAAAGACTAGCATGTAAAAAAAAAAAAAAAAAGTAGAAAATTATAAAAAATAATAATAGAAAGTTTATATATTTATTTAAAAAATTAAAAGATGTAAAATACAAAATGTAATAATTATAAAAAATATGTTTATTTAGCATGTTTTTTAACAATTTTTTTGACACATTTGCTGTCATGTAATAACAAGTGAAGATAATATTTATTTGAGACAAAGAAAACAAAGAGACAAAGAAAGAACATAATCTGCACTGTGCTACAAGACTCACATAAACCACAAGGGACAAACATGAGACAATAAATGCTGTGAAGGTGTGGGGCTCTATAGAAGATCTAAGCAGCAATGAACTGAAATCAAGTGTGTGTAATCAGAGACATGTGACCAAGGAAGCTGAGGGTGCAGTGGCTGCTGGGGAAAATCGTCTTTTTTTATAATCCTGACATTTATTATTTATTTTACTTGTGCAAAATATCTTTAGAACAGACATCGTGCATGAAATTTGCAAAAATGCCTAGCATTCATTTTAATAGTCATATATTTTGTGTAATGAAATCTTATTATGGGAAATTATAAAAAATTGAGCTCATGAATAATGTTTGATCGCTTTTTCATCCTACATAACACTACACCAAGTTTAGTGTCAGTGCCATCTTTTATCAAAAATTAATATTATTCAGCTTATTTTTATTGACATTTATTATTGATTATTGATTTAAATATTATTATTATATATATAATATAATATATAATATTATTATATGTGTGTATATATAGCTACACTACATATTCATTTAAGATTAAAATAAATATTTCAAATAAATAAGGAAGCATTGGGATTCATGCATTGGAAACAAACAGTATCTAGCAAGCAAAGATACACTACATCTGAAAAAGTATTGGGACACCTGGATTTTCCAGGCATATGTGATTTTTCCAAAGACTTTCACCACAAATTTGGAGGCACACAATTGTCTTTGGATGCAGTAACATTACATTTTCCCTTTACTTGAACTAGGAGATGCCAATCTGTGCAGGCATGTGCACATTAAGACCTCCATGAAGATATGGTTTACACTTGTTGGTGTGGAAGCTCTTGAGTGGGCTGCTATAGAGCTCTGATCTCAATCCTACTAAACACCTTTGGGATGAACTGGATTGCTGACTGCACCTCAGGCCTCCTCACCTCACATGCATCAGTAACTGACTTTACAGCCACACTCCAAAATCAAGTGAAACATCTTTCCAGAGGAGTAGAAGTTATATGGGTATTTTTTTGGTGTTTAGAAAGCACATACTAATCTTATGGTTAGGTGTTCCCAAAATGCTGTCCATATAGTGTACATACAGAATATATGATCCATTAACAATCCAGAGGCCAAAGTGTCTCATCGTATAACCTTTTATGTTTTGCCTTCTTAGTAAAATCTGTCTGAAGTCGCTTAGATGTTCTGACACTGATTATCTTCTAACACTGGAACCAAGCTGCTCCTGTCCGTATTTCCAGGAGGATTTCCGAGGTAAAGGGAAACAATTCACAAAGAGGAAATGGGTTTTAATTTATAATCTTCACAACAAAAGAGCTGGCAGAAAGCTGGAACTGTATATTTATCCTATAATTGCAGGCTTGCAGCAGGACTGAGCTCTTAGTATTACTTCCAAAGTGTTAAGAAGTATTTGCTTTTTTGTATGTGCTGTGAATTTGAGGCTCGAGCTGCAAAACAAAGCAAGTGAATAGTGAAGCTTTTTAACTGAGAGGCTTGCTGTCCCTCACTCATTTTTTTTTAGGCCTAACACACACACACACACACACACACACACACACACACACACACACACACACACACACAGATAAAAAACAAACACGCACAAACACAGACACAGACAGAAACAACACACACACACACACACACACACACACACACAGAGCAACAAATAGAGTATGATTTACATATGGCATAATAATATTTCTTGAAGCTATGGAATGCTGTTATCTATGTGTGTGTCTCTGTGTGTGTGTGTGTGTTAAGTTGTTTCTCTCTGTGTTTGTGTGTGTTTGTATTGATCTCTGTGTGTGTGTGTGTGTGTGTGTGTGTGTGTGTGTGTGTGTGTGTGTGTGTGTGTGTGTGTGTGTTTTAGGTTAAAAAAAGAGCAGCCACGCTGTTTGTAATTACATTACATAAATACAGCAAGGGCGCCACCTGCTGTCTACAGTTCACATTATAATATAATATAATTATAATATAATAGAAGTAGTATTACTATATATATATATATATATATATATATATATATATATATATATATATATATATATATTAGATATTTAAATAGTACATGATAGCTGATTGTTTAGGCTGGGATGCAAAAATCTATCTATCTATCTATCTATCTATCTATCTATCTATCTATCTATCTATCTATCTATCTATCTATCTATCTATCTATCTATCTATCTATCTATCTATCTATCTATCTATCTATCTATCATCTTGCCAGTTCTTTCATATAAACAAATAAACAGATAAGCAAGTAAATTGTCCTCCTCTTCTTCTTCTTCTTCTTCTTCTTCCTCTTCTTCTTCTTCTTCTTTTCTTCTTCCTCCTCTTCTTCCTCTTCTTCTTCTTTTCTTCTTCTTCTGCCTCCTCTTCTTCTTTTTCTTCTTTTTCTTCTTTTTCTTCTTCTACTTCCGGCTGCTCCCATTAGGGGTCGCCACAGCGGATCATCCGTCTCCATACCCCTCTGTCCTTTACATCGGCCTCTTTCACCCCAACTACCTGCATGTCTTCCCTCACCACATCCATAAACCTCCTCCTTGGTCTTCCTCTTTTCCTCCTTACAAGCAAGTCAATGATTGATCATTATTCATAAATAAGAAATTAGATGAATTGATACAGTATTTACAGTGCCTTCAGAAAGTATTTACATCTTTAATGTTGCACCCTTATGCTAAAATTATTGATAAAATTATGCTAAAATGCTTAAATAATTTTTCTCTACAGCTGCACTTCCCAAAATAACAAAGTTAAAAAAAAAAAAGATTTGTGGTAAATAAATAAATGCTGGTATATTTTGGGGCTTATTTTGTGTTTTGCACTTAGGAAAGGCTTCCGTCTGGCAAGTTTCTTACTATACATGATCTTTGGAGCTTATCCAAAGTGACCATCAGATTCTTGGTCACAACTCCAAGGCTCTTCTTCCCTTGGGGGAATATATACCAGAACATGTTTATACCAGAACATGGTTATAGTTTTATTGGCTTGACCAAAAATTTGTTAAGACTGTTTACCAAATAATGTAGGAAAGCTCACAGTTCGCAGAGCACCCCAGTAAGATTCAGTGGAGCAGTGATGTTTGTGACGAATTGTTTCGTTTTTGACCACGGGGAGGCAGTATAGCGTTAGAAACGAATCTCAAAAAGTGATGACCGAACAATTTTCCCACAACAGTACAACAATAGTTTTTATACCTTTTTTATGCTTTATATTAAGCATGAAGCTGACGGTGTTTATTACTGAGGAAAGTTGAAAATAAAAATGAATTTTTTCTCCTTCCTCTTTTTCTTCTTCTTCTATATATATATATATATATATATATATATATATATATATATATATATATATATATATATATATATATATATACAGTACTCAGGCTAATTTACAAAGTAAGAAGCCATTAGTAATTTACCTCCTATACTCTTGCCCTTGTGTTTTGTGTTTTGTGTTGTTTAGGGGAAAAACAAAAAAGCAAACAAACAAACGAACTATTTTATTTGTTTTGGTTACTTGTTTATTTTGTTTGTTCTTATTTTTTCTGTTGTGTCTATTTATATATTTGTTGGTTTATCTGTTTATTTATTCAGACCGGTTTTGTTTACAAACATTAATTACAAAAAATTATAAATGTATAAATAAGTTTATCCATTTGAATGATATAGAGGGGCATCGTCTATCAAGTAAATATCATTTTAATGTTATCAAATGTATCCAATGTATTTATAATAGATAATAATAATATAATAATAAACATACTTTACTTCACAATCCATAAACAAACATTGTTAGTGCTCCCTGAACGTACAGTATGTATTATAATCTCTATAATATATGTATTATAATCTCCCTATAATATATGTATTATAATCTCTATAATATATGTATTATAATCTCCCTATAATATATGTATTATAATCTCTATAATATACAGTATGTATTATAATCTCTATATTATATATAGTATAATCTTTATGATATATGTATTATAATCTCTTGTCGGGTTCTTCAGGAGAATTCTGCATAAATCTCCATGTTACAAGCCAAAAGTGCTTCTGTCTCAGTGTTATAGGTTAAGACGCCTCAGGTGGCTCAGTGTAAGGAGCATATAGAGGAATGTCCTACTGGCCTTCAGGCTTTTAATTCAAAGTCTTTCACCTTGAAACCAAAGTCTCGAGTCGTCTCTGAATAAGAATAGAATAAAACAAGAGCTATCACGAGCTTGTCTCGAAGGCGAACAGTCCTCCTGAATATTCACGGGAATGGAAATTGAATGAGAAAACAAACGCAAATAACGCGTTGGAGAGATTACTTGTTTTTATTATTGGTTAAACACACACACACACACACACACACACACACACACACACACACACACACACACACACACACACGCAGGGTATAAAGAGAAAGAATCCAAGAAAGACTGTAACTTGTTTTGTTTTCTCTCTGTGTGTGTGTGTGTGTGTGTGTGTGTGTGTGTGTGTGTGTGTGAAACTTTCTGTTTCTACATTTGGCATCAGGAATTTAAACATAGAACGCAAGAATAGTGATTAGATTTTCATTTAGTGGAGATGCTAAAAATGATCTACTGCCACTGAAAAGATCTACAAAAATATTCACTGCGCCTTTGTGTGTGTGTGTGTGTGTGTGTGTGTGTGAGGACCGAGAGAGGCTCTGCCGAGAGAGAGAGAGAGAGAGAGAGAGAGAGAGAGAGAGAGAGAGAGAGAGAGAGAGACGAAGTGTTTTAACCAATCAGAGAGCAGCATCCACCCTATAATTTACTTTCCCAAACTCTCTGCGTCGTCTTTAAGGGAGTAGTAGCTTGAGCTTCATGTGAGAAGTAAAGAGAAGAGAAGAGAAGATCACAGAGGAGCTCCAGAGCTCCAGTCTTTCAAGGATTCGCCTTAAAGGCGTCCCACATTTCTCATTTATTTCATTACTTTTTTTCTCTGAACACACACCCGTTGCTGGAGAAGGACCTAACAGCCGGCGAATCTATTATTACTTGCGTTTGCAATTTATTTGAATTCCCCCACGATGAGTGGAGCGACTTACGACAGGAAGCTATCCGGCATTTCTGCTGATCTCTCCGGCTCTATGAGCTGCCACCCGGGCTCCAAGGACTCTCCTACACTGCCTGAGTCCTCAGCCACGGACATGGGGTACTACACAGCGCACCAAGGCCACCATGATTACTACACGGGTCAGGCGTACGCGCAGGGGCCGCACAACGCGTCTTACCACCAGTTTAACGTGTGCGCAATGAGCAGCGTGTCTCCCTACGGCGCCAAGGCCGAGTACCCTTACAGCAACGCGTACCGACACCAGTACGGCCAGTACACCAGAGACGGACACACACCGCCCCAACACGCAGGTGGGTACAACATTTTGCACTATTGTTTTTTTTTTTTTTACTGATTTATGTATTTTCTTTCCCCCCGTGTTTACGCGCGCAGCGTGTGAACCAACGCGATGAAACAGAAAACAGGGAGCGTCTGGAATCAGTGTGTGTTCCGCATGAGTACAACACAAAGCCAAGTGTTGAATGAACACCTTAATTGTTTATTCAGCCTTTTACAAAAACACTGTTAATATTAGTTTAGGATTATAAAAGATACTTAATTATTCTGTGAGTTGGCACCCTTTGTATTTTTAATAAATTTCAATACTTGGCTCTTCCTTTCAAGTGTTTACTCCTTTACAGCATAGAGAGCAAAATGTCTCTTATTCCCATCTTCTGGGGGACATTCAGGACGTCAAAGTAGACTAGACAATTTTTGTATAGTTTATTCCTTATTAACCAATACTGTGTCTCAAACCGGTGCTGAGAACTATAGTCTTTATTAGATTTAATATATAATAAACATAATGTCTCTCTCTCTCTCTCTCTCTCTCTCTCTCTCTCTCTCTCTCTCTATATATATATATATATATATATATATATATATATATATATATATATATATATATAATATGTATTTTTTAAATTGCTATTATTATTTTTTTATAAAATATTATTATTATTGTTATCATTAACTAC